>NC_091957.1:15278465-15592430 GCF_031021105.1 Erythrolamprus reginae
GAACAGAGTACCAGAGTTTATTTATTTATTAGATTTGTATGCCGCCCCTCTCCGGAGACTCGGAGCAGCTTGGAAGGGACCCTGGAGGTCTTCCTAGTCCAACCCCACCCACCCACCCCTAAATAGGAGGTGCCTGGGCCTAGAGTCCATTTCGCGGTCCAGGTGGATCCCTGGTGGGGTGGGTTCTTGATCAAAGGGGATCAAAACCAAGGCCCTCTGTGGAAGCAACCAAGGCAGAACGTTCTCTCTCTTCCTGCGGACATAAAAACACACTTAAAATTCAAGCATTTTTCTCGGAGAATTCTTGAGTTTTGGAAAGGCCCTCGAGGTGCTGTTGACCAAGGTCTCAAAAGGAGCACACGCCCATCTTCAGGTGGCAAGCAAACATACAAGAGTCGGTGAAGCCTATTTGGCCGCTCCGTCCAACCTGTCCTCAGGTGACCTGCAGCCTAGACGTCCTTTGGTCGGACCAGGGCACCGTCCCAAGCCCGTCAACCTGATCTCCTAGCAATGCAGGCGGCCTTCTGGCTAGAGAAACGATCGCCACCAAATATGGCCGCGATACCCTCGGGGCTCCGACTGAGTCATAGTCCTTTTCTTAACTGAAACCAGCTGGGCAAAAAGGTCTTGAAAGGGGGGGGGGGGTTGAGGGACACTTTCCGATTCAAGGTGCTCCTTTTTAAAAGCCACTTTCTGCAACCTGCTGAGAAAATCGGGACTTCTAAGGTTTTCAGTCTTGGAGGGGACCATCTTGAAGAAACCAGATTGTTCCTTCCTTTTTTTTATTTACATGAAAAATGAATCATATGGACATGTCAGTCAAAATACATGGGAGATTCTAGGCTAGTGACTCAATGCTTTTGTTTAGAAATCCTGGAAGACCCCACCGAAACACCCATTCGAAGAGCATCAACTTGTTGCGCAATGAAAAACACAACACAACATCTGGTCTCTCGCCTGCTTGGGACTCCCAAAATCTACCCCCCCCCCCAGGTTGTCTGTCCACGGATGAGTAGCTATTATTACTTTTTGCGGGTTTCTCTCCAAAATCTCCCCGTAAAGAAAACATTGACTACATTATTAATGTCTTAAGTCAACATATTAATTTAAGTGAAAAGAAGAATTTTTGCTCAACCTTACTATAAAAAATTTCATACGAAAACAGGAAGAGAAAAATAAAAATAAGTCATTTTAGTATACAGTGGTCCCTCGATTTTTGGGGGTTCGAACTTCGCGAAACGGCTATACCACGTTTTTTCAAAAATATTAATTGAAAAATTCTTTGCAGTTTTTCCCCCCTTTACTATGGTTTTTCCCACCCCATCATACGTCATCGCCAAACTTTAGTCTGCCTTTAATAAATATTTTTTTTAATAAACTTTACTAAATAAACATGGTGAGTAATAATCTAAATGGTTGCTAAGGGAATGAGAAATTGCAGTTTAGGGGTTTAAAGTGTTAAGGGAAGGTTTGTGATACTGTTCATAGCCAAAAATAGTGTATTTACTTCCGCATCTCTACTTCGCGGAAATTCAACTTTCGCGGGCGGTCTTGGAACGCATCCCCCGCGAAAAGCGAGGGAACACTGTATTTATAATTCTCATATAGGTTTTACATTTAATTTTTCTTATTTTTATTTTTTTCTGTAAAAAAAATTGACTTCTACAAGAGGGGAAATTGTAACCCCTACTTTATGTTAAATGTTTGTTGGTTTGTATGTTTGTTAACTTTTATGAAATTAATAGTTTTTAAAAAACAACAACATTGAAGCAGCCCAGCCAAAGGGGGCAAGTGGGCAGAGGAAAGCACTTTGCGCATTCCAGATTCTCCCAAGTCTTCCGTAAGCAGAAAATGTGTATTTTTCTTGAATTTCGCAGTGAGTGAGTCTCTCCCATCGCCCACTTAGGAGAAAAGGGGCCCGGAATTACGTACCAAGTGTCGTTTTCTTCCAGGAAAAATGAACTCTTTTTGCCTGCCTTGGTTAACAGAGTTTCTCTTGCCACACCACCTGCTCACTTCCCCATTCCCATTCAACTCAACTTCCTAGTCCTCAGCTTCTCTGAAAACTCCCAAGTATAATCTGCCAATGCAGGCAAGCCTGCTGCTCTGGGAAGATAGTCTAAATGCTTCCATTGGAGTGTCAACACTTTTATCTCAAGCACCAGATCCCTGCTGCAGATGAAACCTTCCCATCCAAAGCCTCTTATAACTTATCTATATAAGCACAGCAGAGCTTGCTGGGATGGAACTGGGCAATTACTTCTAAGCCCTCAACCGCAATCCTAAAGCCACCTGCGCGAAGCAGCACAACGTTCCCAGCCGAAAGTATTAAACTCCAACAAAACTTGTTTACAAGCCGAACGCAAACGCTACAAATCTAGTTGTGTTTGTTAAGAGGAGGCTGTGCCATCTGAACACACACATATACATTGTTTCTAACCAATGGATGAAAGTGCAAATACTGTTTTCTGCCATTCTGAGTTGCCAGGTACTCAAAATCCTTGGTTCGAGCCCTAAAATATATTGAATGGCTAAACACAACGGAACATGCCTAAATGTGAGAAGAACACCTGGAGGCATGGGACCTGCTGGTAGTTGAGAAGAGAGTTCTGCACAATCCCCAAGCCCCTCTGCCGTTTGCTCTTTCCTGGGGGCCCTGGACTGACTTTCAAGCCCCCTTGAGCAGCTTCTCCCTGGGAAGGTCACCTCCTCACCCCAAAAGTCACTTGCCGAGTCCTGTTTACCTGTTGCACAAAGAGGTTCGGTCCAGGGATTTCCTACGATTGTTTACAGTGTCTCACCCGTCAGCTCTGCTCTGGACTGGCCAGTATGGATGGAATCAGAATCACAGCCAGACCACACTGAGCAATTCTTAAGACCTTTATTTAAGAGATGCTTGCAGTTTGACGTGAAAAAATCAGGTGTATTCATACAAATTAAAAATGAGGTTCTTAAAAATCCCAACTTGACCAGATATATGAAACAATTTAAAAACCTTTAAAGGTGTATTGAGAAAAAACAGGCCTTTTAAAAAACATGTTTGTCCCTCCGAAAAGGAGGAGACAGCTTTATAGGTAAAAATAATAGAAATCCCGTGCTGCATAGATAATGCAGAGAGTTCGAGGAGTTATCTGGTCAACAGCAAAAAGCAAGCACTTAAGGTCTTCCGTTCCAATTCTTCCGTTCGTATTTCTTATTGCTGGAATTTCAGATTCTGTTTTATTTCGGACTCTCTCTCTCTTCTTTGATGACTAAACTGCAAAGAGGAAGAAAGCCACAAGTAATAGGACCTTGTCCCTGGCCCCACCCACCCCAAAATCCACCGAGGGGTCCCACCATCTCACACCCATCGGAAGGAATGAAGCCCAGAGAGTGAACAGGCCATTGCACACTGCTGTTTTCTCCCTTCTGCTTTTGCTCTCTTTTTGGGTGAGGCCTGTAGCCCCCTCTGTGAGGACCAGGCCAAAGAGCCACTTCCAGGATCACCAGGGAAAAACATTGACCATGGGACTTGCCAGGAGGAGGGGGGCTCCCCAACAGGAAAACAACGGGCCAACAGATCCATAACGCAAGCTGTCCCAAGCAAGCGCCAGTTACGTGGGGGTGCCTGATTGCCCAAACAAGGTCTATTCCACATCACTTTGCAGAAGACAAGCGCGTCCATCCACCCCCCCTTCTTCCCCCCCCCCCCCCCAGTCACTCACCCGGATGATGGTAGAGATGGTAAGCCGGCATTTACTCAGCCCCGCCCTGCTCGGCCTCGGGAGCGGACGTGTTCTCAGCTGATGGTTCGGCTGCCTTGGTCTCTTTGCCATCCTGTGGTTTAGGGTTCTCTGGGCGTCTGCGTCGGTAGTTGAAGTTGCGACGGTAGCGACGCTGAGGTGGCTGCTGGCCCTGGGCCTCGTCGGCCTGGTTCTCCTTGTCCTCTTCGTTGCCTTCCTCCCGGGGCTGCCGCTGGCGAGGAGGGCCCCTGAAAAACCCCGTCACGCTTGAGACATTTCACCTTGGCTTTTACGGCCGGGCCCACTCTGGATGTGGCGGGGCTGGCGGCACTGTCCGCGGAGACTCACCTGCGATAGCGCGGCCGGTAGCCCCGGTAGAGGTTCTGCCGGACAGGCCGGCCTTGTTCCCCTGCACCCTGGTTGTCGGCGCCCTGCGGGACGGAAGAGGAGGGACACGCTGGAGCCGGCCCACCACCAAAGCCGACTTCCTGCGGATCCAGGCGGGTCCTCCAGGCCTTGGCCTGCCCCACGAGCCCCGGCTCTTTCCACACACCCGGGAACAACCTCCCTCCCTTCCTCATGCAGGCATTACCTCCACGAGGTCTCCTTGCACGGGGGCATTGGAGTACTGTGGCCTCCGGCCGTAGGGCCGACGCATGTAGTAAGGGGGGTACCGCCTCCTGCGGTAGGGGCGGCGCTGTTGGGACTGCCCTTCCGGCAGGCTCTCTGACCCCTCGTTCTTCTCCCCACCACTCTCGCTGTTTTGGTAATTCTGTGGGTAGTTGCGTGGGGGCCCCCTGCGCCGGGGGTATCGCCTGTACTGGTTACGGTCTGCTGCGTATTTGCTGCCTTGCACGGGAACACCGCCGGGACCTGTAACGTTGGCTGCCTCTGCTCCCTGGAAGAGGCAACACCGGGGTCAGTAAGGGCCAGGCCCCCTCGCTTTGGGGGTGCCCCGCCCCTCCTCCAGAAGGGCCCCTCGCCCACCTTTTCGCCTTCAACCACATCAAACTCCACAGTTTCTCCATCTCCTACACTGCGGAGGTATTTCCTGGGGTTGTTCTTCTTGATAGCAGTCTGAGGAGGAAAGGAAGGGAAGACGGTGTTGGAGATAGTAACACGGAAACACGCTGGGAAATGTCCCAGCCAGAATCTGTGTTTGAGAAGGAGGCGGAGATCAACGTGGCCTGGGAGTTGACCGAAAGGCCAACAAAGGAACAGACGAGAGGCGAGCGTGGGAGTGACAGAAGGTACCCAGAGACTGACCTGGAAGGGACCTTGGGGGACTTGTAGTCCAACCCCGTACGGGGTCCAAGTAGGGGACCCCAGACCATTTCAGTCCAGTGGGTGGTGTGCTTCTCCAAAGTCAAGGCCCCTCTGATGGCGGGCAAGGCCAGGACTCGTGACTACCAGGCTTTCAGGGAGAGGGAATTCGGGTGCTAGTCTTGTGTTTCCTCCCCTACACACACCAGAATGCCGTTAATCTGTTCCTAACTGATGCCTCGGGCAAAGCAGACAAAGCCCATTCTCGGGGACAAAAGCACACCGAAGGTGGGAAGGACAAGGACCAACAAGCCCACACGATGCAAAGGTCACTTAGCAGAGCCCGTGGCGGACAAAATAACACTAAAGAAAGGCGCAAGGAATGAGTAACGGGAAAGAAGTCTGCACTTCTGTGGACACGCAGTAGGTTCTCAGAACGATAGCTTGGCCATCTCATGCATTAACTGAGATCTCCCATTAAAAAAACCCAAAACTATCCCAAAAGACCCAGAAAGTCCCTTTTGTTCTGAGCCGGCAGAGACTTTTCTCCCTCCAATTCGCTTCTCTCTCGTTTCCGCAAGGCATAAACTGCTACAGTCGTTTCCTCAAAAGCTAGCCAAGCCATCTCACCTGGTGGACAAACACATCTTCCTTGGTGTCATTCCTGAAAAACAAGGAGGATCCATTTCAGAAAACATTTGACACAAAAGAACCGGCCTTCCTTGGCAAGGAGTGGTATCCCACTTGGACGGAGGCCAATGGAAGGCTGAGCCCTGCCAAGGGGGGGGGGGGAGAGGGGAGCATCGTCCCCAGCCTACGCCCTCCGCTTTCTTCAACTAAAAATACAACCTGACGTTTCAGATTCCTTCTTTGCAAACTCCTGCAATCAAGGAGCAGCCAGAGCTGGAAAGGTAGGCCAAGCCATTTATTGTGGGCTATGGGATCGCTCTCTTCTGCAGAGGTATTTTCGTGTATTGTTGATGAAAAGCTGGGGGCGTGCATGTGTGGATTACCTTCTCAATAAAAATTTCCTATTTTCAAGCTGACGTTTAACGTGGGACAAAGAATAAAAGCAGTGGGGAGTCCTCTGCCTGGAGGACCCAAAGCCTTCACCAGCCCAGCCCAGATGAATCATGCCGCTTGGCACAAGAGCGAGGTCAACAGCTGCAATCGGGTAGGAAACGACGCCAATCTTTCCAGAAAAAACATTGTGCCAGGTGGTGCAACCCCAACGTGGGAACTGCCACAGTTGGGACACATAATTTAATTTAAACCACCTGCCCAGGGAAGGGCAGGTTGCAGGTAGCCCAGCCGTGCAAGGGCGAAGGACCTTCTCAGCACCTTTAAATACGGAGTGAAGTTTTGAGAGGACTATAAAAAATAAGGGAAGTGCCCAGAATTTGACTGAATGATAAAATGTTACATTCCAGAACGTTTATTGGGCATTATTTTTAGATCGCTGGTAAAATATGACTCAGAATTCAAAGAATGCACGATTGACTGGGTGCAGAACCTGAATGCAGAGTCTGTCAGAGTGGGCACAACAGGGATTTCAACAGAAATTTGAATCAGGTACCCGGAACTAGCTTTGTGTGACTGACAACTATTGCAAGCCTCTCTCTGCTCCATTTCCACGCAAGAAAGACCGTTTGTAACCCTGAAGAGGGGGATGCACACTTGTTGTGAGCTTCCAGACTAGGCCAGCTGCCACCCAGCTGCTCCCATCCCTGGAAGGTCTCCAGGTCAGGGAGGGTGGGGACTAACATCCCAACATACCTGGTGGGGGATCATGTGGGTGATGGAGTGTCTAAATCAGTGTTTTTCAACCAGTGTGCCGTGGCACACTAGTGTGCCGCGAGACATGGTCAGGTGTGCCGCGAAGCTCAGAGAAAGAAAGGAAGAGAGAGAGAAAGAGAGAGAGAAAGAAAGCAAGAGAGAGAGAGAAAGAGGGAGGGAAGGAGAGAGAAAGACATAGAGGGAGGGAGAGAGAAAGAGAGCAAAAAAGAGAGGAAGGAAGGAAGAGAAAGAAAGGGATGGAGAGAGAGAGAAAGAAAGAGGAAGGGAGAGAAAGATGGAGGGAGAGAGAAATAGAGCAAAAGGGAGGAAGAGATAATTTTTTTGTCCAAACTTTTTTTTACCACCCCCACCCCCCCTCAATGTGCCCCAAGGTTTCATAAATGTAAAAAATGTGCCGCGGCTCAAAAAAGGTTGAAAATCACTGGTCTAAATCAATAGAAGGCAGCTACAAACGGAAAGTAGTAACTCTTAACTTCACTCCCACCCAAGCAGTTGTAAGAAGGAGTACACACAGACAGCAGCCCTGGTCAGCTCACCTGTTGATGAAGCCATAGCCGTTCCTTACGTTGAACCATTTCACTGTCCCCAAAACCTTCGTTGCTGCAAAAGAGAAAAGGTGCAAGACAGGTAAGAGCCAGCCCAGCTCAAGACCTCCGTCCTCCCCACCTGAAAAGCCCCACCGCATAAGGTGCAGCTGCAGAGATTCTATCCTGGACTCAAGGGTTTGTTCTCATTCTGGCAGCCAGAGGGATTTCGTGACAAAGAACTCGCCTCCCTTGCGAGGAGAAGCAGCTGCTGGAAGTGCAGAGAAAAACCACAAGAAAGGTTTCCAATACAAATCCAGCGTCCCGAAGGTGCTCCCCACACCTCCCAAAAAAGGGAGCTGGACTTTCTTGATGCTTTCGTTCAAAATGTTCCGCTTCTTCAGTTCAGAACATTCTCAAAGGAAGCACCAAGAAAGTCCAGCTGCCTTTTATTGAGGGTGGGAAAAGCACTTCCTGGACAATCAGGACCTGGACGATGGAGGACCTCCACAGGCCTTTAGCCCCCTTCCAAGGTGCAGGGACTCTTCCTGGGCCAAACTGAAGAGAAAGTAGCAGCACCGCTGGTGGCCCACTTGTCAAGGGATATGCATTTGTGGTACGTCAGCTACATGTTCTCTATTCTCTTCCTCATCTTCCCTACTATCTTCTCGTATTGGTATCTTATGCTACTTTGGTGCTTGTATATATACAGGCAGTCCTCGACTTACAACCACAATGGAACCCAAAATTTCTGATATGGGAGAAATTTGTTAACTGGGTTTTGCTTCATTTTACCACAGTTGTTAAATGAATCACTGCAGTTGGCAAGTTAGTAACAGGTGATTTTGGTCGCCCAAAGGGGATCATATAATTTTGGGGGGACACAGCAACCGTCATAAAGATGAGCTAGTCGCCTGGTGTTTTGAGGTGGCCATGGGGATGCCGCAGCGGTCAGGGGAAGGCCAGTCCCAAGTCAGTCTTTTCAGCACCACTGCTATTGGAAATGGTCACTAAATGAAGCATTGTAAATCATTGTAAGTGGGATGCATTAAGGGCATATTAAGGGTGCAGTGGCTAGAGTGCAGCCCTGCAGGCTCCTTCAGCTAACTTCTGTCTGTAGTTCAGCAGTTCAAATCTCACAACCAGCTCCAGGTTGACTCAGCTACCCCGTCCTTACCAGGGGGGGTCAAATGAAGACCCAGATGGTTGGGGGTAATACAGGCTGACTGTGTAAACCGCTTAGAGGGGGCTGTCAAAGCCTTGGGAAGCCGTATGTAAGCCCAAGGGCTATGCTATATTGACTCTATATGGAATGCTAAGGCCTTCTGGGGAGCTTCCTGGCACCTTTACTCGGCCCAAAGCTCCAGCCTGAGCCGGGAGGGTTCCTGCTGGGCAAGAGGGGGCTTGGGCCCAGCAAAGGCAAGCGGGGAGAGCAAGCTAGGAACCGGGGTGTGCCCCCCTCCCTCTCCGCAACCATCTGCTCCGCGCAGCCAGCAGCCCCCACCAGGCGCCCCTTCCCCAGCAGAGCAGCCAAGGGGAGGGGGCACTGCAAAGCCCCCCCCTCTCCCCAGGCAGGTCCCCAGCGCGCATGCCCGTGAGCAGACAAAGGGAGGAAGGCGGCGGGCACCGGTCGAGGGGACCGGGCGGGAGGGGCTTCTGCGCTACCTCCCACCTGCCCGCGCCCCCGCCCCAACTGACCACCATGGAGCCGGGCCAAGCTCCGCGCACGCGCAGAGGGGCGCGAGGGGAAAAAGGGGAGGGGGGTTCCGCGCGCGGCGGACATCTTGGGCCGACACGGCCCCGCCCCCTCCCACGCGCTCCCCTTCCCTCCCCCCTCACTCCCTCCAGCCACATTCGGCACAGGCGCGCTAAAGAGCACGAACCGCCTGAAAACGGCCGCGGCGCGCGCTTAAAGCAGGGTGGGGGCGGGTGGGAGTGAGGAATGGGAGGGAGAAGGGGGAGAGCCAATGGGCGAAGCGAGGGCGGGTGGGAGCGGCCAATCAGCGGGCGGGACGGCGGGACGTGCGCGAGGGAGAAGGGAGGGAGAGGGGGGGGAAAGACAGCACGCGCGCGCCCCGAGGGCCCGCCCACCCTCCCTCCCCTCGCGCGCACGCGCACCCCTCTTTCGGCTCCCCCTCTTATTTTTTTCCCTTTCCCCTCACCGATGACCTTCTTGTCCCCGCCGGCGGGGGGCGCCGCCAAGCCCAGTCCGCCGTTGGTTCCGTTACCGCCGCCGCTGCTGTTGCCGCCGTTGCTGGGCTTGGCCTCCGCGACGGCCGGGGAAGGGCCGGTGGGGGAGGCCAGCGGGGCCGGCGCGGGCGGAGAGGGCGCCGGGGCCGCCAGGGCGGCGGCGGAGGGGGGCGCCTGGGTCTCGGCCTCGCTGCTCATGGCGTCGCTGGCTGTCGGCGGACGGTGGTGGTGACTGGCTTTCGCAGCAGCAGCAGCGCCGCCTCCCGCGCGGTGTTGATGGTGACTCGGGGGCCGGCCGTGGGCGGGGGGGGGGCTGCTCCCTTGCTCCGGGCTCGTTGGGCTCCGCTCTCCGCTCCCGATACCGATCGAACTGGCCACAATGGCGGCGCGCACTCACTAGCCACCCCTCAAGCGCCGCCCCCCGCCCGCCTCCCGTTGGCTCCCGCGCGCTGCCCGTCAGACACTGCGCGGGCCCATTGGACCGCAATAGCTGCCAGAGACGATCACTGGCTCCTTGTTGGCTGGGGCCCGCCGCCCGTCAGAATTCGCCCCCCGCTATTGGTTGGCTCCTTCGACGTGTCCCTCCCCCCGCGGGAAGGGCGTGCCCCTTGCATGCGGGCTTGCCCCCCCCGCGCGGGGCTCCTGATTGGCCCGGCGCCCGGGCGCCCCGCCCCCCTGGGAGAAGCGGACCCAGGAAGTCCCTTTGCCCGGCTGGCCCGCTCCGAGGCGCACGTGGCCGGGGGCCCGCCCCGGGATTTCCCCTCCCCGACAGCCACCGGGGAGCCCTCGCGGTCTCCAGCCGCGCTTGCCGGCACCGGGGCCCCCTTCCTCCTATCCCTCCGCCCGCCCGGCTCAAGGTCACTTGGGCCGCCCTCCTCCCACGTGGACCCCCCCCCGGACTCCCCCTGCCGCCTCCAGCCATCGGCCACCGGCATTGGGCAAACGGCCCACGCTTCTCATCGGCTTGGGCCCGCAGCTTGGAAATACAGAATGGCGCGCGCGTGTGTAAAGTTTTATTCCACCCCTCCCCCGCTTGTTCCTTGAACCCCTAATAGGCACCTGTCAATCTCCCAAGGCCTGACTCCGTTGCCATCTTCTGTTAGTCAGAAATGCCGCTGCATTACCTGGCTCTCGTGGGAGCCACAAGCCAGAGCCTGACCCAGCATGTATCCTCCACTTCCAGGGCCTCAGACCTGTGTGGCCCTTGCTGGAGGCATGATGATGGACAGACAAATGAGGACCAGGATTGGCTGGCTCTGTTAAAAAGTGCTATTGCTAACATGTTGTAAGCCGTCATGAGTCTAAGGAGAAGGGCGGCATTAAAAAATTGAATATGAATAAATAAATAATAAATAAATAAATTTTTAGGAAATCTCTTTTATTTACAAAAGGGGAGCGGGAGACAACAGACTCATGGAATGTGGGATGAAGGGCGAGCGATCAGGAGCTGCTTGGAACCCTCTGACGACAACCTGAAATCAGGAAATAGACAGAAACAGTTAGTCTCCAGTATTAAAAATTTTCTCTGGATTCTGAAGCTGATGTAGAATCCGGGGAGGGGGGGGGGTTGGCATTGGCAGCCTCCTAAATGGCGACACCCTCGATGCAGAGAAGCAGCTTCCGTCTCTGTTCTGCTGCCTTTGAGAGAGCAAGAACTCAATATTGATAAGGAGGCTTACATGCTTTGCCCCCATAAGCGTGGCTCCGAGTTAGAATCCTTTCTCAGCAGCTCCCTGCGGCCGAGACCACATGGGCTGCCGATCCTCCACGCCAGGGGCAAGAAACGGGGCTATGGTTTTGACCTGCACCGCAGACACGTAGAAATGCTCTTGTGCAGAGTGGTCCAACTTTGGCAACCTTTTAAGACCTGCGGACTTGAGTTCCCAGAATTCCCCAGCCGGCCATTAGCACTGATGCTGTTGCCTAGTTGGGTCGTGAAACGTCTGCAAGAAAACGTCCGTGGTGGCTGGAGGATTCTGGGAATTGAAGTCCAGAGGTCTTAAAGTTGCCCCCCCGTCTTGCTCAGGGATCGCCTTCCCCAGGGGGCATTTCAGAGGCTACTCTGGCTGCAGAAACTCTGGTGGCAACACCTACCTACATCTCTCCACACTGGGCAATCACCACGGGGAGTTTGGGTTTGTTATTCGGCCCGGTGGGCACGTTCTGCAAGAAGCACAAAGCGGATGAGCAGCTCATCCAGATGTTCTGCCCCAGCTGCAACCCGCAAAGAACGCAGCTTACGCAGATTCTGTCCAAACCTTCCTTTACGAAGTTAAGGACTACTAGACCATATCGCAAGATCTAAAACGGACACCTGACATCAAGAACGTCACCAGATGAAAGGTTTGTAAGAAAATGAGAGCATCGAGGTCCCTCCAGTCCTTCCCCCAGCCCCACCCTCTATTATTATTATTATTATTATTATTATTTATTAGCTTTGCATGCCGCCCCTCTCCGCAGACTCGGGGCGGCTCACAACGGTGATAAAAACAATATATATTGACAAATCTAATAATTAAAATCTAAGATAACAATTATACATTTAAAAATCTAAAAGCAAGGAACCCCGATATAAAAAACATACATACAGTCATATCATGCGCTAGAACTACATAGGCAGGGGGGAGATGTCTCAGTTCCCCCACGCTTGACGACAGAGGTGGGTTTTAAGGAGTTTACGAAAGGCAA
This sequence comes from Erythrolamprus reginae, assembly GCF_031021105.1. Classification (NCBI taxonomy): domain Eukaryota; kingdom Metazoa; phylum Chordata; class Lepidosauria; order Squamata; family Dipsadidae; genus Erythrolamprus; species Erythrolamprus reginae. The sequence continues at coordinate 15,290,650 of NC_091957.1, forward strand.
GGAGGGTGGGGGCAATTCTAATCTCCGGGGGGAGTTGGTTCCAGAGGGCCGGGGCCGCCACAGAGAAGGCTCTTCCCCTGGGCCCCGCCAAACGACATTGTTTTGTTGACGGGACCCGGAGAAGGCCCACTCTGTGGGACCTAACCGGTCGCTGGGATTCGTGCGGCAGAAGGTGGTCTAGCACTGATAATGTTGCCCAATTGGGACCCCAACGTTGTGGTTCTCCCGGACAGAAGCAGCCAGCAGAAACAAAGGTGACCACCTTTTTGGGGCACCACCTGTGACTCTTCTAAGCTGCCCGGGCAGGATTTGAATCGCGAAGGGCAGGATAGGAGAGTTGGAGGAGCCTCGGGCTGGAACAGTAAATTAAAATAACGTTTCCTCCAGCACACAAAACTAATTTTTATGTGGTTTCTTGGATGGCAGAGTTTCATCCCAAACAAGCACGCCTTACCTCAATTTTCCTCATGACTAGAAGGCCGTCAATTATTTTACCTGCCAGGTGAGAAGGAAAGAACAAGCATTTCTTGAATCCCTTAGCCAAGGAAGAGCCGTGCTGGTGTTGCTCTTTAGCTTCTGAAGGGGAGAGCGAGTAGGGAGAAGAGAGGCTTGGGGGTGGGTGGGTGGGGGGAGATGTCCAACCTTGGCCACTTTGTGGGCTTCGACTCCCAGAATTCACCCTTAAATGCTCCCTTAAACTTAATGGGGGTCATGAGGGACCCAGACACCAGCATTTTAAGGGAAGCCCAGAGAATGGGAATTCCCCAAAGCGGATCTGCCAGGAATTTGTGGTGGGGATAAAAATCCTCAGGGTGGGCACACCCAAGCCAACCTGGGGGTGGGGTGGGGTGGGGGTTAGGGTGCCCCAAAGTCCCTGCCTTCCACCCAGCCAGCGGTCACTCACCGAAGACCACGTGCTTCCCATCCAGCCAATCGCACTTGGAGCAGGTGATGAAGAACTGGCAGCCGTTGGTGCTGGGACCGCTGTTGGCCTGCAGGGAAGGAGGAAAGAGGGCAGGTGAGGGGGGGTGACCTCTCTGTGGTCATCCATTCCAGGTTCTGCCCCAGCCCGGAGGAGAGAATTCGACGTTCTTCATTTGGAGGGTCTCCAATTTGACATTGCATTGGGTGCTATGCAAGACCCAGGCGTTGGTGAACTTCCTTCTGTGACACACACACATACACACATACACACATCGCTCTCCGGAGTGTGGCCCCTGCTTGTCTGCCAGAACTGAGCAGGGCCAGAGCAGCAGCTCCTATAAGGAGCCACCCCACTGCCAGCAGCCTGATCAAATTGTTCCCAGGGAGGAGAGGGGCTTGGGTTCAACCTTTCCTCCTGGGGGGAATTCAGAGGGTCACCCTCATCTTTGGGGCTGGGGGAAGGGGGCATGCTTTCGACCTCGGCCTTTCCTGATGCAGAGCCTGGTGGAGGGGGTGGTCTTCAAGGGGCTTCCTGGCTGCAGCTCCTCCTGCAGGAGGGAGCCCCTCCCCCTCTTTCCTTCCTCCAAACCTAACACAAGAGGGGAGGGAGGCAGGAATAGATCCCTAGATGGCATCCCGGAGATTGGCCTTCTCCGGGTCCCGTCGACTAACATTGTCGACTGGCGGGTCCCAGGGGAAGAGCCTTCTCTGTGGCGGCCCCGGCCCTCTGGAACCAACTCCCCCCGGAGATTAGAACTGCTCCCACTTTCCTTGTCTTCAGTAAACTACTCAAGACCCACCTATACCGCCAGGCATGGGGGGTTTGAGACATCTTTCCCCCAGGCTCCTTATAATTTATGTTTGGTATGTATATGTTGTCTGGTTTTAATATGATAGGGTTTTAGTTATTTTTTAATATTAGATTTGCGCCACTATAATTTTGTTTTTACCATTGTTGTGAGCCGCCCCGAGTCTTCGGAGAGGGGCGGCATACAAATCTAATAAATTGAACTGAATGGAATTGAATCCCCTATCACAGTGGCTGCCCTACTGGGCCCTCCCAAGCATGACAACTCCCTCCCCACCCCCAAACACCATACGAATCTCCATTCAGGCTGTGAGCCACTGAAGGGTGATGCAAGGAAGGTTCAGATCCAACTTCAGGCTGTTCTTTACCATGGAGAGCAAGCCGGGCGCCGAGTGTTTCAGCTTGAAGTTCTCGTCGGCAAAGGGTCCCCGATAGATGCTGGCCACTCCGGTCCCATCTCCCTGTTGAGAGGAAAGAGGGAGGAAGTGAGGGAAGGATGGCGAAGGGAGGAAGAAGGGAAAGAGGAAGAGAAAAGGGAAGGAAGGCCTCGGGAACCTCGCAGCAGTTCCCTTTGCAAACAGATAAAAAACCCACTGCTTATCTGGAATGAGTCTGTTATAATAAGGCCGAAATAGATCTATCCTAGTCTCCCTTAATTTTCAAATTCAGCAAAAAAATATGTGACACATTATTATTATTATTATTATTATTATTATTATTATTATTATTATTATTATTATTTGGATTTGTATGCCGCCCCTCTCCGTGGACTCGGGGCGGCTAACAACAATACAGATAGAATTGTCGGCTATCAATAAAATTAACTGCCTTGGAAATGGCCCTGGGTTGGGCCCGAGAGGCAAAAAAGGAACTGTGATGTTCCTTCAACACACCAGGGTGATTCGACACAAAAATATGTAACCCTTCCCTGGTGCAGAGCTGAAGGGATCGGATACTGTAGCCTAGAGGATAATTCTCTGCCTTACAAGTCGCAGTGGGTATGGTTAGCTGATGAGGCCAAAATAAGGCCGAAATAGATCTATCCTAGTCTCCCTTAATTTTCAAATTCAGCAAAAAAACATGTGACATTAAAAAAAAACATATAGCCCCTCCCTGGCACAGAGCTGGAAGGGATCAGGTCTGATGGCTCAACTGCTAATCCTCTGCCTTACAAGGCAGAGGCTACCAGATCGAATCCCAGTAAGGAAGGGTGTGGCTAGCTGATGAGGCCAGAACAAGGCCGAAATGGGACCATCCGAGTCTCCCTTAATTTTAAAAATTCCAGCTAAAAACATTTGTTACATATATATATGTTTTTTTATGTCGGATCACCCTGGTATATAGAAGGAACGTCACAGCTCCTTTTTGCCTCTAGGCCCAACCCAGGACCATTTCAAGGCAGTTAATTTATTCATAGCCGACAACTATATTCTGTATGTAAGGAAGGGTGTGGCTAGCTGATGAGAACAAGGCCGAAATTGGACCATACTAGTGTCCCTTAATTTTAAAAATTCCAGCTAAAAAAACATTTGACATAGATATATATATATACTGCATATGTGTAGATTGTTCTGAATTCGGGTTTTGCCCCGTGTAATATTTTGAGTGTCTATATATATATATATATATATATATTTAAAAAATGACATTCTAACTGCATAACCACAATTGGCAAGGACAACTGCACCTCTGCAATCCCTCCTTCCTTATTCTCCTTTGATAAGCTGCAAATTGTTCCCCCAACTCCACCCCCAGCCAGAAGGCATTTCCCTCCCTTTGGAGAGGGAGCCTCACAATTTTGCCAGCAAAAGCCTCCGGGTGAAGGAGTTCACTTTGCAAACCGGCTTCACTTCCGCGATCTGGAAGTTAAAAACAGAATGAAGGAAAGGAGAAGTTTAAAGCAACCACTTCCTTCCAGCCAAGGTTGGACAGCCTGAGGTTTTCCTGAGAAATTTAGCTGGAGGAGGGTGTCAGTGTGCGAGTCCAGCTCCTTGGTGGGGTCATTTCCAATCTCATCTACATGAATTGAGTTTGGCAAGATTTGTGCTCAAGTTGAAAAGCTCCGGTTCCAGGTTAAAGGCCCATTTTCCCTTCCATGAAAGAGCTCTGAAGTACCTACGTTGACAAAATCGCCGCCTTGGATCATGAAGTCCTTTATCACCCTTGAAAAGGAAAAGAGAAATAATACGAGGCCGACGTATCCCACAGCTGTACTGAAAACCCCAGCTAGGATTAGGAATAGCATTTGGTAAAATATTTGTCGTTTAAAATTTTGTTGCTATTATTTATTGACAATATACAGTGGTACCCTCGCCATACGAACAACCCGAGATACGAACCCGGGGTTCGGAAATTTTTTGCCTCTTCTTACGAACTTTTTCCGTCTTACGAACCCGCCGCCGCCGAGAAGCCCCGCCGCCTGGCTGTCGCTTTTTGAAACAGCCGGGGGGCTTCTCGGTGTCCTCCTGAACCCGAAAGCCAAACCTGAACTTCCGGGTTCGGCGTTCGGGAGGCCGCCAAGAAGCCCCCCGGCTGTTTAAAAAGATGACAGCCGGACGGCAGGGCTTCTTGGCGGCCTCCCGAACGCCGAACCCGGAAGTTTGGCAAAAGTTCGGGTTCGGGAGGCCGCTGAGAAGCCCCGCCGCCCGGCTGTCACCTTTTGAAACGGCCGGGCGGCTTCTCAGCGTCCTCCTGAACCCAAACGCCAAACCCAAACTTCCGGGTTCGGCATTGGGAGAACGCTGAGAAGCGCCCGGCTGTTTCAAAAGGTGACAGCCGGGCGGCGGCGTTTTTTTGCTTTTTTTTTTTCGTTGCACGCATTAATTCATTTTACATTGTTTCCTGTGGGAAACAATGTTTCGTCTTACGAACTTTTCGCCTTACGAACCTCTCCCGGGAACCAATTAGGTTCGTAAGACGAGGTATTACTGTATATAGAAACATATTTAGCACCACAAGATTGACTTACAGATTAATGAAAATAAGTGATCACAGCTTAGTTGTCACTATAAACAGCATTTGTGGGGTTTGTTTTTTTGTGTGGTTTTTTGTGTCTTCCTTTTTTTGGTAGGGGTAAGTTGTATTGTTTGTAGGATGTTTCATTTTCATTTCACAGTTGTTTTTAAATGTAAATAAATCCAATAAAAATTATTTTTTTTAAAAAAAACCACCAGCTTGGGAAGTTCACAAACAGGTTGTTAAATTCAGGAGCAGGATTCTTTCCCACTTAAGTGAAGCACCCCAGGATAACAGAATAACCGAGTTGGGAGGGACCTTGGAGGCATTATTATTATTATTATTATTATTATTATTATTATTATTATTATTATTATTTATTGGACTTGTATGCCGCCCCTCTCCGCAGACTCGGGGCGGCTAACAACAGTGGTAAAACAACATGAATAATCCAATTAATAAAAACAACTAAAAAACCCTTATTATATAAAAAAAACCCCAAACATACACACAAACATACCATGCATAATTTGTAGTAGCCTAGGGGGAAAGGATAACCTAACTCCCCCATGCCTGGCGACAAAGGTGGGTCTTAAGTAATTTGCGAAAGACAAGGAGGGTGGGGGCCGTTCTAATCTCTGGGGGGAGTTGGTTCCAGAGGGCCGGGGCCGCCACAGAGAAGGCTCTTCCCCTGGGGCCCGCCAAACAACATTGTTTGGTCAACGGGACCCGGAGAAGGCCAACTCTGTGGGACCTTATCGGCTGCTGGGATTCGTGCGGTAGAAGGTGGTTCCGGATGTATTCTGGCCCAATGCCATGTAGGGCTTTAAAGGTCATTACCAACACTTTGAATTGTGACCGGAAACTGATCGGCAGTCAGTGCAGGCCACGGAGTGTTGCAGAAACGTGGGCGAATCTAGGAAGCCCCACGATGGCTCTCACGGCCACATTCTGCACGATCTGAAGTTTCCGAACACTTTTCAAAGGTAGCCCCATGTAGAGAGCGTTGCAGTAATCGAACCTCGAGGTGATGAGGGCATGAGAGACTGTGAGCAGTGACTCCCTGTCCAAATAGGGCTGCAACTGATGCACCAGGCGAACCTGGGCAAACGCCCCCCTCGCCACAGCCGAAAGATGATGTTCCAATGTCAGCTGTGTATCGAGGAGGACGCCCAAGTTGCGGACCCTCTCTGAGGGGGTCAATAGTTTCCCCCCCCCCAGGGTAATGGATGGACAGATGGAATTGTCCTTGGGAGGCAAGACCCACAGCCACTCCGTCTTGTCTGGGTTGAGTTTGAGTTTGTTGACACCCATCCAGGCCCCAACAGCCTCCAGGCACCGGCACATCACTTCCACTGCTTCGTTGACTGGACATTACAGGAAAGGCCAACGTACCTGTGAAAAGTGCTTCCTTTATAGCCGATGGGAACACCATCTTTCCTGCCAGAGGAAAAAAGCAGAGTCAGAAATTAGAAAATGACACAGGAGCCAGCGACCGAGATTTCTGTGGGCCTAGAGATATAACACCCCAACTCACAACCTGTCCATTTCTCATTGTTTTGTTCTGAAATCAGTGTCAAATCATCACTTTGAGCTCTTTAAAACTGGCTAATTTCCTCAAGATGGCAGTGTGGTCCAAGGACAAAATGGGTCCTAGGGGAAGAGCCTTCTCTGTGGGGGCCCCGGCCCTCTGGAATCCACCCTCCTTACCTTCCGTAATTATCTGAAAACTTATTTATGCCGCCAGGCTTGGGGTCACTAGACCCCAGCCTCTGACCATTGAATGTGTAGGATGTTATGCATTTTGAATGAATGATTTTTGAATGGTTAACCTTTTTAGAATGTTTTAAATTAATTATTTACATTAATTGGATTTGGATGTATTTTGTATATTTGTGTTTTTTATTGATATGCTGTGAGCTGCACCGAGTCCATGGAGAGTGGCAGTATACAAGTCCAATTAATTAAATGAAATAAAACGACAGGGGGGAGGCACAATTCTCTTCACAAGCCTATGATTATTATTTTTGTTGATCCCTTTAGTTTTTTACTTCCAACTTTTATTGGCTGTAAACTTTCGTGTTATTATTATAATTCTCTTCCGTTGTTTTGCAAGTACACTGAGTGCTTCTGTGCCTGAGACAAATTCCTTACGTGTCTAACACGCTTGGCTAAATATAAATGCATAAAGTATAAAGTTAGGCATTGTTCCTCTCCTCCTCCTGTGCTGATAGTCTTCCAACTCAAATCCATCAATTTTTTAAATTGAACGATCAAAAGAATCAACCTACCTGAATTCCCCCGTGCAAAATTGCCTGGAAAGAAAAAGAGAGGAAAAAAGAAAAGTCTGCAGGTTAAACTGGCACACACAGAGCCTGATTATTCTTAACAGATTAAAAGAGTTTTTGGAAGGGACCTTGTAGGTCATCTAGTCCAACCTCCTGCTCCAACCTCCTGCTCAAGCCATTTCTGACAAATGGCAGTCCAACCTCTTCTTGAAATAAATGCCTGACAATGAATATGTTTACATATATTCAGAGGGAAGGAGTTAAATTCAGGAAAGGGAAGTCCCTGGATCATTGGGAAAGAGGACAGGCAGCTTTAAATAAGGCTTTCTATACAACCGGCCCGAGTCTACGCAGGGTTTTGCCACCACCACCCCTTTATGACCTTTTCGGTCACTGTTGTTATATGAATCAGTCGTTTAACTGACCCGTACAGTCATTAAGTGAGTCCTTCTTTCCCTATTGACTCAGGTGGTCGTGTGACCCTGGGACCCTACGATGGTCATACATGTGAGTCAGTGGCCCAGCATCTGAACTTTGATCCTGTGATCGGGAAGATGCTGCAACAGTTGTTAAGGGTTGTCCCTTTTTTCAGTAACGGTCATTAGACGAACAGTTGTAAGTTGAGGACTACCTGTATGTGACCTCAAGGCATTCGGCAACCAAGTGGCGAGGAGTTCCGCGGGAAAGGGATGCCTCTGGGCTCGGAGTGGGGGTTGGGTCGTGGGTGCTGCCTCCACCGCAGGAAAAGGCTGGGGAATCCCAGCCTTGCTCTCCCTGCGCCCATGATCCCAAGCCAGCTGTTCAAGAGGCGGCGCTCTAGGACGGGACACTTTGTGGCGCGCTGCCGCTCCGGCCTCCCTTCTCTATGGCACCCTCCTTCCCGCCGGCTTCCTCACCTGAAGTTCTCGGCCGTCTTGGGCACCACGTCGGCGAAGAGCTCCACCTTCATGCGGCCCACCTCCTGCGGAGGGACCGAGGCGTCAAGGGCCGGAGCCCGGCTGCCCCTCCCGGCCCCGCCCCCCTCCGCCCGAGGCCTACCTGCCCGCCGATGGTGACATCGAAGAAGACCACGGGGTTGTTGGGGTTGGAAGCCAGCACCGCCATGGCGACCACCCTCCGACCCGGAAGCGGAAAGGCTCTCCGAAGGGCCGCTTGTGGCTGGGGCGCGTGCGCAGGTCCTTCGGATAACGTGCCGCTTTACAGCCCGAAGTCCCTGCTAGTTCGGCCGAGCCTCGCGGACGCGGGTGCAAAAGATGCGCTTCCAAAGGAGAAAAAAAGGCGCCCTCGATTTCCCCCTAAAACTCACGCCCAAGAACAACAGATGGTCTCCGGGCATTTCTTCCTTCCCTTCTTCCCCTCTCTCCCTTTCCTTCCTCCCTCCGTTATTTTCTTTTATGTCCACTGAGAGCATCTGCACCAAAAACAAGTTCCTTGTGTGTCCGATCACACGTGGTCAGTAGAGCAGTGTTTCCCAACCTTGGCCACTTGAAGATATCTGGACTTCAACTCCCAGAATTCACCAGCCAGCGAATGCTTGCTGGGGAATTCTGGGAGTTGAAGTCCAGATATTTTCAAGTGGCCAAGGTTGGGAAACACTGCAATAGAGGATTCTATTCTGTCCTCCTCTTCCTTCCTTCCTTCCCTCCCTTCTTCCTTCCTTCCTTCCCTCCCTCCCTTTTCTTCTTTCCTCCTCCTTCCCTCCCTTTCAATCACTCCCGGACACAAAGTGGACTCAGGACCGCAGTGGTAAAAACAAATAATTATTGTTCAAAAAATAAATAAATTTTGACATTCCCTCTCCCCACCCCACTCCAAGCCTTCCAGCTCAGACTGTGTCCGGGAAAGGACGGATGGACGGAGGAGGCTTCCAGGCGCCCTTCAGTCGACGGGGTGGCTGGGCGGGTCCTTGCAGAAATCGGGGGGCTTTCTGGGGCCGTGGAGGCAGCAGATCCCGGAGCTCTGGAAGGCCAAGGGGGAGAGCAGGGCCTTTGGGCTGGGCCCCACCGGCTGCCCGTCTTTGAGGGCTTGGCGAAGGCCGCTGGTATCCGAACGCCTGGGGACCAAGAAGCTGAAAGGGAAAGGCCTTAGCTCCATCTCGAGACTTTGGCACAGACAGGCCCAAAGACAGCGCTTCCAAGGTAGACTGTTCCTCGAGAGGGAGGCTCTGCTTGGCTTGCTGGGTCCCCTTGGAGAGTCGCGGTCTGGGCAGCCCACTCCAACTGCTCCCAATTCGTGGAGCCCCCCCAGACTCTGCCCCAATGAAAGGGGATTTCGGAAACCCCCGCTGAGAGAGACCCCTGTTGGCCAGTCCCCCCACCAAGGGCCCCCCCACCCAGAGCACAACACCCCCCCCCTCCCGCAATGACTCACTCGCCCCCATGTGAGTTTTAGGGCTCTGCTTTTATTTCTCTGCTTCCCTGCCTGGCTCAAAGGCAGGAGCCTGAAAGGGTAAGAACCTACAGGAGGGAAACTGAGGCTTATTTGGGGGGAGGGGGGGATTGTATGTGCCACTCCGGCTGCTGTGAAGGAAGGGAGCGCCCGGCACCCCTTCAGAGACACAGCTGCCTGGGGCGGTACCTGAAGCCGGGGAAGGGCAGCAGCTTCCTCTGCAGGGGGCATTCGGGGAAACTGAGGCTCTTGAGCTCCTGCGGAGAGAAGAAAGGGGGGGGGGGTAAGGCTGAAGGAAAAAACACTGCCAGCCCTACCCGGAAGGCCTGCCGGGAGGGCCCCAGCAGCCCGCAGTTCTGGAGTCGCCTGTGGCTCTCTTGTCCGTGGGCTCCACAACTGATGGACGGGTAGAGGGAAGCCATGCTAGGAGGAGACTCTATGGTGAGGGGAGTGGACTCCCAGTCAGCTCCAGAAATTGAACGGGGGGGGGGGGGGGCGCGTCCAGTTAGGGCCTCTGTGGCTCTTGGAGGGCCACCGTCCCATCGGATGCAGGCTGCAAGATCTCTCTTGGTGGCCTCTCATCCTGGGCCCTGCTTGGCTGGGGCGGGGAGGGGAAGGGAAGCTGCTGTGCAGGGGAGGGGAGGGGGGCCGGCCAGATTCACCTCCAGGCTGTGGACGTGGATGGCACGCAGGGCCCGTTCCATGGTGCCCACCTGTAGGCTCAGCTGGAGGGTCCGGTCCTGCAGCTGCTGGTTCTCCCGCTCCAAAAGCTGGACTCTGGGGGAGGGGAGGGAGGGGAGGGACTCACTGCCTCTGTCCATCCCTCCAACCATCTCCCTTTTCCTTCCTTCTTTTCTTCCCTTTCCTCCCCATTCCTTCCTTCTTTCCTTCTTTTTCCTCTTTCAATCCTTCCTTCCTTCCTCCCTTCTCTTTTCTATTTCCTTCCTTCCTTCTCTTTCCTCTTTCCTTCCATCCTTCTTTCCTCTTTCCTTCCTTTCTTCTCTTTCCTCTTTCAATCCTTCCTCCCTCCCTTCTCTTTTCTATTTCCTTCCTTCCTCTTTCTGCCTTCCTTCCTTCCTTCCCCTTGCTTGCTTCCTTCCTTCCTTGCTTCCTTCCTTCCCTCCCTCCTTTGCTTTCACTATCTTTCCATCCATCCATCCATCCTTCTTTCTTCCCTTCCCTTCTCTTCCTCCCCAGAGGCTGCCCGTCCATGGGTCCCCTCCCCACCTGGTCTGGAGGGTGCAGAGGGCCTGGGCGCTGGCCTGCTTGGCCTCCTCCAGGCTGTGCAGCTGCTCCAGGCTCTTCCGCTTCTCTTGCAAGAGGCTCTCGTTCTGCTCCGTCACCCGCTGGATCAGCTGCTGGTCCTGGGTGCAAAAGCCGCTCTGCTCAACAGGCGGTCCTGCAGAAGGCGGGAGGGGGAGACCGAGGGGGGGGCCTCCCTCCCCCCCCCTCCCAGCTCTGCCCTACCTTCTCGGCCTGGGCCTTGCAGAGCCGCCCCTCGTTCTCCAGGTGCTGGATTCGAGTGTTGCGCAGGTTCACCTCGCTCAGGAGCATCTCCTTGGCCTGCTGCAGCCGGGCTTTGTGCCGAAGGTGGCGCTGGCTGTCTTTCCTGGTGGGAGGGGAGGGGAGGGAGGGCTCAGCCCCCCCCCCTCCGGATGGAGCACGGAGCACCCCCAATTGGGCCGGGGGAGGGGGGGGGTCTCACCTGAGGGAGGCGTCCACCTGCTTGAGGAGCCTCCTCTGCAGCTCGCACAGGGCCTCCTTCTCCTGCTGCAGGGCCGACAGCTGCTCCGAGAGCCCCTGGCTGCGGCTCCGGCAGAGCAGGTGCTGTGGGGGGGAGGACAGAGGGGGGGCCTCTCAGAAGACTGGGGGGGGCTTCAATCCCACCCTCCACCGTCTGGGGAATTCTGGAGCTGGAGGGAGGGGCTCCCCCCCTCTGCTGACCTCCTGGACCAGGGCCCTCCTCTCCTCCTCCAGGACCCTCAGCTGGGCCTCCTCCTGCTGGGCCTGGGCCTGCCGGTCAGCCAAGGCCTGGAGCAGCTGGGCCTCCTTCTCCCGCCAGGCCCTCAGCTGCTGCTGCTGCTGCTCCTCCAGGAGCTTCCTGCAAGGGGGGGTGAGTGTGTATGTGGGGGTCTAGTCAGGGGAAGCACTGCCCACCCCCCCATGCCCCACAATCGGACTAATCAGGCTTCTTTCTTTCCTTCGTTCCTTTTCTTCCATCCGTCCATCCTTTCCTGCTTTCTCCTCCTTCCATCTATCCAGGTCTGCCTCCTCCCAACCTCCAGCCCCTTATATTTAGCTGTGGGACCAGCTGGACCCCCCCCACAAAGGGCCCCAGGGAGCCCCCTTCCTCCTACCGCCTCTTCTGTTCCTCCTGCAGAGACCCCCAGGCCTCGGCCTCCCTGGCCGCCTCCTCCAGCGGCCTCCTGCCCAGGGCGGCCTGGCTCTCCCGCAGCCTCCGCTCCAGCTCCTCCACCTGCGGGACGGGACGCAGACGGACAGACAGAGGCCTGAGCCCCACTTTCCTCCCCGCTGTGCCCCCCCTCCACTTGCGACCATCTATGGGGGGGCGCTGGGCCCACTGACCCTCTCCTCGGCCCAGGCGGCTCTCTGTCTCTCATGGCTGAGCTGCTCCTGCAGGTGTCCACTCGGCCAAGCCCCCTGGGGCCATTGGGGGGGCTGCAGCTCTGGTTCCTTCTCCTCCGGCCGGCTCAGCTCCCTATGGGAGGCCTCCAGCCCCTCCGCCCTCAGCTGGGTCGGGGTCTGCAGAGAGAGAGGAGACAAGAGTCTTTCCCTCAGCTGGGCTCCTCTTCCCGCGCAGACCTTTCGCCACCCGACTAGGGAACGCCACCCGGCCTCCAGCCGAGCTGTGTCAAGGGGTACTGGGCACGCTCAGTGGCTCCTCCCTCCCCTCCCCCACCAAGTGCCCCCCCCCTTCCAGGCAACTCACCTGAAGGCTCTCTTCCTGCAGCTGCAGGGTGTATGGGTGCCTCTCCTGCTCCAGGGGCTGCTTGGTGGGGCTGGGGGCCAGCCGGGGGGGCTCTTCCCGGGCCTGCAGGGCCAATATTGTTTTATTTATTTATTCCATTCATTCGACTTCTGTGCCTCCCAGACCCGAAGGACTCAGGGGGGCTTCCAACAGTCCAGAATTACAGATGCAGTAAAAAGAAGTCAAATGCAAATATCCAACACTATGAAACCCTCATTAAACTATCCAGTCCGCACGCAGGTACACCATTCACACAATGGGGCCATGATGGTTGTTCAATTCATGGCCCTTCCCAGGCCTGCCGGCAAAGCCAAGTCTGCGTGGCCTTACAGAAGGCCAGCAGGGTGGGGGCAGTACAGACATTGGGGGGGGAGGGGAGTTGGTTCCATAGAGCCGGGGCGGCCACAGAGAAGGCCCTGCCCCTGCAGCCCAGATGGCAGGAGGGGGTCCGATAGATATCCTGGCCTTGAGCCACCTAGGGCTTGACAGGTGATGACCGAGACCTTGAATTGCGCCCAGAGACTGACAGGGGGCAGCAGGGGGCTCTCCTTGGGGGATCCCCCCCTCCCCTCCGCACCTGCTCCTCCACGTGCCCCCCACTGGCGCTTGGGCAGGGCTGGGCCGCTATGCCGTGCCTCTCGCGGATGGTGCTCAGCTGGCGGTGGATGGCCAGAATCTCCTGCACGAAGGAGGGAGCCTCCTCCTCCTCCTGCTCGGTCTGGCCCGGCCTCTCCGGCTCCTCCTCTCCCATCGGGCTGGCTTCGGACAGACGAAGGCTGGGGGTCAGAGGGGGGCAGCAAGGAAGGGAGGGAGGGGCCATCACGCAACGAAGGGGCTCCAACAGCTCCCCCTGGCCACCCTGCTGTGTGGGTGGGTCACAAGGAGGACCCCTGGGCCTCCCTGGGGACACCCACATGAGCCCGCCACCAGACAGGAGAGGTTGGGGGTCCCCCCTCTTAAAGAGGGCCATCCGGCGAGGCCTTCTCTGAGGTGGCTCCCTCCTTGTGGAAGGTGAGGCAGGCCCCTATTTCCACCCTCTTCCACAAGAGTTTAATTTTGATTTTGATGAAAAATTAAAGAACTGGTTTTGCCAACAGGCCTGGCCCTCCTAGGCTGCGATGGAGCCCATTGATTGATTGATTGGTTACACAAGTAAGTGGGGGGATTGTTTTGCTCTTTTTAAACTGGGCTTTTTTGTTTTTAATAAGCCACCCATAGTGGCCGAGAGTGACTGGGCGGCCATATAATGGGCTACTATGGTATGGGTTAACGCTGGGGGAGGGGGGGAGATGCTGCTTGGAATCCTGGGAACTGTAGTCCCAGCTGCTGCAACAAACATGGAGGCAGGTTCTAAAATCCCACCTTGGACTTTGTGGCAGGAGAGAAGAGGGGGGAGTTGCTACCTGCCACCTCCTGCCAGATTCCGAGGCTCGTTCCCTCCCCTCCATCCCCTTAGCTCTATGGTGCCTTGGTCCTCCTCCTGGGGGGTTTCTCTCGTCAGGACAGAGTATGAGGGGTGCCTGCAGCAGCACCCCTGCTGTTTGGGGCGAGTGGCACCTCTGGACCCACCAGGCCAGGCACGATGTCAGTGGGTGACATCAGAAAGGGGGAGGGTGGCTCCCCCACCTCACCTCCTCCAGCTCAGGCTTCTCAAACTCACACAAAAGAGGGCGGGGTGGGGTGGGGGCTTAGTTCCTTCTGTCTCCCCTCTCAGAAGAAGACCCCTCCAGCCTTGCTCTCCCGAGACCCCCCTCAGCAGCTGTGACCGAATCCCTTTGGAGAACCAGAAAGAGCTGTCTGCTTCCTGAATCCTTTTCCAGCTGTTAAGTTGGGTGCCGGAGGTGTGTATGTGTGTTTTTTCCCTTTCTCCCTCCGATCCCTCCCTTGCCACGCCGTGTCTTTCGAACTCAGCCCACAGGAAGGACCTCTGACACCTGGGAGCCCTTTCAGGTATGGGAGGGCGGATGAAAAATCGTGATATAAATTCAATTTTTAATGCCTGCACTAAACACGGGGGTAAATGCTTGTATCAGTAAGGTTCCTAAGACTTGTGGACTTCCAACAATAACAACAATAATTGTTGTTATATATTAAGGATAATAAATAAGGGGTGTGCATAAGCACACCAACATGCCTAGTACCCTCCCTGACCTTTTCCCGTGTAAGGCTGATAGAATCTTGCCAAGATTCTATCAACCTCACATAGGAAGACCCGAATATGCCAAGACCAACGTACCTATACCTGTGAAAATCTACAAAAACAAATTACCTATCTATCTATTGGATAACAGAGTTGACTGACAATGAGTCAGTTGAGGTGACTGGGGCCCGTACTTGTCCATTTGTCTGGGAAGAGTTTGATCTGGTGACACCTGATGAAGTGGACAAGGCCATTGGAGCTGTGAGTTCCGCCACCTGTTTGCTGGATCCGTGTCCCTCTTGGCTGGTTTCGGCCAGCAGGGAGGTGACACGGAGCTGGGTCCAGGAGATTGTCAATGCTTCTTTGGGGAGGGTGTCCTTTCCGGATCCCTACAAGGAGGCACTTGTGCGCCCCCTCGTCAAGAAGCCTTCCCTGGACCCAGCCATTCTTAACAACTATCGGCCAGTCTCCAACCTTCCCTTTATGGGGAAGGTTGTTGAGAAGGTGGTGGCACTCCAACTCCAACGGTCCTTGAAGAAGCCGATTATCTAGGCCCTCAGTAGTCAGGATACAGGCCCGGCTACAGCACGGAAACTGCTTTGCTCGCGTTGATGGATGATATCTGGCGGGCCGGGACAGGGGTTTATCTTTTTATCTTCTGTCCTGGTGCTTCTTGACCTCTCAGCGGCTTTCGATACCATCGACCATGGTATCCTTCTGCGCTGGCTGGAGGGGTTGGGGGTGGGAGGCACTGTCCTTCAGTGATTCTCCTCCTACCTCTCCGGTCGGTCGCAGTCGGTGTTAGTGGGGGGTCAGAGGTCGACTTCGAGGTTACTCCCTTGTGGGGTGCCTCAGGGGTCGGTCCTCTCCCCCCTGCTATTCAATATCTACATGAAACTGTTGGGTGAGATCATCCAGAGACATGGGGTGAGGTATCATCAATATGCCTATGATACCCAGTTATGCATCTCCACCCCATGTCCAGTCAACGAAGCAGTGGAAGTGATAACAATAATAATAATAATAATAATAAATGAGTCAGGGTGGCGCAGCAGGTAGAGTGCTGTACTGAAGGCCACTGAAGCTGACTGTAGATTTGCAAGTCAGCGGTTCAAATCTCATCACCAGCTCAAGGTTGACTCAGCCTTCTATCCTTCCGAGTGGGTAAAATGAGGACCCGTATTGTGGGGGCAATAGGCTGGCTTGGTTAAAAAAAGTGCTATTGCTAACATGTTGTAAGCCGCCCTGAGCCTAAGGAGGAGAGCGGCATAAAAAGCAAATAAATAAATAAAATCTATCTATCTATAACCTATACTAGGCTTCCTTCCTTTTCACTTATCAGCAAAATATATCTGTGTATGCGTGTGTCCCAGAATTCCACAGCCGGCCAGCCAGTCCCCAAGTCTAAAAAAGGTGTCCAAGTTTGGCCCAGCCCTGTGCTAAGACGAACGAAGATTTGTGCTGGAGGGGAGGGAATATTTCCTTCTGATTTAGCCCTGGGAATCTTCACTGCAGACAAGACTCCATTTCTTTTAAAGCATTCTAAGGCTCCAATCTCAAAACAAACGGCTGTTGAGGGTTCAAATTACCTCGTTGGCTGTCCATCTCCTGCCTGGTCTGGGATCTGGTCTTCATAAACCTGCCCCATGGCTGGAGATTCGGGGCACCAAGCTCCCCCTTCCTCTTCCTCCTCCCCCTCTCTCAGGATCGGCTGGTTCAGGCACTCATACTCGTGGGAGAGCTCCAACACCTGTGGGTTTTATTTTTAATCGATTGGTTTATTAAACTTATTAAAATATATTAATAAATTATTAAAAACCTATTAAACTAATAGTTCTTTAAATACATTTATTAAACTTAGATTTCATCCAACAGTTTCAGTGTTGAATTACATCGCCTGTGTTTTCACGGGAAAAAGCGGCCCGTCGGGTCTCGGGTTGAATGTCCACGTGGCTCTCAACTTATGACCACAACATCTGTCGCCAAGTGAGGTGGCCATGCCCAGTTTTACCACCTTTTTGCACCAAAGGGGAGTCTGGCATTCCCCCCCAAATTTTTTAAACCCAATTAAACAACGATTTTCACTATAATTTCACAATTTAATTATTCATTTTATTTCAGATTAATCAAGCTATACCTTTTTTTCTTTTTTAATACTTACTACATAGATATAAATATATTTTATTTTCTTTATCCACTCTTTTTTTTTTCATTACTGATATATTACTGATACACCCAATAATATATCAATATACCTTGTTGTATCTCCTGATAACTTCTGCTACTTACGCAGATTTTCCCCTCCAACCTCCCCTATTTATTTAACTTTTTTTACTCCTTATACTTTTCTTTTCCTAAATATTTTATATAATCCTAATCTTATTTTTCTACTTACTTTTCTACAAATACGTCTTCCACTATTCTTACTAGCATTTATCATCCTTATAGGTTCTAATTAACATAAGATAGATAAATGAATTATTGATAGTAATAAGATACAAATGTGAATATTGAATTTTTGTTACATTTTGTTACATATATTCTGAAATACAATATCATGTAATAAATACTCTTACCCTTTTTGAATTTATGTACCCCCTCCCCCTCCCGCCATTTACCCTTTGTTAATTAATAAACTTTATTTAAACGAAAAAACAAAATGAGCGCTAAAATGTTTGTGTTTCCCTTGCACAAAATCCTCCTTTTGGGGGCTGGGAGCTCAGAGCCTAGATTACTACTCTGCAGGGAGACTCCCAACTTAAAATCTTTCATTTAGTGACCGTTCAAAGTTTCATTTAGTGACCGTTCAAAGTTACAACAGGACTGAAAATAATGATATGACTATTCTTCAATTGTTCACACGACCGCTGCAGCATGCCCATGGTCAACCTGATCAAAACTCAGGCAACTGACCCTCATTTATGACGTAGCCCTAGGGTCATGTGACCCCCCTTTTGCGACCGTCCGACCAGCAAAATCAAGAGGGAAGCCAGAGTCACTTAACTGGCTTGTTAGTGACCTGAAGACTGCAGTGGTTCCCTTCCCAACTGCGGCACGAAAGGTAGTTAAATGGCCCAAAATTCGCTTAGAAACATAGAAGTCTGACGGCAGAAAAAGACGTCATGGTCCATCTAGTCTGCCCTTATACTATTTTCTGTATTTTATCTTACAATGGATCTATGTTTATCCCAGGCATGTTTAAATTCAGTGACTGTGGATTTATCTACCACGTCTGCTGGAAGTTTGTTCCAAGGATCTACTACTCTTTCAGTACAATAATATTTTATTTATTTATTTTTATTTATTTTTATTCATTTACTTATTTATTTATTTTTATTTATTTATTTATTTTTTTATTTTTTTATTTATTTATTGATTGATTGATTGATTGATTGATTGTTTGATTGATTGGATTTGTATGCTGCCCTTCTCCGGAGACTCGGGTTGGCTAACAGCAATAATAAGACAGCGTACCATAACAATCCAATACTAAAAACGATTAAAAACTCATTAATATAAAAACCAAACATACATACAGACATACCATGCATAAAATTGTAAAGGCCTAGGGGGAAAGCATATCTCAATTCCCCCATGCCTGGTGGCAGAGGTGGGTTTTAAGTAGCTTACGAAAGGCAAGGAGGGTGGGGACAATTCTAATTTCTGGGGGGAGTTGGTTCCAGAGGGCGGGTGCCGCCACAGTGAAGGCTCTTCCCCTGGGTCCCACCAAGCGGCATTGTTTAGTTGACGGGACCCGGAGGAGACCCATTCTGTGGGACCTAACTGGTCGCTGGGATTCGTGCGGCAGAAGGCGGTCCCTGAGATAATCTGGTCCAGTGCCATGAAGGGCTTTCAACACTTTGAATTGTGACCGGAAACTGATCGGCAACCAATGCAGACTTCTCATGTTGCTTTTGATCTTTCCCCCAACTAGCTTAGCAACCGTCTCACTTAACAACGGAAATGTTGGGTTCAGTCGTAGTTGTGTCTTCCCTCCCCTTTTTTTTTGAGTTTGCACCCCCTTCTGTGGAAGAACCCTCCGCCCGCTTTGAGCTCCCTCACCTGGGCTTCCAGCTGGCTGTTCTTGTGCAGCAGCAGGTGAGTTTGGTGGGTCAGGTGCAGGAGGTCCCCCTCCTCCGTGGCCCCCTCCAACCCCTGGAGCTCCCCGCAGAGATGGAGAAGCTCCGACTTGTAGCCGTGCAGCTCCTGCGGGTTCAATGGGGGGGGGGGGGAGGAGAAGAGAGGCAGCCCAAGGCAACGGGCCTCGGTGGAGAACAGGCCACCCAGCACTGGTGGTGTAACCCAGCTGGGTCACGAAACGTCTGCAAGGGAATCCCCTGTGGGAATGTGCTGACCCCCCCCCCCCCGGGAGAATCAGAAAGGGAGGGCAGGGGGAGCGGTAGGTGGGGGAGGGGGGAACCTACCTGCTTCAAGCAGCCCCCGAGGTCGCTGGCCGCCCCTTTGCTGGCTCCCGAGCCCCCCAGGGAGGCCCATCTCTCTGCCTCTGGAAAGCAAAGCCCGTCGTGCAGCGGCAGTCTAGCTATCAAGAGGTTCTGCTCTCTGGCCTCCCGCAGCTCAGGCGCAGCTAGAAGGAACCAGAAGAGGGCTTGGGGAGGCTGAGCTCAGTCCGGGCCTCCCTTCTAGGCCTTGGGATTCCGCCTCCCATGTTCCCCTGCCAGACGGGCCTCTCTGCTTACTGCCAGGATGGGGCTCCAGGGCCGACGAGAGGGGTCCACTTCTGGGCAGTGCAGGTGTTCGGCTCAGCGGTTCTTCCAGGGGCTCCTGGGCCTCTTCTTCCTTCTTGCCCGGCACCGTCCCTTCCCAGATCTCGGCTCCTGGCCAAAAAGATTCCCTTTTCAAGGAGAGCTGGACTTACGGCCACTGCTGACCCTCTGCTAAGCTAAGCCACAGACAATGAAGTGAGCTTTATGGCCCTCCCATTACGACCATTCCTGGCCCGGTTGCTAAGTGAATGGCTGCAGTTGTGAAGCTGGTCGTTAAGTGAAGGAGTCTCTACCACAGGGACTTTTGCCTGTCGGCAGGTCGCCCCATGGGGAAACACGCCATCCCGGGACGCTGCGATTGGCCGTAACTAAGAGTAAGTTGCCAAGTGGCTGGAGTTTGACCATGTGACCACAGGGAGGCTGCGACGGCCATGCATCATTTTTTCCCTAGTGCCATTGTTAACACTGGTCACTCAATGGACCCATTGCAATTCGAGGACTACCCAAGGGATGTTTGGGGGACTGTAGCCCACTGGGAGCTCCCAGAATTCCCCAGCTTCCAAGGAGACCCCGGAGGGGGAGGAGGAGGAAGGGAGGCCACCCAGTAGACCTACCGGCCAATCCATGCAGCTCACCTCGCTCTCCCTCGGCTGCGTCCGGGTCCTCCTCCAACGCGGGGACCCCCTCCTGGTCGCTCTGGAGCCTCTCGGGGGCCCCCTCCGGACCTCCCTCGGCCTCTTCCCAGGGGGGCTGCCCTCCGCCGCCAGGCACCTCTAGCCAGGGAAGCTGTGGGAGAGAAAGGACGGCCGGGTCAGCTGCTGCTGCGGTTGTTGTAGTCACGACAGAAGCAGCCAAACCCATCTAGAGACGCAACAGGGAGCCTCCCGTCTGCACGGACTCCCCTTAAGGCAGAGACCCTCGTGGGAACGCAGGCTCCTTCTTCCGCTCTTGGGGGAACAACTGAACTGGGCTCCCCAAACGTTCTGTTTACGTTTCCTGAGTGAGGGTGGCCCCGTCTTGCAACTTTCCTTGCTACAAGGCTGAGGCGAATTGCCCGGCCGTGAAGTGAACCTAGCTTCCCCGTTGGTTTTGCTCAGCCGAAGGGGGTCACGTGACCCCGGGACATGGTGACCCGTCTTAAGCATCTGAATTTTGATCACGTGGCCACGGGGAAGTTGCCGTGGCCGTAAGTGTGAAAAACAGTCCTGAAGCCCCTCCTGCCACCGTAACTTTGAAGAGTCACTAAAGCAAACGGTTGGAAGCCGAGGGCTGTCTGCGTGCCCTCTGTTGGAGCTGCCACCATCTTCCGAGTCAGGAATTATCCCTTTATATACAGTGATACCTTGTCTTACAAACTTAATTGGTTCCGGGACGAGGTTCTTAAGGTGAAAAGTTTGTAAGACGAAACAGTGTTTCCCATAGGAATCAATGGAAAAGCGATTAATGCGTGCAAGGCCAAAATTCACCCCTTTTGCCAGCCGAAGTGCCCATTTTTACACTGCTGGGATTCCCCTGAGCCTCCCCTCCATGGGAAACCCCACCTCTGGACTTCTGTGTTTTTGCGATGCTGCAGGGGAATCCCAGCATCGCAAAAATGAGCGCTTCACTGGCAATGGAAGTCTGCAGGTGGGGTTTCCCATGGAGGGGAGCCTCAGGGGAATCCCAGCAGCGCAAGAAACGGGTGCTTCGCTGGCAACGGAAGTCCGGAGGTGGGCCATCCCAGCGGAGGTGGTGGGTTTGTAAGGTGAAAATAGTTTGTAAGAAGAGGCAAAAAAATCTTAAACTGCAGGTTTGTATCTCGAAAAGTTTGTATGACGAGGCGTTTGTAAGACGAGGTATCACTGTATTTCGTTTCATTTGTATGCCGCCCACTCCCAAGACACACTCGGGGCAGCTTACAACCATAAGAAAAAACAAACAATATAGAATAATTAAAACGAACAGTGCAACAGTATAAATAAATTAATTAATGATCATTTTTTTAAAAAACCCTTAAATCTATCGCTCCAGTCGTACCATCGTGGGGGACAGGGGGGCCTGGGGCTGGAGCAGTTCATCCTCTGATGACCTTGGGTGGAAGAGATGCCAGTCATCCTTCAGGTCGGAGGGGGGGGGAGCAAAAGAGAAGTTCGAAAGAACAAAAAAAACAGTTTCAGCAACTCAATCTTTGCTCAGTTTAGCAATGGGGGGGGCAGTGGAGTGGTCAGGCAAGTGGTCAGGCCGGAGACACGAACTCCCTGGTAGCCTCCCAGGGCCACAAACAAGGACATGCAGCTAATTTCATGACACGAGTCTTTTAGTTTTTCATGCAGCATCAATTTCGCAGCCGCTAAGAATGTTGACGGGGCAAAAGTAGCCGGAGAAGCGACTGGGGGTGGGGGAAAAGGGGCCTCTGGTCAGTTAACGAGGGTGCCTGGATTTACCTCCAGCTTCCCAGGGGTTTGGGGGCCGAGGGTGGGCATGGTGCCTAAGGGGGCAATCGCTCTGCCATCTCAGCTGCACTAGAAGGAGGGGGGGGTCTGCATTTGAGGCTTTCCCTCCTCAGAAAAGACCTGCACTTGTAGGGAAGCCGCGCAGGGTCTCCACAGGCATTGGGGGGCTCCCAGCTCCTGCTCCAGGGCCTCCAGCCGCTCCAGCAGAGAGCTCCTCTCGACCAGCAAGTAGGCAACCTGCTCGCTGGGGCTGCTGTGGACGATGCTGGCCAGGCCCTCCAGCGCCAGCAACTCGGCCACCTCCTGATGCTGAGACTCTGGGGAGAAACACAAGGCAGGCAGACCCCCACCTTAGCCCCTCCTCTGCTGCCCCTCCTCTCTTCCCTCCCTCCCTCCCTCCCTCCCTCCCTCCCTCCAGAGGAGCGAAAATCGGATGCCCTGTTCTGCTCCTAAAGGAAAAGCAGTCTCTCATTCCCCAAAACCAAGATTGCTTTGCATCTGGAAGATAAAGCCATAGTTTGAAGGATGAGCAGAGTAAAAGCTCGAACGTGCTGCATCCGTTACATTTCAGTGTGTCGCCCCGAAAGTGCTTTGACTTGACTGCAGCTCAAGCTTTCAAAACTCTAGAGCTGGACCGGATGGAAGGGAGGGAGGGAAGGAAAGAAAAAGAAAGAAAGAAAGAAAGAAAGGAGGGAGGGAGGGAAGGAAAGAAAGAAAGAAAGAGAGAGAGAGGGAGGGAAGGAAGGAAGGAAAGGAGGGAGGGAGGGAAGGAAAGAAAGAAAGAAAGAAAGAAAGAAAGAAAGAAAGAAGGGAGGAAGGAAGGAAGGAGGGAGGGAGGGGGGAGGGAAAGAAAGAAGGAAGGAAAGAAAAAAAGAAAGAAGGGAGGGAGGGTGGGAGGGAAGGAAGGAAAGAAAGAAGAAAGGAGGGAGGGAGGGAAGGAAAGAAAGAAGGAAGGAAAGAAGGAAGGAAAGAATGAAAGAAGAGAGGGAGGGAGGGAAAGAAGGAAGGAAGGAAAGAAAGAAAGAAAGAAAGAAAGAAAGAAAGAAAGAAAGGGGACCCCCTCTCTAGCCATGCCTGCAAGGAAGCCTGCACTGTGGCATCACGGCCTAAATTCTACCTTGTGGCCTTGCATTAGAATCCGACCTGCCAGAAAGGGAAGGGTGGGAGGCTGCGCTGCCACAGCCTCCCGTGCAAGGAAGTTCCCTTCCGACCGGCAGCCGAGGGCAGGTTACCGTGTTCCAACTGCAGCTGGCTGAGCTTCGTCTTCAACACTTCGTTTTCCCACTTGTATTCTGCCGCCCGAGCGTCCCGCGCTTCCGTCAAGGCCTGGACGTGATCGGCGTAATTCTGCACCTGAAAAAGGAGGAGGAGGAGGAGGGTCCAGAAACTCCAGAGAGGGACGTTGTTTTATCATTTATTTTATTTTATTTACTTGTCAAACCTGTGTAGGATAGTAGTTTGCATAAAGATAAGTAAAAAGTGAGGGTAACAGAGGACAGTGGGACAGGGGACGGCAGGCACAATGGTGCGCTTATACAGGCCCCTTGCAGGCCTCTTAGGAACGGGGAGGGGTCGACTGCAGACAGCCTAAGGTGAAAGTTTTGGGGGTTTGAGCAAAATCCTCCGAGAAGAAGGCTCCTCTCTCTTTGGCCTCCTTGAAAGCCTTTCACCACCTTTGATTATTATTATTATTATTATTATTATTATTATTATTATTATTTATTGGATTTGTATGCTGCCCCTCTCCAGAGAGTCGGGGCAGCTAACAGCAATAATAAGACAGTGTACAATAATAATCCAATACTAAAAATGATTAAAAACCCATTAATATAAAAAACCAAACATACATACAGACATACCATGCATAAAATTGTAAAGGCCTAGGGGGAAAGAGCATCTCAATTCCCCCATGCCTGGCGGCAGAGGTGGGTTTTAAGTAGCTTACGAAAGGCGAGGAGGGTGGGGGCAATTCTAATCTCTGGGGGGAGTTGGTTCCAGAGGGCCGGGGCCGCCACAGAGAAGGCTCTTCCCCTGGGTCCCACTAAGCGGCATTGTTTAGTTGACGGGGCCCGGAGAAGACCCACTCTGTGGGACCTAACTGGTCGCTGGGATTCGTACAGCAGAAGGCGGTCCCTGAGATAATCTGGTCCGGTGCCATGATGGTGGACGGACTTCCACTTCTAGAATTCCCCAGTCACAGCAGCCTTGGAAAAACTGGAATTTCCAGAGTCTGATGGTCACCAGGTGGCACTCTGGCTCTGCTCAAGGACCTCTGCCAAAAAATAAAAAATCCCCCACCCCTTTGGTTCCTCCTCCATCTGAATTGCAAGCCTCCTCCCTCCCTCCCTCCCCAGGACTCAATGGCGGGTCAGAGGCTGGAACTCCACAGGGCTGCCTACCCTCCCCGTTGACAAGGCCCAGAGATGGAAACTGGTTTATTTCCAAAGGGAGGGGTGGTGTCTTTCAGAGAAGAACTGAACAGAGCGCCCAGGGTTCTCCTGTTCCGGAAGGAGACTGGACAGCCGTTTGCCTAGAATGGGGCAGGGTCTCCTGCTTGAGCAGGTAGTTGGAATAGAAGACCTCTGAGGCCTCTTCGAACTCAGCGTTACTCCATTAATTCTGCAGACCTATATACTTGAACATAATCTCCCCCTAATTTATTTATTTTATTTATTTATTAATCAGATTTGTATGCCGCCCCTCTCCGCAGACTCGGGGCGGCTCACAGCAATAATAATACAATGTAAACAAATCTAATACTGTATTTAAGTTAATTTAAAACCCCAATTTAGAAACCAATCATACACACTAGCATACCATACATAAAATTTTATAAGCCTAGGGGGAGGGAAAGTATCAATTCCCCCATGCCTGACGACAGAGGTGGGTTTTAAGGAGCTTACGAAAGGCTAGGAGGGTGGGGGCAACTCTGATATCTGGGGGGAGTTGGTTCCAAAGTGTCGGGACCGCCAGAGAGAAGGCTCTTCCCCTGGGTCCCGCCAAACCACATTGTTTAGTTGACGGAACCGGGAGAAGGCCAACTCTGTGGGACCTAACTGGTCGCTGGGATTCGTGCGGCAGAAGGCGGTCCCGGAGATTCACGGCCTTCAACCATGGAAGGCGGCTGTTTGTGAACTGCATTGTCCCAATGACAACAACTTTACCCTTAGACTGTCCACTGTTGACCACTCCCGATTCCTAAGAGGTCAGTAAGGGGCGTGCATGTGCACCAGCGTGCCTTCCGTCCCGTCCTCATGTTTCTCTTTTACTAGTATCATGTATATAAACTCACACGTCAACAGGGATCAGGGCCAAAGCAGCGGGACCCAACTCACCTTCTGATGTCCCCCAAAGACAAACATTTGCAAACAACCAAGAGACACACCTCACCCCATCCCCATGCTACTTTGACGCTTATGTCTTGGGGCGGCCAGTGGAGCAGGCCAGCCGCCCTTAAATTCCACCCTGACCCCATCTCCCCTTTCCTTGACCTGGAGTCCGAGAACAAAAGATACCCAGATATCGTCCAGCAAGACAGGGAGACGGCTGACGTAGCCGGCCCTTCCTTCTCAGTGGGAGGACAAGGGACTTTTTGCAAACCGGAGGGTGGGCAGTGGTGGGTCGCCCAGGCAGGTGGCAAGGCCCGGTTTCCCCTCTGTCTAGATGACGACAGTTGGGGAAAGGAAACGGATCATCGATCCTTTCAGGGAAGCGAAGCTTGGCGTGGGCTGCAAGAAACCTGGGGCTCTCATTGTCTCAAGTCACTGCTTTGAAGGCCACAAAGAGGGAAGAAACCCACCCAGGGCTCTTTCCTCCCCCCAGATCAGACGGGCGCGAGAAGGCAGGAAGCGCTGCTCCGCGGAGGCCTGCATTCTTCAAGGGGCTTTGCACAGGAAGGTCCCCTGCGGGCATCCGACACTGAACGCACAGCCGAGACGCTAAAATGCCAGGAAAGCCAGAAGCTCTGAAGAATGGGCGCTCCCAGGTCCAAGAAAAGCAGGATGTAGGACAAGAAAAGGCACCGCCAGGTTTGCGTCGGTCTCTGGAGAGGCTTAAAGGACAACCGGAGACTGGGGCATCGGCCACTCCCAATGGCCTGACCCATGGCTGACCTCCCCCCCCCCCCCCCATTGCCAGTTTTCAAGAAAAGACTGGGCAGGCGTTTGTCTAAAATGGTATAAGGTCTCCCGCTGGAGGAAGCGGCTGGACTAGAATAGATGACTCCAGCTCTGTTATTTGTATTTGTATTTATTAGATTTGTATGCCGCCCCTCTCCGAAGACTCGGGGCGGCTAACAACAATATAAAAAGACAATGTAAACAAATCTAATATTAAAAATAATCTTTAAAAAACCCCAATTTAAAGAACCACTCATACATACACGCATAACATGTATAAATTCTATAAGCCTAGGGGGAAGGGAAATTTCAATTCCCCCATGCCTGACGACAGAGGTCGGTTTTAAGGAGCTTGCGAAAGGCAAGGAGGGTGGGGGCAACTCTGATATCCGGGGGGAGCTGGTTCCAGAGGGTCGGGGCCGCCACAGAGAAGGCTCTTCTCCTGGGTCCTGCCAAACGACATTGCTTAGTCGATGGGACCAGGAGAAGGCCAACTCTGTGGGACCTAACCGGTCGCTGGGATTCGTGCGGCAGAAGGCGGTCTCGCAGATATTCTGGTCCGATGCCATGAAGGGCTTTATAGGTCATAACCAACACTTTGAATTGTGACCGGAAATTGATCGGCAACCAATGCAGACTGCGTAGTTATTCTAATTGCATGGCAGTTCCCAAGAAGTCCACTTCAACAGAGGCGAACCAAACGCCTGATTTACAAGCCAACACTCCCTCGGGTTAATCTTGAAGGCGGCTTGAAAGGATTCACAGCTGGTTCTCGCTTAGCAACTGCTTCATACAGTGACCGTGTCACACAGTTACCAGGGCATTGCTCCCTGGCTTCACCAGGGGTGTGTGAAAAAGTAACGGGACAACTAACAACCCTGGGGCTAACTTAGCTGGAATGTTTCACTTTGTAAGGGCGGGAAGAAATGTTATAAAATGGGGAAAACCTCACTTAATATCTGCTCGCTTAATGATAGAAATTCTGGCCTCAAGGGGTGTGTGTGTGTGTGTAAGCCAAGGACGACTCGTAGTGGGGCATCTCCCCACCAATGAAGCACAACACATTTTAGTAGAGCAGTTGGGCATTTTACCAAGTTTCCACGCGACCTGTGCTTGGAAACTGGGGCTGCCCCCCAGGCTTGGGGCAGCCTACAACCATTCCAGAGGGGCTCCTCTTGGGGCAAAGGGCGTACCCACCTCTCTCATCTCTTCCTCCAGCTGCTGACGGAGCAACGCCGCAGAGATGAATGGCAGCTCCTCCGGCCCATGCAGGGACCGGGGCCACGCGTGGGCTTGCTGGGTCTCCGAGGAGGTGGTGGTGGTGGTGATGGCGGCGGCATTCCCTCCTCCTTCGGCCTCCCCCGGCTGCTGGAAGAGAGAAAAGCATCAGAAGCCCAAGTCAGTTCCCTTCTGCAAGGACGCCAGCATGGCTGGCACTACAGCTGGGCAAAAAGCCTGGGCATAAGGTGCTTATCATGGCCAGAGAAAAGCCTGGTTTGAACCAGCTCTGGCTTGGCACACCGGAAGCAGTCACAGAAACAGAATCTAAGGAAATAGATCCCCATCGTCCCCAGCCAGCACTGTCCACGGCTGGGGAGCATGGAATCCAATGCCTTGAGAAGTCCAACCATCTGTTTCTTTTCTATGTGAGTTTGATGGTGTTTTGAGTGTTTACTTTTATAAAAAAAGAGAGAGAAGTCCATCCACCTATGAACTGTATTCCACCTATGTATTTATAAAAAAAGAGAGAGAAGTCCATCCACCTATGAACTGTATTCCACCTATGTATTTATAAAAAAAGAGAGAGAAATCCATCCACCTATGTATTCATGTGATACTTTACACACACAAACACTTGTACACAGTTTTATTGTTGCTGTTAGCCGCTCCGAGTCTCCGGAGAGGGGCGGCATACAAATCCAATAAATAAATAAATATAAAAACATGCATACATACGGTATATACACGCATACACATACATATACATATATAACATAAATAATAAAAATAACAGCATGGTATAGTATTCACAAAGTAGGAGTCAGGCTATCCTCCAAAGCACCTGAGGGTAGAACAAGAAGCAATGGGTGGAAACTAAACCAGGAGAGAAGCAACTTAGAACTAAGGATAAATTTCCTGACAGTTTAGAACAATTAACTAGTATAACAGAAGTTGCCTCCAGAAGTTGTGGATGCCCCAACACTGGACGTTTTTAAGAAGAGGTTGGAAAACCATTTGGACTAGAAGACCTCCAAGGTCCTTCCAAATCTATTGTTATAATATTGTTACAGTATTATGTATAAATAATATAGATAGTACAGTATATACAGTGCATGTATATAACCTGCGTGTGTGTGTAGATTGTTGTGAGTAATATTTCAAAATATTACATGGGAAAAACCCCAAACTCACAACAATCTACAAGTATGTATGTATGTATGTATGTATGTTGTTGTTATGAGCAGCCCCGAGTCTTCGGAGAGGGGTAGCATACAAATCTAATAAAGTATGTATGTATGTATGTATGTATGTATGTATGTATGTATGTATGTATGTATTATTATTATTATTATTATTATTATTATTATTATTTATTAATTAATTAGACTCCGTATATATATGTATGTATATGTATGGGGGGGGGGGGGGTGTTCTGCCGAGAAAAGGCAGACTGCCCAGATTCAAATGCAAGGTAATATCAGGGGGCTTATAAATTTAAAACATTTTGCATATGATCCACATTTTTGCTTTTTAATTTAGCTACTCCGTGGTTCGTGTGTGTGTGTAAATATAGATACATTTATGAATAAATATACACACGCGTTCTATCCTTGCCCATTTTTGCAAGGTGGGAGTCCATATAATTGGAATAAAATCACTCATATTCAGAGACATATAAAAAAAACACAACCCGGTGGCAAGCACGTTCTTCAAGCGCCGCCCCTTAAATGGAACCTCCCGGGACAGGAGCAGTCTACCCTCCCTTGCGCTCTCCACTTCCAGCTTGGCTGCATCCCGACCTCGCCCGCCGCCCTTCCTGGCGCCCAGGTTGACTCACCGGCTGGCCTCCCTCCATGAGGGCGCCGCCGCGGCACCAGCCGGGCCGGGAGGGAGCTCAGCCGGCAAAGCAGGCCTCGAAACCATGGCAACGCGCGGCCTAGGGTCGCGGAGACGCCGTCGGAAGCCTTGGAGACTGGCCACACCCCCTTAAAGGAACCGCTTCCCATTTCGCATGGAGCCAAACTAGTTTGCTGGACGCAGGAAAATGGGGGTTTAGCAAGTGTGTGTGTGTGGGGGGGAATTTCCCCCAAATGAGGAGGGGGACGCTCTTCTACTGCAGGAAGTCCACCCTGCATGACCCATATGTGAAAATGGAGAGACAGAAGATAAGCCTTGAATCCTGGTTTATGAATATGGTGCCAGGAACATCTGGACACGCATGTCCCATTGTTCTCTGATGCTGTTCAGCAGGGTTCCTCAATCTTGGCCACTATAAGTTATGTGCAGACTTCAGCTCCTAGATTTTCCAGGCAAGCATGCTGGGAATTGAAGTCCACACGTCTTAAAAGCGACCCTAGCTGAGAAAATGTTCCACTGATCATTTCTCCCCCAGAAGCAGCACCGAGGGCCAGTGACAGACCACGGTTGTTATAAGTGAGCTCAAAGCCCATATTTCACCAAGAGATAACTGTGGTTTACAAAACATCCCATGAATATAGGGTACACATGTCAAAAAATCCCATGTTTTGCCTAGCACATGCTAAGCCACAGACACACAAACTAGAACAAATACGATTTCTTAAGCCGGGTTTCTTATTTTTTATTATTATTATTATGAATCTCTATATTGTCTCTCTTTTTCACAGTCTTCCTCAAGTATCACGTTCCTTTTTCTGGTCAATTTCAAAACACAATGCAGGAAGCTTGACAATTATAAGAGTTTGCAAACACAGGGCAACCAATTTTACTGTTGGGTTCTTGTAACAAATGAACCGTAGCGTGACTCGATTAACCTGGGGTGTGTCATGAAAGCATAGCCAGCAAACCATTTTAAGCGAGGCAAAACCAAGCAGGTTGTGTGAACACAGTACAAGAAGCCCTTGACTTACAACCACAAATGGTATCAGAAAAACTGTTAGTAATGCAATCATTAAGTGAGCTGTGCCTAATTTTATTACCTTTTTGCTCTGGTCTTTAAGCAAATCAACCTCCCGCACTGATTTTTCTTGCCAAAAGCTCCCTGGGAAAGTCCCAACTAGTAATCCCATGACCCTAGGGACCGCATTCTGATCCAGTAACTGTGGGGACACCACAACGGTTTGTAAATGCAAGGACCAGTCATGTTTTTTCAGCATTGCCGTAACTTTTGAACAGTCATTAAACAAACGGTCGTAAGTTGAGGACTACACATATGCAATTCACATTTGCTAAGGCTTCAAAGTGATGGAAGATTTTAGTCATTTGACATTTTTCTTGCAGCCAAATAGGAAAAACATTAACTTCAGAAAAGGTCAGGTGGAGACATTTTGGAAGAAAAAGACAACATTGGAACATTACTGGCCCACCAAACTCCAATGGATCTATTATTTGACCAGTTAATAATAATTTTGGGATATCCAAAATTGGGATTTGAGGTCAACAAGCCAAATACTGGCACATAAATTTTTATAATCTTGTGCAAACTGGCTTAATTCAAGGCAGCGTAAGATTCAGAAGATGACTAGAAAGCTTTTCAATTTTTCCTGAGTGATTTTTATCAAGGCAGCAGGGGGAAAACAACAACAACAACCAGAGGCTGCTGTCTGCCTGGTCTCCAAAAGGCCAACCCCCCCACCCCCGGTGTGATTGTACCAATCACGCACCAGAGCGAATCGTGGCTTGGAATGTTCCTGTCCTTTCAACCTTCCCACCAATGAGCAGTAAAAGGGTCTGGAGAAGTGCAAACAGACCAGGAAGCGGTTTCTTGACCCCAATTAAAGAGATCTCTGTTAACAGGAAATAGAAGCTTTCCAGTGTCACCCCCACCAGCTCCCAGCGGTTCTTAAATTTATAGCTTAAGAACTCGAAAAATTTCATTTATCCACCAAGGAATCATTTTTCCATAAAGGCTGTGTGCTGGGCTATTAGTTGGCTGACAATCTTGTCCTCAATCTCTATGCCTTGGGCAATTTCTTCCTGCGAAATGGACAACGGGGTTTCCGAATGCTTAGTGACCAGGATCACCGAGGTTCTTCGTGACTCCAAGGCGTTGGCAACGACCACCTGATGGTTATATTTGGCCAAGGCCTCCCTGGATTTCTCAACCAGGATCGAAGGATCGGTTTCCAACTTGAAGGAGATCACAAACCCCTGCGGGGCCCATTCCTTAACCAGCGGAGAGAGCATTTTGGGTACCATACTCATGGATATCTGCAACAAGAGAAGCAGAGAGAATTTAGCAAAAGGTATCGGTACAGGGGGGGACACATTCAATTTGAAATTATGGAAATAAACAAGAAACAACGGATGGAAACTAATCAAACAGAAGCAGTGCCATTTCAAAAAAGGAAGCAAAAAGGGGTTTGGGTGTGAGAAGGAAGATGTTCCCGAAATCTAGGGCAGAGCTTCTCCTTCCCTTTCCTTAATTTCCTTTCCTTTCCTCTTCTTTCCTCTCCTCCCCTTCTTTCCTTTCCTAGCTTTATCCATCTTGGTTTGCCCCTCACTTCCCAGACAAGCCCATTTCCCAAAGTGACACAACCAATAGACTTCAACTGCAGGGGCACACAGTAATAAAACCCGAAATAAGGCTATTCTGGCAACCTTAACCAAAAAAGGAGCGAGTCCTTCGGGATACAAGTTGAATAAATAGAATAGAATAGAATTTTATTGGCCAAGTGTGATCGGACACACAAGGAATTTGTCTTGGTGCATATGCTCTCAACGTACATAAAAGCAAAAGATATATTTGTCAAGGCTCATGTGGTACAGCACTTAATGATTGTCATAGGGGTCAAATAAGCAATGAAGAAACAATCAATATTAATAAAAATCTTAGGATACAAGCAACAAGTTATTCATACAGTGCTAAGAGGGAGGAAAAGGATGATAGGAATAATGAGAAAAACTAGTAAAAATAGAAGTGCAGATTTAGTAAAAAGTCTGACAGTGTTGAGGGAATTATTTGTTTAGTAGAGTTGATGGTGTTTGGGAAAAAACTGTTCTTTTGTCTAGTTGTCTTGGTGTGCAGGGATCTGTAGCGACGTTTTGAGGGTAGGAGTTGAAACAGTTTGTGTCCAGGATGCGAGAGGTCCGTCAATATTTTCCCTGCCCACTTTTTGACTCGTGCAGCCTACAGGTCCTCAATGGAAGGCAGGTTGGCAGCAATTGTTTTTTCAATAAAAATAAACATCTTCCTCTGGCTGGCAGTGCAACGTCTCGTGAGAAACGGGGGCTTTCAATCACATTCTGCCTCTGCTGCCAAGCAGCGCCAAAAAGGTAAGAGCGCTGGGTATGTGTGTGTAGAAATGCAAAGATAAGTTTCAGCACTGAGTGCAGGAAAGGAGGGGGTGCTTCACTTTCAGGGCACTGTGCTCTCCGAGCATGGCTGCGCTTGAGGGGCTTAGCAGGCAGCTCTTCCACAGCCAGGCTTGTGCACCAGGCAAGCTAACCTTCCAACTCACACTTCTTCACTCGCCCCCTCCCCCAGCGCCCCTAGCTTTTTCCTCTCTTCTGTGCTGAGATGTACCTTTAGACACACACACACACAGAGCGCTCCTACCTTTCTGTCTTCCCTGCTGTCCTGGGTCCTTGTATTTTTTCCTCCCAGGCATCCTAGCTTTCTCCACCATTCCTGTCACAGAGAGGCACTTAGGAGAATGGAACCTGCAGAGACTGGGGAAGGCCTGCCCCCATGCATGCACAGCAGAGACCCGAAGACCAGCTGGCCAGTGGGAGGTGCCCGCTTGCATGGTGGAGCTAGACTGGGACAATGGCTACCATGCTGGACAACGTGGCTCTGCATGCCACCTGTGGCACGCGTGCCATAGTTTCGCCATCACGGGTATAGGGTCTCCTGCTTGAGCAGTGGGTTAGACTAGAAGACCTCCAAGGCCCCGTCCAACTCTGTTGCCACCTTTCCAGCTCTCTCACCTCCCCCTTTCTCTTCCCCAAATTCCTCCACTTTTCTGTCTCGCACCTGCCACCCTTATGAAAAGGCATCCTCTTACCTGGAGGGGCCCATCAGAAGACTGGATTTTATGTTCAGGCAAGTCTACAAAGGGGATGTAGAAATCTGAAACAGCCGCTGCCAAGTAGAACATGGCGCTGGAACCTGATGGGGGAGAGTGAGTGAAAAGCATGGGGATGAAAGGAAACACAGCTGCTCTGTCCTTCCAAAGCTATAAAAGCAAAGCTACACTGCTGGATTTCTACCGAGAGAGGCAGACATAAATTGATTCAAGCTGGCAAAACATACTTAATGCTGCTTCTCTTCCTATTTTCCCCAGAAAAAGACTACAAGATGAGTTAGTTTGAGAAACAGGGATGTCATCCAGGGCCTAAGAGAGGCCTAACATTCCCAGGTTTCTAGACACCTTGACAATCAGATATACTGTAGCATTTTTATGTACTGCATTTACTCTTTAGTGTAATAACGTTCACTGTTCCTTCCATGCTCTATTTGCAGCTACTGTGCTTCCGGTTGTTGGCATGTGGAGTTTGTATGCGTTGTATTGGGTAAATCTGCACCTACAATATTGAACAAACTGTCATAGAGCACTTCCACGCAGTGTTTGCGTGCATTGCATCAGATGAACCTGCAGTTATTCTCGCAACAAATCTTTGCACACGCCAGCCTGTTTTTGCCTGCCTGCCTGGCCTTGCCTTGGCTACCTATCCCCGCCCCGTCTTCCCTCCCAGCCCCCCCCCCCCACAGCGGGGCCTCACCGAGCGGGGCGAGGGCGCGGGCGGCGGCGGGCAGCAGGGCCATGTACTCGAGCAGACTGGAGAACTCTATGGACAGGAAGGCTCCGTCTTCGTGGGCCCGGCCGTAGGCGCGCAGGGCCGGCAGGAGGGCCGGGACGTCCTCCACGCGCACCGACCCGTCCTCCTCGTGCACGCGCAGCTTCTCCAACAGGACCGTGCCAGACGAGGGAAGCGCGCGCGCCCAGGGGAAGACCGAGCGCAGCCGGTGCAGGAAGCAGACGCTGTAGCCGGCCGCCGACAGCCGCTCCGCCGAGGCCGCCCCGCGACGCCCGCTGCTGAAGTTCTCCAGGAAGCGGACCGCACGGGCCTCCAGGGGCACCTGCGTCCCGCCGGAGGTCACCAGCACCACGCGGCGCCCGCGAGCCCGCTGAGCCTCCGCCCAGGCCGCCACCTCCAGCTCTATGTAGCCCGCCGCCTCTGTCATCGTCCCCGCCGAAAACATCTTGGCTGACACGGCGCCCCCAACCGGAAGTCCTGCCCTCCGCGCCTGCGCGGAACTGTTGTCCGCCTGCGCGGAGGTGTCATCCGACTGCGCGGAATTGTCATCCGTCTGCGCGGAACTGTCATCCGCCTTCCACGCCTGCGCGGAACTGTCATCCAGGGGCGGGGGCGGGGTGTGTGGAGCCACTGCGCGGGTTCCTCGTTCTTGTCGTTCTCTGCAGCCATGAACGGCGCGGCGAACCCGGTGCTGGACAAGGAGGAGCGTCCCCTGCAGCTGGGCGAGAGCTTCGAGCGGCACCCGAAGGCCTCCTTCCACACCATCCGCTACGACTTCAAGCCGGCCTCCATAGACACGTCTTGTGAAGGGGAGCTCCAGGCGGGCAAAGGCGACGAAGTCACCATCACGTTGCCGCACATCCCCGGCTCCACCCCTCCCATGACCGTCTTCAAAGGGAACAAGAGGCCCTACCAGAAGGACTGCGTGCTGATCATCAACCACGATACCGGGGAGTACGTGCTGGAGAAGCTCAGCAGCAGCATCCAGGTGAAAAAAACCAGAGCTGAAGGCAGTAGTAAAATCCAGGCGCGGATAGAACAGCAATCCGCTCGGGCGGCCCAGTCTTCGGCCCAGTTCAGAGCGCCCACGAAGCCTGCGGCTGGACCCAAAACCTCGCCCCTGAAAGACAACCCTTCGCCAGAGCCTCAGCTGGACGACATTAAAAGGGAACTCAGGGCCGAGGTTGAGATCATTGAGCAGATGAGCAGCAGCAGCGGCAGCAGTTCGTCTGAATCCGAGAGTTCCTCCGGGAGCGGGGATGAAACTTCCAGCAGCGACGCGCATCCTTCTCAGCAGGGTCACCACAAGAAGGGAGTCGCCAACGGGACCGGCAGGGCGCAAGGCAACAATCAGCTCATGAATACCCTCAGGAATGACCTGCAGTTGAGTGAATCTGGGAGTGACAGCGATGACTAGACTACATTTGCAGCTTTGCTTTCCTGTCAACTAAAAATCCGGATTTAATGAAGAATAAGACAAAAGTGGTAGCTGGAACCCGTCTATATATATATATATATATAGAATTGTTAACATTACGGGTGACCTGAAGGGAAAAACAAACGTTCTTTGATAGGACTGCTCTCTTGTTTATTCTAGGCATAAATAGCACCTGTTCTTGTAAAATCTTCTAGGTTTTTTTCCCAGTAGGTGTGAAAAATTTAAATCTGTCACGCACCGTGTATTCTAATAAGATGACTGTATGAATGTTACCGGAAGGGTATTAACTGCTTCTCTGTTTTATTTTGATATTGCAATTTTTGTATTGTTTCAAATGTTGTTAGTCACCCAGAGTCCACTGGAATTGGGCGGCATATAAATTTGTTGAATGATTTTATTTATTTGTTTTGTAGCTTGTTTGTTTATATGAGGCCCTATTCAGAGCGGCCTTCCGGGAAGCATAGCAGGAAGAGGCGGGTTTTTCCGGCCATATCTTCATATCACGATGGCCGTCACTGAAAGTTCCGCCTCTTGCCCTCATCCAAGTCAGGGCTCTTTTCCGGGAAACAACCGGAAGTGGAATCCGTAGGTTTGGGCTTTCTGGCCGAACGCTT
Organism: Erythrolamprus reginae; assembly: GCF_031021105.1. NCBI lineage: Eukaryota > Metazoa > Chordata > Lepidosauria > Squamata > Dipsadidae > Erythrolamprus > Erythrolamprus reginae. Next base: position 15,326,427 of record NC_091957.1, read on the forward strand.
CATGGCCGCTGCTTTGCGCCTGCGCATCAGCCAGAGCGCCGTTCCGGGAATCCTAACCGGACGTGGGTCTTTGTCGAGCATGATGGCGGCCGCCGGAAGCTCCGCCTCCCCCTTAGCAACGGCGGCCCCAGCAACGGCGGCGGGAGAAGATGGCCATGCAGACCGAGTGGCTGGTGCCTCTGGCTCAGCCCCGGCAGAAAAAGCGGCTCTGCGAGCTCTGCCTCGGTCCCGCCCACGTCCGCTGCGCCGCCTGCTTGGTCACCTACTACTGGTGAGAGGGCGGCAGGCGGGGCTCCGTCCGGTGAAGCGCTCGGGTGGGGGTTGCAAGCAGCCGTTGCATCGGACCGCCTCGCTCTATAAATTCTCGGCTCCAAGTTGCAGGAATTCAATACTCAGCCAAAGATGTGGGTGTAAAGTGGGTGGGAAGAATGAAACAGAGGAGAAGCATATTAACAGAGGAGAAGCATGCGTGTAACAATAGTGAGCAAATAAAATAGATATAAGATAGGTCATTAAAATGTAGCATGTGTAAAAATACACACACAAAATTATTTATTTATTTGCTCGGATTTCTAGGCTGCCCTTCTCCGGTGACTTAGGGGGGCTTACAACAATATAGAAAAGTACAATACATATAGTACAAGTGAAACCCAACTTAAGGCTAAAATTAAAAGTTAAAAAAACCCTTATAATATAAAAAAACCACCCTGTAATAAAATCCTAATAATATAAAAAAGCATTCAACAACAGCCACACAATCACATCTGCGGACAGAGCAAGATGTTTATATAACAAGAACAGCAACATATGCAGGAAGAGATGCCCCAAAGTTTATCCCCCATTTATCCCCCAAATTTCAATGGCTAAACGAGATGGCTGCTAAGTGAATTGCGCCCCAGTTTATGACGTTTCTCAGCAACTTTGTTCAGCCAATCGCTCTTTTCAGGGGCGTTGGAATGCATTACGTCGAGCACCCACTGCATGCATCTGGACCTGCTTTTTCGTTTTCTTACCAAGAAATGGGGGCAGTCCTCCACTTATGCGCCCACAATCAGGGCCAGAATTCCTGCTGCAAAACAAAGTGAATCTTAAGGGAGTCATGCCCCGTTTGAATTCACTTTGCGCCCCCCCCCCATGCCTTTCGCCAGTGACGTGGACCACCAGAACGCCGACTGGGTCAGCGTCCATGCCAAGATCTGCCAGCTGCTCATCCCTCTGCGGGCGGCGCCCCCCTTCTACACTTCGGAGAAGGAGAGGAAAATCGGGGAGGAGCAGAGGCGGAACCGAGAGGTAAGCCAGGCGGTCAGCGGCATCAAACCACACATGCGGTCCTCGGCTCACAACCTCAGTTGAGCCCAAAATTAGCTAAGCAAGGCAGTTCTTAAGGGAGGTTTGCCCCATTTTACAACTTTTCTCGCTGCTGTTGTTAAATGAATCATTGCAGTCATTAAGTTGAGCAGGAGGGTGGCGCAGTGGTTAGAGTGCAGCACTGCAGGCTACTTCAGCTAACTGCTAGCTGTAGTTCAGCAGATCAAATTTCACAACTGGCTCAAGGTGGGACTCAGCCGTCCATCCTTCCGAGGTGGGTCAAATGAGGACCCAGATTGTTGAGAGTAAAAGAGGCTGATTCTGTAAACTGCTTAGGGAGGGGCCTGGAAAAGCACTAGGAAGTGGTATATAGGTTTAAATGCTATTGCTATCCCTTTCTTCCTTCCTTCCTCCCTCCCTCCCTTCCCCCCTTCCTTCCCATGGGGTCAAATGAGGGCCCAGATTGTTGGGGGCAAAAGAGGCCGATTCTGTAAAGTGCTTAGGGAGGGGCCTGGAAAAGCACTAAGAAGTGGTATATACCTTTAAATGCTATTGCTATCCCTTCCCTCCCTCCTTCCTTCCCAGGGAGTCAAATGAGGACCCAGATTGTTGGGGGTAAAAGAGGCTGATTCTGTCAATTGTGAAAGCACTGTGAAGCGGCATATAAGTCTAAGTGCTATTGCTAAATGCTATTGCTAAGTTAGTCATACAGCTGTGAAGTGGACCCAGCTTGCCCCTTGATTTAGCTTGTCAAAAGGTGTCAGAAAGCGGATCAAGGGACCCCAGGATACTGCGACCGTCACCAAGCGTCTGAATTTTGATCAAGTCATTAAGTGTAAAAAATGGTCCTTTTTTCAGGGCCATGGTGACTTTGAAAGAGTCACTAAAGAAATGGCTGCAATTCGAGGACTACCTGCGCCGCACCTGGTCCTCAAAATCTACTGGAAGGGGAAAAAAAACCCTCCATTTTTACCCCCACAGATCTTCCTGGCTGAAGTGACCTACGAGGCAGCCCAGAAGTTTCTCATCGAAGGCCACCACGAAGACGCCATCCCGGCCGGCCTGCACGCCCTGAAATTCAGCATCAGCATCTACGGCTCCAGTGCGCTGGAGCTGGTGCCCCCCTACATCACCTTGGCCGAGACCAGCCTGGGTGAGCTGCAGGAGGGGGAGGCCACGACTGGTGGGGACTGAGCGGCTGTGGAACGATAGCTTGAAGTTCACAACCGGCTCAGAAAAAGTGACTTTGATTCATCAAGTTACGATTGTTGCACCAGCCCTGCATTTGTATGATTGCAATGTGGCTGCTTGTCTGTTTGTGTCTCTCTCTCTCTCTCTCTCTCTCACACACACACACATCTGTCATATCTATCTATCCATCCACATATTAAATTGTTGCCTATCTCTCTATATCTATCTCATCATACCTACCTACCTACCTATCTATCTAACTGTCCGTCTGTCCATCCATCTACCCACCCAACCAATAATTTCTAATTACAGTGGTACCTCATCTTACGAACGCCTCTTCTAACAAACTTTTCAAGATACGAACCCGGTGTTTAAGATTTTTTTGCCTCTTCCTATTTTCATCTTACGAACCGAAGCCGCTGCTGCTGGGATGAAGGGGTTTCTTCCCCCCCCCCTTTTTTGAAGAAAGAAAAGGGAGGGGTGGCTTGGAGGGGGAAAAGACTGCATTTAAATAACTAGGAGAACAGTGTGTTTGCAGGCACTGAAAGGGTGTCTTTTGAAGAAAGAAAAGGGAGGGGCGGCTTGGAGGGGAAAATGACTGCATTTAAATAACTAAGAGAACAGTGTGTTTGCAGGCACTGAAAGGGTGTCTTTTGAAGAAAGAAAAGGGAGGGGCGGCTTGGAGGGGAAAATGACTGCATTTAAATAACTAGGAGAACAGTGTGTTTGCAGGCACTGAAAGAGTATCTTTTGAAGAAAGAAAAGGGAGGGGCGCCCCCCTTGCCTTTCTTCCTTCCCACTCACCCTTTAGCCTAGCCTTGCTTCTTCCACCCGCCCCCTTTAGCTGCTCCTCCCTGCCCTCTGTTCGCCTCCCTTCTAAAGTTTGGGATTTACCTGAAGGATTTGCACGCATTATTTGCTTTTACATTGATTCCTATGGGAAATATTGTTTCATCTTACGAACTTTCACCTTACGAACCTCCTCCTGGAACCAATTAAGTTCGTATCATGAGGTACCACTGTATCATATTTTGTATCATATCATGTTATATATCATATAGCATCATATAATCATATATCATATCATCATATCCCTCCCTCCCTCAAATTGCTGCCTATCTTGTATACAAGTGACCTTACTCTCCTCTTTCCAGCTGGCTTCTGCCAAGCAAAGTCAATGGGGAAGGACTGGAGGTGTTTCATAACCACAACAAAAATGGTGGTGAAATTGGGTCTCGCTTTATGAGTCACTTCGCCCTTCTTTGCATAACCGAGGGCTGAATGGGGCTCCCAAAGTGGTCTGGGCTTGAGGCCTTCTGTCTCTGGCCAAAGCCAAGATTCCTCGCTGGTTTCCTGTTCTTTGTGTAACGTGGCTGCCTCTCGTTGCTCTTCCAGGGCTGGGCCATCTCAGGCAAGGCGAAGAGTACCTCTCCCAAGCCCAGTGGATCGTCCTCAAGAACTCCCACTGCAGCCACCACGTCCAGTCCAAGCTCTATCGCAACCTGGGGCTCCTGCATGCCGCCAAGGGGAACCTGGACGAGTCTTTGTACCACTTCGCCAACGACGTAAGGCTCTGCGGGCGGATGCAATTGTTGCGTGACTTTCTCTCTTTCCTTGCGAGGGAGCAGCCCCCCCAGGAGGGAGGAGTGTGTGTGGGGGTGTCACAGCCTGAGCAAAGGGGGCAGCCGGAAAGGCAGAGCCGTTTCTTGAATAATTGGAACCAGATTCCCATTCCGTGTTTGAGAGGGTCGGGCATGGAGCGGGTTTGCCTGGCGTGGAGAGGTTCCTGCTTTCCCAACTTGATTGGAATCATATGGGAACTCTGGTTTCAAGTCCATGGAGTGCACACAGTCTGAGAGCAGCGTCCTAAGCAGAGCAGGGAGTATCGAGAGGGGAGAACGTTTGTTGCCCAGGTTTGTTTGTTTGTTCGTTCATTCATTCATTCATTCATTCATTAATTCATTCATTCATTCATTCATTTGTTAAATTTGTATGCCGCCCCTCTCCGTAGACTCGGGGCGGCTCACAGCAGTGATAGAGACAATGTACAATACAAATCTAATAATACGAAGTTAAAAACCCATAATTAAAAAAACATGCACACAACATACCATACATAAATTATATAGGCTGGGGAAGATATTTCAATTCCCCCATGCCTGACGGCAGAGGTGGGTTTTGAGAAGTTTACGAAAGGCAAGGAGGGTGGGGGCAATTCTGATATCTGGGGGGAATTGGTTCCAGAGGGCCGGGGCCGCCACAAAGAAGGCTCTTCCCCTGGGGCCCGCCAAATGACATTGTTTAGTCGACGGGACCCGGAGAAGGCCCACTCTGTGGGACCTAACCGGTCACTGGGATTCATGCGGCAGAAGGCGATCCCAGAGATATTCTGGTCCGATGCCATGAAGGGCTTTATAGGTCATAACCACACTTTGAATTGTGACCGGAAACTGATCGGCAACCAATGCAGACTGCAGAGTGAAAAATGGGCATACCTAGGGAAGCCCATGATTGCTCTCGCAGCTGCATTCTGCACGATCTGAAGTTTCCGAACACTTATAGAGAGCGTTACAGTAGTCGAGAGGTTTTATGACCCAGCTAGGTAACCTCACCAGTGCTGGAAGGGAGGTGGGGTTGCGGAGGGAGAGGAGGAAGCCTGGGGGGTCCCGGGGGAGGGCCCTGAGCTTGGTGGGGTTCTTGTGGACATCTCACTCGCAAACTAGCATTAGCATTTGGACATACATGTCGCTTCTTCCCAGTGCTTTTGCAGCCCTCTCTAAGCGGTTGACAGAGTCGGCCTCTTTTACCCCCAACAATCTGGGTCCTCATTTGACCCAACTGGGAGGGAGGGAAGGCTGAGTCCACCTGGAGCCAGTGGTGAGATTTGAACCGGTGACCTACAGCTAGCAGTACCCCTCCCCCTTCCCCCTCCCCACCGTCTTTCCTGGCTGGTTCCCGCAAGGGTCCTGGTTGTGGGTCCCTCTCAGTTCCCCCCCAACGGACTCGTCCGCAGGTGTACTTTGCGTGTTGCGCTTTTGGGACGACGAACAACGTGGCCGTCTCCGGAGGCTTCTTCCACATGGCCAATGTCTTCTCCCACCAGAACAAGATGGACATTGTGGATTCCTTGTATTGTGAGGTCAGTGGACACACATACACACACACACCGCTGGCCCGGCCAGGAGTTTAGATGCAAGTTGAGAATATCAGTTCTTGGGCAGTTAAAAAGGGGAAAAAAGATTTACAGTTTAGGTAAATCTTGCCACACATTCTCCACCCACCCCTTGATTAAATTAAAATAACCCTCCTTGTTGGTGTTGTTGTTGTTGTTACTGTCTGCGTTTCCCCTTCCTCCTCCTCCTCCTCTCCCTCCCCCTCCCAGGTGGTGGATCTCTGGTACGATCACTTTAGCCAATTCGTTGAAAGCCAGTACCAAAAGCTCATCACTCCCGCAGAGGTTGACCTGCTGACTGTGGAAGACAGGACCCTGGTGGACGTCCTCGGTAAGGAGCCCCCCCCTTCCTCAGGAGGACCCCTGTCTGGTAACCCCCCCACACACACACTCTGGTGGAGAAGGAAGGCCACGCCCAATATTGATGGGAAGGGAGGTTTCCCCCCTCTGGGATCTGTAAAGCCAGAACAACGAAAGGTGGAGTGATTGATTGATTGATTGATTGATTGATTGGATTTGTATGCCGCCCCTCTCCGCAGACTCGGGGCGGCTAACAACAGCAATAAAACAGTATATAACAAAATCCAATCCTAAAAACAGTTAAAAACCCATTATATAAAAACCAATCATACATACAGACATACCATGCATAAAATTGTAAAGGCCTAGGGGGAAGTGTATCTCAGTTCCCCCATGTCTGGCAGCAGAGGTGGGTTTTAAGCAGCTTTCAAAAGGCAAGGAGGGTGGGGGCAATTCTAATCTCTGGGGGGAGTTGGTTCCAGAGGGCCGGGGCCGCCACAGAGAAGGCTCTTCCTCCTGGTCCCGCCAAGCGACATTGTTTGGTTGACGGGACCCGGAGAAGACCCACTCTGTGGGACCTAACTGGTCGCTGGGATTCATGCAGCAGAAGGCGGTCCCTGAGGTAATCTGGTCCGGTGCCATGAAGGGCTTTATAGGTCATAACCAACACTTTGAATTGTGACCGGAAACTGATCGGCAACCAATGCAGACTGCGGAGAGTTGGTGTAACATGGGCATATTTGGGAAAGCCCATGATTGCTCTCGCAGCTGTATTCTGCACGATCTGAAGTTTCCGAACACTCTTCAAAGGTAGCCCCATGTAGAGAGCGTTACAGTAGTCGAGCCTCGAGATGATGAGGGCATGAGTGACTGTGAGCAGTGACTCCCGGTCCAAATAGGGCCGCAACTGGTGCACTAGGCGAACCTGGGCGAACGCCCCCCTCGCCACAGCTGAAAGGTGTTTCTCTAATGTGAGCTGTGGATCAAGGAGGACGCCCAAATTCTATCCATCCTTGACTCAACGACCGCAATGGGCCCCAAAGTCTTTTGTTGCGTAAAGTGAAACATTGGTTGTCCACCGAACTTTGCCCTGTTGTATGGCTTTCCGTGCCACAGTTGCTAAGAGAATCTCTGCGGCCGTTAAGCCAATGCCACGGCGGTCTAAGCGAGCCTTTGTCCACTACAACTTTTCATTTAGCAGCAGCCGTTCAAAATTGCAGCGGCCACTGGAAAAAAGGGACTTGGGACCGCAATTCAGACTTTCTCAATGGTCACGTGATCAAAATCCAGGCACTTGGCAAGAGGCTCAGGCCTGGGGCTATTGGAAACCCCCTTTTGCGACCCCCTGGCCAGCAAAGTCAATGGGGGAGCCAGATTCGCTTAACTACTAACTTAACATGTAGGGCTTTAAAGGTCATGACCAACACTTATATATCGTCCCACCGTCCCATCAGTTGTCTCAATTCAGTTTCATTATCCAAATTTATCCTTTTATCCATCATTTCAAATTGAATATGGTCCACCATGTACCTATACCAATTTTGCATTGTCCATTTTGTCGCATCCTTCCAACCCAAAACTATGACCGCCTGAGCGCTTTCTATTGCTGCTTGTTTTATTTCTCTAAATTCTCCCATCGCATTGCTTTTGACTAGTACTGCCATTTCCTTAGTGATTGTCCATTGTGTATTTAGCATTTTATTGGTGTCCTCTTGCACTTTTTTTTCTTCCTCTTCTTCCAGATGACCGGCAGCGGTCCGAAGCGACGCAGATGCTGAACTTCATCTTGGACTTCCGAGAGGCGACTCTGAGGCCGCAGCCCGAGAAGAAGGCCAAACTGCTGCACACGTTGGCCATGTTCCATTACCTGGTCCACGATCTGGCAAAGGTAATGGGCGGGGGAAGCAACCACCACCACCACGTGAGTCTTGTGGAGTTTGAAGGGACAAGAGGGGAGACGCTGGGAGGGTCCCAAGAGAGCCTGGGCCAAGGAAACAACAAAATGCTGGAAGGGGCATTGAAGGCCTTCTAGTCCAATTCGCCCTCTGCCTAAGGAGGAGAAAACCCAGCACTATCCTGGACAAAGGGCTGCCCAGCCTCCTCTTGAAAGTCTCCAGTGATGGAGCCCTTACGACCTCTGGTGGCAGGCTGTTCCACTGACTCTCAGGAAATTCCTCCATAGTTCTAGGTTGCTGCTCTTCTTCTCACGTTCCCACCTGCCCTCTGGTGCTTGGGAGAACAGGTGGAAACCCCCTTCCCTTTCTTTGGGGCAGCCCCTCACGTATTGGAAAACTGCTACCTTGTCGCCCCCAGTCCTTGGGTGGCCCAGTGGTTAGAGTGCAGCACTGCAGGCTGTTTCGGCTGACCGCTATGTGGTATTCCAGCAGTTCAAATCTCCCCACCGGCTCCAGGTGGACTCAGCCTTCCGTCCTTCCCACGTGGGTCAAATGAGGACCCGGGTTGTTGGGATAAAAGAGGCTGCGTCTGTCAACCCACTGCTTAGAGAGGGCTGTAACACTGCGAAGCAGTATTATTTATTTATTTATTCGATTTTTATGCCGCCCTTCTCCTTAGACTCAGGGCGGCTTACAACATGTTAGCAATAGCACTTTTTTTTAACAGAGCTAGGCTATTGCCCCCACAATCCGGGTCCTCATTTGACCCACCTCGGAAGGATGGAAGGCTGAGTCAACCTTGAGCCGGTGATGAGATTTGAACCACTGACCCTCAGATCTACAAGTCAGCTTCAGTGGCCTGCAGTACAGCACTCTGCCTGCTGCGCCACCCCGGCTCAATTATATAAGTCTAAACGCCATTCTTTTCTGTAGACCAGACATAGCCAAGGGCAGAAGAACGCATCTTGCGTACGCTCTTCCCTCGTCCACCCAAAAGTCAACAAGCATCTTTGAACTTGCAAGGGAGGGAAAAAACGCCCGCCAAGGCCTCCAGCTGTGTTTCCGCCTTGTTTTGCTCTCTTTCTGCGAAGGGCTTCACTTTATTTTCCCTGCTTTTTTTCTTTCCTCTCCCCACCCCTCGTTCCCGGCGGTGCCTCGTTCCAGGCGGATGAGTTTGTGATGAGATTCCTGCAAACCGCGCAGTCCCTGCCCAAACGCGACCCGAACGAATCGCTTTACCACTTGGTCAAGCTGATCAAAACCAAGCAAGAGTGGGTGAAGTAGCTCTTTCCCAGCTTCTCCCTCCCGCAAGGTAAATCGGCCGCCTCAGCCGCCACCGCTCGGCCCGGGCGTCCTTTGGGCCACGCGCCTTTTATCATGTTAACCGAAAGAGTCTGTCTTGCGTCTCTGTGGGACGGCAAAAGCCCGGAAGATTTTGGCACAACCGCACGGGGTTGGGGAGGCAAGACCCAGCTCACAGCCTGTGTGTCGGCTGAGGAGGGGTGGGGTAGTCCTTGACCTAAAATAGAACTAGAAAAGGGGTCTTGGGGCCATTGCAGCCTCCCCTCCCCCCCGTCACGTGATCAAAGTCCACAGTTGTCTTGGCAACTGATTCGCATTTATGACGGGGGCAGCATCCGGAACCGCCTGCTACCGCACGAATCCCAGCGGCCGATAAGGTCCCACAGAGTTGGCCTTCTCTGTGTCCCGTTGACTAAACAATGTCGTCTGGCGGGCCCCAGGGGAAGAGCCTTCTCTGTGGCGGCCCCGGCCCTCTGGAATCAACTCCCCCCGGAGATTAGAACTGCTCCCACCCTCCTTGTCTTCTGTAAACTACTTAAGACCCACCTATACCGCCAGGCATGGGGGATTTGAGACATCTTTCCCCCAGGTTTATTATAATTTATGTTTGGTATGTATGTGCTGTTTGGTTTTTAATTATGATAGGGTTTTTAGTTTTTTAATATTAGATTTGTGCCATTATCATATTGTTTTTATCGTTGTTGTGAGCCGCCCCGAGTCTTTGGAGAGGGGCGGCATACAAATCTAATAAATTATTATTATTATTATTATTATTATTATTATTATTATTATTATTATTATTATTATCAACGCCAGAGGGGTGAACCCAGATTCCACTTAACTGTCTTCCTAACTTTTAACAACTGCAACAGTTACTGGACAAAAGGGGCAAGAAAAGTCATAAAGTGAGACGAAACTCACTCAGCAAATGTTTCATACGTTTTGGACACAGTTGGGCGGGTTGTAAGTCGAGGACCCCCTGTGTGTCCCGAAGAGGTGGCTGGCAAGGGAGCTTTTTGATTTACGCACCCTGCAGAGCCCCCCCACCCCCGTCTGTTTAGCCCCAGTTTGTTGAACGGGTCCAAAGATGGGCTACAAAAAGGGTGGAAGGTCTTAAGCATCAAACTTTATCAGGAAAGACTTCATGAACTCCATCTGTCTAGATTGGAGGACGGAAGGGAAAGGGGGGACACAATCGAAACATTGAAATATGTTCAAGGGTTCAATAAGGTTCAGGAGAGAAGTGTTTTTAATAGGAAAGTGAGCCCAAGAACAAAGAAGGCACAATCTGAGGTTAGTTGGGGGAAAGATCAGAAGCAACGTGAGAAAATATGATTTTACTGAAAGAGTAGTAGAGGCTTGGAACAAACTTCCAGCAGACGTGGTTGGTGAATCCACAGTCACTGAATGTAAACAGGCCTGGGATAAACATCGATCCAGCCTAAGATACAATGCAGGAAATAGTAGAAGGGCAGACCAGGTGGACCAGGAGGTCTTTTTTCTGCCGTCAATCTTCTATATGTTTCTATGTTTATCTCTCTTTCTTTCTCTCCTTGATTCGAGGGTGCTCGAGCAAAACTAGAAGTGAGGACAACGGAGATGGAGACGGAGCCCTCCGAAGGAGAATAGAAGCCGCCACGGGAAGAGGAGAATTAGAGGTGGGGGGGGGACGGAAGCCCTTCCGAAAAGACAGCGATCTGGTCTCGTTATTCTAGTCGCAGGACGTCCCTTTCTTTTGGTTTGAGGAGGACGCTGAGACGAGAGTTCCCTGAGAGAGGGAGCCCTCTGGGAGGCTGTTTCCACAACACACACACACATACACACACACACCCTCCAAAGACTCCCTCTAATGGGCTGTTCAGCCGCAGGGCAGGCCTGTTTCCACTGATGGTTGGTTCAATCCCCACCACTTCTATTGTCTGTGTCATTTCAAACTGACCCAAATGGAATATGGTGGCTTTCCTCAGATGATTGGAGGCAGCTGCTGGGTGTGTGTGTGTGATTGTGCGTGAGTGTGTGTGTGACTTTTTCCATCCCTGGGGGAGGGGGAGGCCAAGACCCAGCCAAGAAGCTTAAAGAACCGAGCTACCTTGGGTGGGCAGTCCATCCATCTCCCCCCCTTCCTCACCATGGTCCTGCTGCTTAGAAAGGAATGTAAGAAACCAGCAACCTCTCAAAGACTGGGGACGGGGGGAAGCAGAGGGGACGAGTCACCACCAGGAGATCCCCCCCTTCTCCAAGTCTTAGGGACGTTCCTGGTTTTCTAAATTTCCCCTTAAGCAGCAGAAAAACCGCTCTTTTCTCTCTTCTGGTGGTGGTGGGGGCTAGCTGCTCCATTTGTGGTGTTCCTGAAGACTTCAGTCTCTTCCCAAACACCCTGAATGGCTGTCCAGGATTTGGGGAGGGGGCAGCAATCACTTCCCAGAATCCCCACCTGGGGCTGCTGCCAGCTGAGGAATTCTGGGAGTTGAAGTTAGCCTCTGCCAAATAATTTTTTGGTTTGCAAATTCTCTGCCAACCCACCGACTGAAACAATGTCCCGGGAGATGCGATCCCAGGTTTTATGTCATTCATTTGATCCAGACAAACATGTCCTTCCTGGCTTTCCTTCCCTCCCTTTCCTCTGTCCCCCCCACCCCCAAGAGTAAGACAGCAAAACCCAAAAAATTAACGGTGGAAGAAAGATACCCTAGAAATGTAATTCTTTTATTTAAGTGCGGCTGTGTGTATGCCTTCGGTTTACAAACAGACAAATAAATAAAATAGACATATATTATTAAATAGGCGCGTTTTATCTGTCTTGCTTCAAAATGTCTTTCTTTTCGCAAACCTGTCGGAGGACTAGAAAACACAACACAGGAAAGGCCTTTTTCTCCTTCCTTTTCTTTTTTAAAACCAGGCTGGCTGACTAAGACTACAGGAAAAAAGAAAAACCTAACGTTATTATCAGTGCAACGGGTTCTGCTACAGTGCAGGTGAGAGAGGCTCTATATAAAAAAATAAGTTTATCGCAGTCAAATAACAGCTCTTAACGGCGGCTAGAGCAACTAGAACTATTCAAGGATAACAGCCTTTGTGCAGGGAATACAGGACACTGGCGACAACGCGGGTAACAAATAAGAAATATACATACATAACCATATAAATATCTTCCAGTCTAGGAAAGCTGGGGAAACGGGGTGCAGCTATTTTGGGGGGGGGGTGAGCCCAGTTGCTGGAGACGCCAAATAATTGCATCTTTCTGGGCTCTTTGGCAGGGCGGGTGCCAAGGAGGCTCCTGGGGAGCTGGGAGAGGATAGGGGTGTGTGTGTGTGTGTTTGTGTGCCTCATTCTTGCCCCAGTGAACGATTTCTGGAATTATTTGTTGGTTCTTTTTCAGAGGGGTGTGTGTGTAATAACTCAATTTCCAGGGCAGGGAGAAGAACTCTCTCTCTCTCCAGAGGGAGCCAGCTGGGACGGTCTTTGGCCAGCCTGGGGAAATGTTCTTTTTATTTTCAATTTTTAACCCAGGACCACACGCCCTGACCCCAGCAGAATCTGAAGTCGGACCAACCTCACCCAGGGCAGGAATCTGAAGGAAAATATTCCCCCCCTCTCTCAACTCACAAAACTTTCTTCACCTCCTCTCTCTTTCTCTTTCTTTCTTTCTTTCTTTCTCTCTCTCTCTTCTCCTCCCCACGCAGGGAATTGCGAGCCCTGACCCGTCCACCTCGAGCAAGGGAGGGGCCAGGTGTGGAAAGTCAACCAAGGTGGTCTTTACAACATCCCTGGGGGATCCCCAGGGCCCCCACCTCGCTGCCTCCTCTCACGCTTTTGAAGGGGCCGAGGGGCAGCCGTGGGAGCCTCTGCCTTCAGGGGGGGGAGGTGTCTCAGTCAGAGAAATGCCCAAACCTGCCCCCTCCCTCCTCCAGGTGAGGGACAACTGTCACTCAACCCTGCCATTGTTGCCCCCAAACCGTTAAGCCTCCCCCTCTCTGCCAGAGGTGCCTCCTCCGGGGGTAGATGGCCTTCCCTTCCCAAACCGACTTGAGTTCTTTCATCCCCTCCCTTGGATCACCAAGCCCATGATCCAATCCCTTTGGAAAGGGGCCCAGAGTAGACCCTTGGGGCAGAAGGAAAGGCTCACCGAGAACTTCGTTCCTGTAGATTTATCTCTTTTGACTTTTTGGAAAATAAACCACCCCTAAGCTGGGGAGAAGAACCAAAGGGCTTCAGTGTTGGGGGGTTTTGGGGGGGAGGTGGACACTTTTTCACTCCCCCCCCCACCTGTATAAAAAAATAACCGTGTCCACTCCATCTGAGAACGTGATGGCCCCTCCGCTCTTCAAAGGACCCCCCCCCCCTCAGTTCTCAGTTCTTCTCCCCAACTTTTCAAAATGACCCCCCCCCCCAAAAAAAACCCCATTTGGACCGCACACACCCCTCTGAGTCCCATTCAGTAGTTCTGCTCTTCAGTTTTTTCCTCCCCGTCTTGCATTTAACAGCATTCAATGTTTTGTCTCTGGCAACGCAAAGGGGGGTTTGGGGGGTTGGGGAGGGCGGAGGGGAGATGCTTTTTCTCCTTTATAAAACAAAGAGGAAAAAAGGACGAAAGGACCAGGGGGGGGGGATGCAGGGGGGGGGGGCAGAAGTGCTATCTTTCTCAAGAGGAGCCATTGCTTCTGAATGTCTTGGAGGCCGTTGAAATCCTGGACTCGAGGCCAGCAGCAACAGCAGCGTAAAAGGTCCTTCCTGGGGAGCTACGAGGCGGGCTCGTCGCCCGGAGGCCGGTCCATGTCGGGGCCCAAATACTTTTCCTTCGCCTCAGTGGAGGGGGGGCGGCCGGGCGTTGTAACAAGCACGAGGAGGAAAGCGGGTGGGCAGGAGGGCAAGAACGACGGCGGAGGGGAGCCCTCGCCCACCGCCTGGGCCTTCAGACTTGGGAGTCCGCCCCCAGGCTGTGGAACTCGTCGGGGCTCTTGTCTCCGTGGGCGCCCCCCCCTTGGCGGAACTCGGAGGCGATCTCGTCGAAGGTCCGGCCTTTGGTCTCGGGCACCTTGAAGTAGGTGAAGATGAAGAAGAGGACCAGCAGGACAGTGAATATGATGAAGACGTAGGCACCGCAGAGGTCCTGCAAGGGAAGGAAAAGGAGACGTCACCACCACCGCTCATCTGCTTGGTATGGAGGGAGGCCAGCGGAGGATGGCCCCAGCCACCACTGCTACGTCAAGGTGGTTGGAGGACGGGCAGAACGTCTCTTTCAAGCAAAAGGACCCAGGTGCCCTGATCGTTCCCGCCAAAGGTAACCACATTTCAATATGTCCGCCCTCATAACTCTGCTGGCTGCCACAATATTTTTCTTGAAAAAGCTGGAAACCTAATTTTCAGAACCTTCTAAATAGCACCTAGACTTATATATCGCTTTGCAATGCTTTGAAGCCCCCTCTAAGCAGTTTGCAGAACCAGCCTCTTGCCCCCAACAATCTGGGTCCTCATTTGTCCCACCTGGGAAGGATGGAAGACTTGAGTCGACCTTGAGTTGGTGGTGAGATTTGAACTGCTGACACTACAGCTAGCGGTCAGCAGAAGCAGCTGCAGTACTGCACTCTAACCACTGCGCCACCATATCCGGGCAGTATGAAAATCTCTTCTTGGGAAAGAAGGAAGCAGGGAGACGGTCATTGCCGCAACCTGGCACTCATAGAAGATTGACGGCAGAAAAAGACCTCATGGTCCATCTATCTATTTATTATTTATTTATTTATTGGATTTGTATGCCTCCCCTCTCCGCAGACTCAGGGCAGCTAACAACAGTAGCAAAACAGCATATCTAGTCTGCCCTTATACTGGGGTGGTGCAGCAGGTAGAGTTCTGTACTGCAGGCCACTGAAGCTGACTGTAGATCTGAAGGTCAGCGGTTCAAATCTCATCACCGGCTCAAGGTTGACTCAGCCCTCCATCCTTCCGAGGTGGGTAAAATGATTGTGGGGGTAATATGCTGGCTCTGTTAAAAAGTGCTATTGCTAACATGGTGTAAGCCGCCCTGAGTCTAAGGAGAAGGGCGGCATAAAAATTGAATGAATGAATAAATAAATAAATAAATAAATTTCCTCTATTTTATTTTAGGATGGATATATGTTTATCCCAGGCATGTTTACATTCAGTTCCTCTGGATTGACCAACCACGTCTGCTGGACGTTTGTTCCAAGGATCAACTACTCTTTCAGTAAAATAATATTTTCTCATGTTGCTTTTGATCTTTCCCCCCAACTAACTTCAGATTGTGTCCCCTTGTTCTTGTGTTCACTTTCCTATTAAAAACACTTCCCTCCTGGACCTTATTTAACCCTTTCACACATTTAAATGTTTCGATCATGTCCCCCCTTTTCCTTCTGTCCTCCAGACTATACAGATTGAGTTCATGAAGTCTTTCCTGGTGCGTTTTATGCCTAAGACCTTCCACCATTCTTGTAGCCCGTTCAATTTTGTCAATATCTTTTTGTAGGTGAGGTCTCCAGAACTGAACACAGCATTCCAAATGTGGTCTCACCAGTGCTCTATATAGCGGGATCACAATCTCCCACTTGAAGGGGTGAAGAGGTACCTCCTCATTTCATTTAATCAAATCCCTTCTCTGATGAATTATCCAATCCCCCCCCCCAAAAAAGACTTTCCTGTGATTTCAGAAGTAACTTTCTCTCCAAAGGACCTTGAAGGCAGGATACCAAGCAACAGATGGAGAGAAGCAACTTAGAACTAAGGAGAAATTTCCTGACAGTTAGAACAATTAACCAGTGGAACCACTTGCCTCCAGCAGTTGTGAATGCTCCCAACACTGGAAGGTTTAAAGAATAAATCCGCCTAAGTAGTGGGCTACACTAGAAGACCTCCAAAGTCCCTTCTCTAGCCATTCTATTATTCTCCCAGGTGTAAAAGGAGCCACTGAGTTCCTCCAGAAAGTAGAGATGGTGGTTGGGTAGCTAGAGTGTCCCTGGCTTTCAGACTAGGCAAAAGGGGCAGGTCTACCCAGCCAACCTTGTCTGCTCTACTTCTCCCAAGAAAGATGGGCGTAATGTAGAGAGAACATGTACAATTGAGAAGATCCGAAACAAGCTTTAAGCGCTGGGCTGCTGCTAACGAGAGACGGGAGCATCTCAAAATGTCCTCCTACTTGGTCACTTTAGCCACCATACACGGCCTCCCTCTCTGACGCCCTTCAGAACTCACCGCCACATACTGAAAGCACATCCCCACGATGAAGTTGGCGGTCCAGTTGGACAGTCCCGCCACGGCGATGGCAGCAGGCCGCGGGCCTTGGCTGAACAGCTCCGCCACAATGAACCAAGGGATGGGCCCGGGGCCAATTTCGAAAAACGCCACGAAGCCCAGGATGGCGACGATGCTGATATAGGACATCCAGGGCACTTTTATCTAGCAGAGGGGAAAATTAGGATCAGGGAAACAGCTTACAACAACTTGTATATCCTATCACTTTGGGTAGCATTCTTGAGGGGTTTTTCTCGGTTCTTAGCTTCTTTGGAGTCAAATTTCTTGTGTGTCTCTAATCACATTTAGCCAATAAAGCCTATTCTATTCCTATTCCATTCCATTTTATTTCACTCCACTCTATTCTACTCTATCCTACTCCACTCTACTTTACTTATACACATACCAGGCAAGCATTTGCCACAGAGTTGGCCTTCTCCGGGTCCCGTCGACTAAACGATGTCACTTGGCGGGACCCAGGGGAAGAGCCTTCTCTGTGGCGGCCCCGGCCCTCTGGAACCAACTCCCCCCAGAGATCAGAATTGCCCCCACCCACCTTGCCTTTCGTAAACTTCTCAAAACCCACCTCTGCCGTCAGGCATGGGGGAATTGAAATATCTTCCCCAGGCCTATATAATTTATGTATGGTGTGTTGTGTGCATGTTTTTTAAATTATGGGTTTTTAACTTCGTATTACTGTATTAGATTTGTATTGTACATTGTTTCTATCACTGCTGTGAGCCGCCCCGAGTCTACGGAGAGGGGCAGCATACAAATTTAATAAATGAATGAATGAATGAATGAATGAATGAATGAATGAATGAATAAATAAATAAATCTTCAACACTACATGGAGAACTACAATGGGGATACAACACAAGGAGGAGAGGGAGAGACACCCTCTCATGGCCTCCCTTATATAGACAGCTTCTTAAACTGGCAGTAACCCTGCTTGACCCATCCTCTGTCTTAAAGTGGCAATATCCATGCTGACCCATCCTCTATCTTAAAGTGGCAGTAACTCTGCTGACCCATCCTCTGTCTTAAAGTGGCAGTAACTCTGCTGACCCATCCTCTATCTTAAAGTGGCAGTAACTCTGCTGACCCATACTCTGTCTTAAAGTGGCAATAACCCTGCTGACCCATCTTCTGTCTTAAAGTGGCAATATCCATGCTGACCCATCCTCTGTCTTAAAGTGGCAATAACCCTGCTGACCCATCCTCTGTCTTAAAGTGGCAGTAACCCTGCTGATCCATCCTCATTGCACCAGCATTTCAGTTTACAGTCTTACATCAGCTGGTCAGCTGTTAAATCATCATTATTCTGACATTGTTCTGTTCTGTTCTCTTTTCTGTTCAATTTTTCTTTTTGAGAATCGCAGTAATTCAATTGAATAGGAGCGCTTGGAGAAAAACCAACAGAACGTTGGACCCAACACCTACAGTATACGCTCCTGTTGAGGAGAACACCTTGAGTTCTCCTGGTGTGTTGGACGACCCTTCCCACTATTTCCTGGGAAAGGATCAATTCCTGTGCCAAGAATTATTTATTATTTATGTATTATTATTTATTAGATTTGTATGCCGCCCCTCTCCGAAGACTCGGGGCGGTTCACAACAGTAATACAAAAACAATATAACAGTGAGACAAATCTAATATTAAAATAAAACATCTAAAACCCCAGCAATTAAAACCAAACAACACATACATACCAAACATAAAATATAAAAGCCTGGGGGAGGTGTCTCAGTTCCCTCATGCCTGGCGATAAAGGTGGGTCTTGGGTAATTTGCAAAAGACAAGGAGGGTGGGGGCCGTTCTAATCTCCGGGGGGAGTTGATTCCAGAGGGCTGGGGCCGCCACAGAGAAGGCTCTTCCCCTGAGGCCCGCCAAACGACATTGTTTGATCGACGGGACCCGGAGAAGGCCAACTCTGTGGGACCTAATCGGCCGCTGGGATTCGTGCGGTAGAAGGCGGTTCCGGATGTATTCTGGTCCAATGCCATGTAGGGCTTCAAAGGTCATTACCAATACTTGGAATTGTGACCGGAAATCGATCGGCAGCCAGTGCAGGCCACGGAGTGTTGCAGGAACGTGGGCGAATCTAGGGAGCCCCACGATGGCTCCCGCGGCTGCGTTCTGCACGATCTGAAGTTTCCGAACACTTTTCAAAGGTAGCCCCATGTAGAGAGCATTGCAGTAATTGAACCTCGAGGTGATGAGAATCAGATGTATGAGACGGTTAGTCAAAACATCAGGACTCTCTGTTGGATCCACGTTTGCTACTCACCAGCAGTGCCAGGGCGATGGTCATGAGTACCGCACAGATGGCCATCCCCATGAGTCCGATGAGGTGCAGCGTCCTTCGGCCGGCCCGTTCGACCACAAACAGCTTCAGAGAGAGGGGGAGAGAGCAAACAAGGGAGAGACGTCAGCAGGGAATCCATGGAAGGTCCTCCTCAAAACCATCAAAGAACCGTAGAGGAGCTGGAGGTCATCATGACCCTGGGTGAGCCCTTGACCTTGCCAGGTACAAAGCAACTTTGATGGAGCGGCTGTTGATTTCAGGTTGGCATTTATTCACCTACACAATTACATTCTGTGGAACTAGCCCTCCCCCCGCTCTGCAGAACACCTGGACCATCTGAAAGGTGAAGGAGCTGAAGAAGCTCCTTGGGTGAGGATCAAAACACCTTCAGGGAAAAGCAAAATCCAGTTGCCTTGAAAAACCAACCATTGACTGAGATGCTCCATTGACAACTATCTTGGGCTGAAGATTGCCCCACTCTCTGCTACAAATGAACTCCAGGTACCCCTGAGAGAGAGGGTCCTCCAGGGAACCTATCATTGTAGCCCCTGCCTCCTGTTTCCAAGCCCCCTCCTCCCTTGTCCTTTCTCCAGGTCTCAGCGTAACTCTACTCACCGAGACAACGGTGAAGGCTGTGTTGACCACTCCAGCCCCAATAGTGGCGTAGACGGGTTGCTTCACTCCGGCTCTTTCAAAGATATCCGTGGAGTAGTAGAACACCTTGGAGAAGGGAGAGAGGAAGAAGAAGAAGGTCAACACAACTGGGGTCTAAGGGCGCTCGGTGGCCTTGTTGGGTTGAGAAACGATGCTGTCTAGATCCAGTGAGGAAACGTACTCTCCTCCTCAACGGGGTCAAAACCAACTCAGCGTTTCACCGCCATTTCTCGCCGCCGACCCCCATATTTACCGCGTTGATCCCCGAGAGTTGTTGAGAGAGCTGCAGCACCACGGCAATCAGGAGGGGCTGGCGGTAGAGAGGAGAGCGGAACAGTTCCAAGATGGTGACCTTCTTCTCCTGAAGCATCTGCCGGCTCTCCTCTTTCATCTCCTGGAGGTCTCGGCTGACGTCGGTCGTCCCGCGGAGCTTCTTCAGGACTTCGGAGGGGGAAAAACAACAATAGACGATTGGTAAACTGGGCTTACAACTCAACAGTCCTTCTGATCCTCCCCGGGAACGAGGGCTTCCTGACCCTTCCTGGGAACGAGGACCTTTTGGGGGTGGGTGGGTGGGATCCAGACTAAGGAAGACGGGGGCCTTGGTGGAGATGCCCAGGAACCATGAGGAGCGGAAGCATACAAGTCTAATAAATTATTATTATTATTATTATTTGTAAAGACCAGAGCGGCCAAACGATGTTCAGAATTAGCTCAGGCAGAGCCCCCACCCCCCTCATTCACTGGAGTACAAGGAGGGGGGAAATACTCAAGACTTCCACGTTTTTGGTCCTTGTGGCTAATCTCAACTGAATCACTTTTAGCCTTTCTGCTGGAGTTGATTTCCTAACCTCTCCACCGTGTTTCTAGTCCTTCTCTATTCTGACTCTGCTTCATATGGACATAGAATATAGAATATAGAATACAGAATACAGAATATAGAATATAGAATACAGAATAGAATAGAGATAATAGAATAAAATAGAGAAAATATAATAGAATAGAATAGAGAAATAAGAATAGAATAGAGTAAAGAATAGAATAGAATAGAATAACAGATTTGGAAGGGACCTTGGAGGTCTTCTAGTCCAACCCCCTGCTTAGGCAGGAGACCCTACATTACTTCAGATAGTTAATGGTTATCCAACAGCTGCTTAAAAACTTCCAGTGCTGGAGCATTCACATCTTCCGGAGGCAAGCTGTTCCACTGATCAACCATTCTGCCTGTCAGGCAATCTCTCCGTAGTTCCATGTTGCTTCTCTCCTTGTTTAGTTTCCACCCATTGCTTCTTGTCCTACCCTCAGGTGGCTTTGGAGAATAGCTTGACTCCCTCTTCTTTGGGGCAGCCCCTGTTTTCAGAGGTTATGGCTGGGCGGGGGGTGGGGGGTTAAGAAGAGATTGGACAACCATTGGTCTGAAATCATAGAGGGATTCCTGCTTGAGCAGAGGGTTGGACTAGAGGACCTCCAAGCCTCTTCTGATATTCTGGAGTTAAGAAGACCTCCAGGTCAAAGAAGCGTCCCAGGTACCTCCCTCTGCTTTGGGATGATTTCAGAAGGATAAGAGGTAAGAGAACTAAGGACAAGGCCAGCAACTCCTCTGGTTACATCAGGACATGATGCAGCCTTAAGTGAGGAGGACTACACGAGAACATTTCAAGGTGATCCGGTCTGCCCCACTTCAGGAGATCTGGGAAATATGGGCTTGATTTTGCAGACCAAGAAAGAGAGAGAGAGATCTGGAAAATATGGGCTTGATTTTGCAGACCGAGAGAGAGAGAGAGAGAGAGAGATCCACCATGGCGAAAGGAGGACCACCCAGTCCGACAGCCTCACCCTGTCCATCTCAGCCTACTGGGGGCCACTTACCACTCTTGGCTTTGTTCTCCTCGTTGCGGTTGATGAGGAGGAAGCGGGGGCTCTCGGGCGTAAAAGGCATCAGGATGCACTGGGCCAAGGAGGGGATGAAGGTGAAGCCCAGCAGCAGCGGCCAGAGGCTCTCGTTCCCCATGATGAGGTCAATGCCGAAAATCTGTGTGGGGGGGGGGGGGAAGGGCACGGTTGGGAAGGTGAGAGTTGGAGGTCCCTGACACACCCACTTCTCAAAAAAACCAGGAGGAACAGATCCACGTGTTTCCCTGGAAGGCAACGGGTCTCTTGAGGTTCTGCTCAATTTCTTTCTTTCTTTCTTTCTTTCTTTTTTTCTTTCTCTCTCTCTCTCTCTCTTTTTCTTTCTTTCTTTCTCTCTCTCTCTCTTTCTTTCTTTTCTTTCTTTCTTTCCTTCTTTCCTTTCTTTCTTTCTTTCCTTTCTTTCTTTCTCTCTCTCTCTTTTCTTCCTTTCTTTCTTTCCTTCCTTCCTTTCTTTCTTTCCTTCCTTTCCTTCCTTTCTTTCTTTTCTTTCTTTCCTTTCTTTCTTTCCTTTCTTTCTTTCTTTCTTTTCTTTCCTTTCTTTCTTTCCTTTCTTTTCTTTTCTTTCTTTCTTCCTTTCCCTCCTCCCTTCCTCCCTTCCTTCCTTCCTTCCTTTCTTTCTTTCTTTCCATTCTTTCTTTCTTTATTCATTTATTCATTCATTCATTCATTCGATTTTTATGCCGCCCTTCTCCTTAGACTCAGGGCGGCTTACAACATGTTAGCAATAGCACTTTTCTTGCCCCCACAATCCGGGTCCTCATTTGACCCACCTCGGAAGGATGGAAGGCTGAGTCAACCTTGAGCCGGTGATGAGATCTGAACCGCTGACCTTCAGATCTACAGTCAGCTTCAGTGGCCTGCAGTACAGGACTCTACCTGCTGCGCCACCCCAGCTCTTGTTTGTCACACGCGGGGTTTAAGTAGGGTTTAAATTGAGGTGGAGGGAGATGATCTTCTCAATTTCCCCTTTTAGCTTATCACACAACTCTTCTCCTCCCTTGTGGTTTGTTTTGTGGCGCAGTGGTTAGAGTGCAGCACTGCAAGCTGCTTCTGCTGACTGCCGGCTACCTGCAATTTGGCAGTTCAAATCTCACCCCCGGCTCCAGGTTGACTCAGCCTTCCATCCTTCCCGAGGTGGGTAAAATGGGGACCCAAATTTGTTGTGGGGCAAAAGGCTGGCTCTGTAAACCGCTTAGAGAGGGCTGTAAAGCGGTATATAAGTCTAAGGGCTCTTGCTATTTGTGTGGTGTGTGCTTCCCTCGTGCCACGAAGACTGCACCAAGAAACAAGGCGGTTGTGTGTGGTAGAACTAGATGAGCCGGGGTGGTGCAGCAGGTAGAGTCCTGTACTGCAGGCCACTGAAGCTGACTGTAGATCTGCAGGTCAGCAGTTCAAATCTCATCACCGGCTCAAGGTTTGTTTGTTTTTTAAAATATATTTTTGTTGATTTTTAATATACACACAACATAAAACAGTGCATGGTGAAAAATGCCCACCACCCCGACACACACACATACCCCACCACCATATCGGGGGTGTTTCTTATATAACCCACTGTAAACCAAGAGCAAATTATCTATTTACATATTATAGAGTGATTCCAATTTATTTCTTGTAGCTTGGTCTTGGATTCTACTCGTCATATATCTTCTTACTTTGTCCCACCATCCCATCAGTTGTTTCAATTCAGTTTCATTATCCAAATTTATCCTTTTATCCATCATTTCAAATTGAATATGGTCCACCATGTACCTATACCAATATTGCACTGTCCATTTTGTCGCATCCTTCCAACCCAAAACTATGACCGCCTGAGCGCTTTCTATTGCTGCTTGTTTTATTTCTATAAATTCTCCCATGGCATTGCTTTTAACTAGTACTTCCATTTCCTTAGTACAGTGATACCTTGTCTTACAAACTTAATTGGTTCTGGGACGAGGTTCTTAAGGTGAAAAGTTTGTAAAGTGAAACAATGTTTCCCATAGGAATCAATGGGAAAGCGATTAATGGTTGCAAGCCCAAAATTCACCCCTTTTGCCAGCCGAAGCGCCCGTTTTTGCACTGCTGGGATTCCCTTGAGGCTCCCCTCCATGGGAAACCCCACCTCCGGACTTCTGTGTTTTTGAGATGCTGCAGGGGAATTCCAGCATCACAAAAACGAGCACTTTGCTGGCAACGGAAGTCCGGAGGTGGGGTTTCCCAGCGAAGGGAGCATCAGTGAAATCGCAGCATCGCAAAAACACCAAAGTTCTCGAAACCCCACCTCTGGACCTCTGTGTTTTTGCGATGCTGCGATTTCCCTGAGGCTCCCCTCGCTGGGAAACCCCACCTCCAGACTTCCGTTGCCAGTGAAGCGCCTGTTTTTACGCTACTGGGATTCCCCTGCTGGGACTCCTCTGCAGCATCACAAAAACACGGAAGTCCGGAGGTGGGGTTTCCCATGGAGGGGAGTCTCAGGGGAATCCCAGCAGTGCAAAAATGGGCGCTTCGCTGGCAACGGAAGTCCAGAGGCGGGGCATCCCAGTGGTGGCAGTGGGTTTGTAAGGTGAAAATAGTTTGTAAGAAGAGGCAAAAAAATCTTAAACCCCGGGTTTGTATCTCGAAAAGTTTGTATGATAAGGCGTTTGTAAGATGAGGTATCACTGCATATTGTATATTAAACATTCTATTTATGTCCTCTTGCACTTTTTGCCAAAATTCCTGCACTATGGGGCATTCCCAAATCATATGCATAAACACTCCTTTTTCTTGACAGCCGTGCCAACAGTTACCCCTAACCTTCTGCTGAAAGTGTGTGAGTTGAACGGGAGTATAATACCACGGCTCAAGGTTGACTCGGCCTTCCATCCTTCCGAGGTGGGTAAAATGAGGACCCAGATTGTGGGGGCAATAGGCTGGCTCTGTTAAAAAGCACTATTGCTAATATAGAAACATAGTAACATAGAAACATATGTTGTAAGCCACATAGAAACATATGTTGTAAGCCACCCTGAGTCTAAGGAGAAGGGCGGCATAAAAAATGAATGAATGAATGAATGAATGAATGAATGAATGAATGAATGAATGAATATATAAACAAACAAAGTGTAATGGGCAAAATAACTTCCCTCTTGAAATCCTGCAAGTTTCAAGGACCCTGTTTCTAGGGAAAGTTTGCCTATTTGCCGATGACTCTAAAGTGTGCAATAGGGTTGATATTCCTGGAGGGGTCTGTAATATGGTAAATGATTTAGCTTTACTAGATAAATGGTCAAAGCAATGGAAACTTCAGTTTAATGTTTCCAAATGTAAAATAATGCACTTGGGGAAAAGGAATCCTCAATCTGAGTATTGTATTGGCAGTTCTGTGTTAGCAAATACTTCAAAAGAAAAGGATTTAGGGGTAATGATTTCTGACAGTCTCAAAATGGGTGAACAGTGCAGTCAGGCGGTAGGGAAAGCAAGTAGGATGCTTGGCTGCATAGCTAGAGGTATAACAAGCAGGAAGAGGGAGATTATGATCCCGCTATATAGAATGCTGGTGAGACCACATTTGGAATACTGTGTTCAGTTCTGGAGACCTCACCTACAAAAAGATATTGACAAAATTGAACGGGTCCAAAGATGGGCTACAAGAATGGTGGAAGGTCTTAAGCATAAAACGTATCAGGAAAGACTTAATGAACTCAATCTGTATAGTCTGGAGGACAGAAGGAAAAGGGGGGACATGATCGAAACATTTAAATATATTAAAGGGTTAAATAAGGTTCAGGAGGGAAGTGTTTTTAATAGGAAAGTGAACACAAGAACAAGGGGACACAATCTGAAGTTAGTTGGGGGAAAGATCAAAAGCAACATGAGAAAATATTATTTGACTGAAAGAGTAGTAGATCCTTGGAACAAACTTCCAGCAGACGTGGTAGATAAATCCAAAGTAACTGAATTTAAACATGCCTGGGATAAACATATATCCATCCTAAGATAAAATACAGAAAATAGTATAAGGGCAGACTAGATGGACCATGAGGTCTTTTTCTGCCGTCAGACTTCTATGTTTCTATGTTTCTATAGTTGGTAGATGACCTCTTGAACCCTCAACCTGTCTCCTGGTTGGAAAAACCTCTCGGGATTTGAAATTCTCTTGGATGGTGGGCGAGCACCGGAGTTGTGACGGTTTCAATCCAGACATTTTGATGTTGCGCTTCGTGAACATTCGACCCAACAGTGACCTTCAGGTTTTGCCCTTCATCAGACAATACACCCACATCCCCCCCCCGAGAGCCTCTCACCTGTGCAATCAGGATGCCCACCACGACCCCAAGCTGGTGGAGGGTCCCTAGCGCCCCCCTCAGAGACGTGGGGGACACCTCGCCCACATACATGGGCACGAAGCCGGTGGTGAGGCCCGAGTAGACGCCCACGATGAAGCGTCCGAGGATCAACATCTCGAAGGAGCCGGCCATCTTGGAGAAGCCCATCAGGATGGCCGAAAGGAAAGCCAGGGAGTTGGACATCAGCATGGAATTCCTCCTGGGAAGAGGAAGAGGAAGGACAGCAACGGTCAACGCAACCGTCGGGGTCAAAGGAAAGGAGAAGGTTGAGCTTTGCTGGGGGTTGGACTAGCACAGGGGCTCTCCACCTTCCTAATGCCGCGACCCCTTAATAATAGTTCCTCGTGTTGTGGTGACCCCCAACCATAAGTCTAGCAACAGAGCTTTTATGCTGATTGGCAGGAAGGTCAGAGGGACACCCCCACTGTAAAAACCTGATTGGTTGGATTGTAAAAATATGTTCCAAGAATAGAAGGTTTAGGGGAAATTTGTCTTAGGCGACACCTGTGAAACGGTCGTTTGACCCCCAAAGGGTTCCCGACCCCCGGTTTGAGGACCACTGGACTAGAACCTTGGCAACCAAGACTTGTGGGCTGGCTGAGGAATTCTGGGCGTTGAAGTCCACAAGTCCTAAAGCTGCTGAGGTCGGAGGCCCCTGGACTGGAAGACCTCCATGGTCCTTTCAACTCTGTGACTCTGTTGACTTACCGTCCAAAGCGGTTGACAAAGAGCCCGACTGAGAAGGACCCCAGCATCCCACCGACGGAGAAGATGGACACCGAGAGGGACCAGAGGGTGGTCAGCATGCCTGGGGTGATGTACGTCCCGTATCGATAGAGCCACGTCTGGTTGTAAAATTCTTCTATCACCTGCAAAGAGAAGGAGAAGGACCCTTGCTGGATTGAAGTAAGAAGATTCCTGACCCACACAAGGCGCTTCCACCGGTCAGGCCTTCTCGGGGGGGATTGTGTGTGGACGCACAGCCTGGCTAAAGGCGGGCTCGGCAGACGGACAACCCCAGAAACCATCTAAAAAACCGAGTCTTCAGAGAGGAGCGGCATATAATGTTCGGAAACTTCAGATCGTGCAGAATGCAGCTGCGAGAGCTATCATGAGCTTTCCCAAAAATGCCCATGTAACACCAACACTGCACAGTCTGCATTGGTTGCCGATCAGTTTCCAGTCACAATTCAAAGTGTTGGTCATCACCTATAAAGCCCTTCATGGCACCGGACCAGGGTATCTACGAGACCGTCTTCTGCCGCACGAATCCCAGCGACTGGTTAGGTCCCACAGAGTGGGCCTTCTCCGGGTCCCGTCAACAAAACAATGTCATTTGGCGGGGCTCAGGGGAAAAGCCTTCTTTGTGGCGGCCCCAGCCCTCTGGAACCAACTCCCCCCCCCCGAGATTAGAATTGCCCCCACCCTTCTTGCCTTTCGTAAGCTCCTTAAAACCCACCTCTGTCATCAGGCATGGGGGAACTGAGATATTCTTTCCCCCTAGGCTTTTACAATTTATGCATGCTATGTTTGTTTGTAGGGATGTTTGGTTTTACAATAAGGGTTTTTTAGTTGTTTTAGTATTGGATTTATATGATGTTTTTTATTACTGTTGTTAGCCGCCCCTAGTCTACAGAGAGGGGCGGCATACAAATCCAATAAATAAATAAATAAATAAATAAATATAAATTGAAGAAAGAAAGAAAGAAAGAAGAGACAGAGAAGGAAGAGA
The DNA here is from genome assembly GCF_031021105.1 of Erythrolamprus reginae. NCBI lineage: Eukaryota > Metazoa > Chordata > Lepidosauria > Squamata > Dipsadidae > Erythrolamprus > Erythrolamprus reginae. The sequence goes on from NC_091957.1 coordinate 15,353,756, forward strand.
AGAAAGGAAGAAAGGAAGAAAGGAAGAGAAAGAAGGAAGAAAGAAAGAAAGGAAGAAGGAAGGAAGGAAGACAGAAAGAAGGAAGGAAGGAGGAAGAAGAAAGAAAGAAAGAAAGAAAGAAAGAAAGAAAGAAAGAAAGAAAGAAAGTCCCAGGAAGCCTCTTGAGATCACGGACATTTTCTGCCCGTGTGGCTGGGGCCCATCCTGGTCCTGAACCTTAGGCTCTTTCCCTTCCCCACTGACTTGCTCATCCAGACCTTGGGTCACCAGCCAGGCCTGAGGTGTCAGGGTTAACGGTTGTGTGAATCAGTCTAAGGAAGTCATTTATGGCTGAGGGGCAACACCTCCTGGAGTCGAGGACCCAGATTGTGGTGGGCAAATACGCTGATCCTGTCAACAGCTTAGAGAGGGCTATAAACTTCTTATTTGTATCCTAAGATTTTTATTAATATCGATTGTTTCTTCATTGCTTATTTTGACCCCTATGACAATCATTAAGTGTTGGACCTCATGATTCTTGACAAATGTCTCTTTTTCTTTTATGTACACTGAGAGCCTCTGCACCAAAGACAAATTCCTTGTGTGTCCAGTCACACTTGGCCAATAAAGAATCCTATTCTATTCTATTCCATTCCATTCTACACTGTGAAGTGGTATACAGGCAGTGTTATATAGCAGTGTTATATAGTGGTATATAGCAGCCTTCCAATATCTCAGAGGTTGCCACAAAGAAGAGGGAGTCAAGCTATTCTCCAAAGCACCCGAGGGTAGAACAAGAAGCGATGGGTGGAAACTAAACAAGGAGAGAAGCAACTTAGAACTAAGGAGAAATTTCCTGACAGTCAGAAGGGTTGATCAGTGGAACAGAAGTTGCCTCCAGAAACATAGAAACATAGAAGACTGACGGCAGAAAAAGACCTCATGGTCCATCTAGTCTGCCCTTATACTATTTCCTGTATTTTATCTTACAATGGATATATGTTTATCCCAGGCATGTTTAAATTCAATTACTGTGGATTTACCAACCACGTCTGCTGGAAGTTTGTTCCAAGGATCTACTACTCTTTCAGTAAAATAATATTTTCTCATGTTGCTTCTGATCTGGTGAATGGTGAAGTGGCCAACTACGGTGAATGGTGGTGAATGCCCCAACACCATAGTTCCCTCTAAGCTGAGCAGTGAGCAATCGCTCACTTAAAAATCATCATCAACTCAGAGTTTCCCAAACCTGCCCAGAAGCCGAGAGGGAAAGAGTGAGAGGGAAGGAGAGAGAGAGGAAGAGAGGAAGAGAGAGAAACGGATAGAAAAAAAGAGAGGAAGGAAAAGAGAAAGAAAAAGAATGGGAGTAAGGAAGAGAGAAAGAAAATCAAAATCTAGTTTGAAACTAGCTCAACTATTTAAGTGGCATTTTGATATTGATAGAGTTGCCCTATTATGAGCTCACTGTTATAGACACACAGTATTTATTTACTTACTTACTTACTTACTTACTTACTTACTTACTTACTTACTTACTTACTTACTTACTTACTTATTATTTCTGTGCCGCTCAGACACTATACTTTTCCGCCCACCCCCCCAAAAAATTAGAGGGAACACTGCCCAACACTGGAAGTTTTTAAGCAGATGTTGCATAACCACCTGTCTGAAGTAGTGTAGGGTCTCCTGCCTAAGCAGGGGGTTGGACTAGAACAGGGGTCTCCAACCTTGGGAACTTTAAGCCTGGCGGACTTCAAAGCTGGCTGGAGAATTCTGGGAGTCGAAGTCCTCCAGGCTTAAAGTTCCCAAGGTTGGAGACCCTTGGACTAGAAGACCTCCAAAGCCCCTTCCAGCTCTGTTGTTGTTGTTGTTGTTGTTGTTGTTGTTGTTGTTGTTGTTATTATTATTATTATTATTATTATTATGGCACAAGTCTAAATGCTATTGTCAAGGAGACCTCGGGTAAGTGTGCCACATGGATACAGTTGGTGAGAAGAAACACAGGTAGAAGCCAACCGTGTCTGCAGATGATCGGAGGTTCGTCATCTCCAGGAGGGCTGGGTCAGTAATTTTCAACCTTTTTTGAGCGGCAGCAGATTTTTTACACTTACGAAACCCTGGGGCACATTGAGCGAGGGGGAGGGGGCTAAAAAAATTTGGACAAAAAAATTCTCTCTCTCCTGCCTTTCGCTCTATTTCTCCCTCCCTCTTTCTCTCCCTTCCGTCTTTCTCTCTCCATCCCTCTTTCTTTCTCTTCCTTCCTTCCTCTCTTTTTTGCTCTCTTTCTCTCTCCCTCCCTACCTCCCTCTATGTCTTTCTCTCTCTCTCCTTCCCTCCCTCTCTTTCTCTCTATTGCTTTCTTTCTCTCTCTCTCTCTTTCTTTCTTTCTCTTGTTCTCTCTCTGTCTCTCTTGCTTTCTCTCTCTCTCTTGCTTTCTTTCTCTCTCTCTCTTGCTTTCTTTCTCCCTTGCTTTCTTTCTCTCTCTCTCTTGCTTTCTTTCTCTCTTGCTTTCTTTCTCTCTCTGAGCTTCGCAGCACACCTGACCATGTCTCACAGCACACTAGTGTGCCGCGGCACACTGGTTGAAAAAGACTGGACTAGAAGACCTCCAAAGACCCTTCCAGCTCTGTTGTTGTTGTTGTTGTTGTTGTTGTTGTTGTTGTTGTTGCTGTTGCTGTTGCTGTTATTATTATTATTATTATTATTATTATTATTATTATTATTATTATTATGGAACAAGTCTAAATGCTATTGTCAAGGAGACCTCGGTTAAGTGTGTCACATGGATACAGTTGGTGAGAAGAAACACAGGCAGAAGCCAACCGTGTCTGCAGATGATCAGAGGTTCATCATCTCCAGAAGGACTGGATGATCTCTGCCTCGAAATCCAGACCACGCAACCAACACAAGGACCGCAATGATCCGGGTGACCACGAGCTTGCAGCCGAGGGACGGCCCCCTCCCGGTCACCCAGCACCCCTCCCTTTGACATCCGGCCATGGCTGCTGTTTTTAGTGAAACCATTGGCTGCTCCAGAGAAGGAGAAACTGGCTTGGACGCTCCCTGCGTGATGGGAGGCAGAGCAGGCCAAGGATCCACCTCCTCCCTCTCCCCATGTAAGGCAGCCCCCCCAGGGCAAGCTGACTCCTGGCTCCTCCTGGGCCAAGAATCCACACACACCCTTTTTAAAATTTTGGAGCGAAGGGTCACCAATGTCTTTTCCCCGCCAGATGGTGGCCTTGGTCCAGGTGGCTGGGGAGGGACGGGCAGTAGGCCAATCAGGTCGCAATGACCTAGACGGAAAGAAGAGCAGGAAAAAGCTGCTAGGGTGGTCAGGTGGCTGCTGAGTCAGGATGGAAGGGCTGAAATGACAAGGGAGGGCCTTCTTCTTTCCCTCCTCCTCCTCCTCCTTCATCTTCACTTAACCTTCTCCTTCTTCTCCTTCTCCTGCTTGTTCTTCTTCACTTAACTCCTTTCTTTCATTCATTCTTTTTCTCATTCATTCTTTCATTTTCCTCTTCTTTCACCTTCAATGTCCTCTCCTCCTCCTTCTCCGCCTTCCCTTTCTTCTTCTCCTTCTCCTCTTCCTCCTTCATCTTTATCTTCTCCTTTCTCTCCTTCTCCTGCTTGTTCTTCTTCACTGAACTCCTTTCTTTCATTCATTCTTTTTCTCATTCATTCTTTCATTTTCTTCTTCCTTCACCTTCAATGTTCTCCTCCTTCTCCACCTTCTCTTTCTTCTTCTCCCTCTCCTCTTCCTCCTTCATCTTCATCTTCTCCTTCCTCTCCTTCTCCTTCTCTTTCTTCTTCACTGAACTCCTTTCTTTCATTCATTCTTTCATTTTTCTCTTCTTTCGCCTTCAATGTCCTCTCCTCCTCCTCCACCTTCTCTTTCTTCTTCTCCTTCTCCTCTTCCTCCTTCATCTTCATCTTCTCCTTCCTCTCCTTCTCCTTCTCTTTCTTCTTCACTTAACTCCTTTCATTCATTCTTTCATTTTCCTCTTCTTTCACCTTCAATGTCCTCTCCTCCTCCTTCTCCACCTTCTCTTTCTTCTTCTCCTTCTCCTCTTCCTCCTTCATCTTCATCTTCTCCTTCCTCTCCTTCTCCTTCTTTCTTCTTCACTTAACTCCTTTCATTCATTCTTTCATTTTCCTCTTCTTTCACCTTCAATGTCCTCTCCTCCTCCTTCTCCACCTTCTCTTTCTTCTTCTCCCTATCCTCTCCTCTTCCTCCTTCATCTTCATCTTCTCCTTCCTCTCCTTCTCCTGCTCGTTCTTCTTCACTGAACTCCTTTCTTTCATTCATTCTTTTTCTCATTCATTCTTTCATTTTCCTCTTCCTTCGCCTTCAATGTTCTCACCTCCTCCTTCTCCACCTTCTCTTTCTCCCTCTCCTCTTCCTCCTTCATCTTCATCTTCTCCTTTCTCTCCTCCTCCTCCTCCTCTCCTTCACCTTCAATGTCCTCTCCTCCACCACCTTTTCTTTCTCCTCCGCCTGGGAAGTCAGCCCACACCCTGTTGTTGCAGGCTCACCTCTCTTTGTTCTGCTTTCTTTTCCAGCAGGGTGTCCATTTGGGAGTGTTGTGTGTTTGTGTCTATGTAAACACACCAAAGGGGATGGGTGCCCCCAGGGATCAGGGTGGAAGCAGCATTCCACATATATGGGTGTGGGGTGGGGGGGTCAAAGGCAGCTCAGGGTCTCCTCTTCCAGGGAAGGGCGGCTGTTCTTTGATGCCCCTGCCCCAATCCTTGGGCGTCCTCCTCGATCCACAGTTCACATTAGAGAAACATCTTTCAGCTGTGGCGAGGGGGGCGTTTGCCCAGGTTCGCCTGGTGCACCAGTTGCGGCCCTATCTGGATCGGGAGTCACTGCTCACAGTCACTCATGCCCTCATCACTTCGAGGCTCAACTACTGCAATGCTCTCTACATGGGGCTACCTTTGAAAAGTGTTCGGAAACTTCAGATCGTGCAGAATGCAGCTGCGAGAGCAATCATGGGCTTTCCCAAATATGCCCATGTCACACCAACACTCCGCAGTCTGCCTTGGTTGCCGATCAGTTTCCAGTCACAATTCAAAGTGTTGGTTATGAGCTATAAAGCCCTTCATGGCACCGGACCAGATTATCTCCGGGACCGCCTTCTGCCGCACGAATCCCAGCGACCAGTTAGGTCCCACAGAGTGGGCCTTCTCCAGGTCCCGTCAACTAAACAATGTCGTTTGGCGGGACCCAGGGGAAGAGCCTTCTGTGTGGCGGCCCCGGCCCTCTGGAACCAACTCCCCCCAGAGATTAGAATAGCCCCCACCCTTCTTGCCTTTCGTAAGCTCCTTAAAACCCACCTCTGTCGTCAGGCATGGGGGAACTGAGATATTCTTTCCCCCTAGGCTTCTACAATTTATGTATGGTATGTTTGTATGTATGATTGGTTTTTAAAATAAGGGTTTTTAGCTGTTTTAGTATTGGATTGTCGCATGTTGTTTTTACCACTGTTGTTAGCCGCCCCGAGTCTACGGAGAGGGGCGGCATACAAATCCAATAGATAGATAGATAGATAGATAGATAGATAGATAGATAGATAGATAGATAGATAGATAGATAAATCAGTCAATCAATCAATCAATCAATCAATCCTGCCTGACTTAGCAATGCTGCCCTTCGGAAGGTGCAGGGACACAACACTGCGTGCCCCTGGCTTTGCAAAGGGAAACAACGACAAAAAAACTGCTGTGAAGGGCACAAAATGCCCCAGGTGCTTCCCAGGCTCAAAGACGTAAAACAGCAGATCTATTCTTCTTAAAGAAACCACAGTCCAAGTCAAGGCATTCCTCAAAAATTCCAATTTATTTCCAGAGTTTCCCACCCAGTTGAAAGTTCACATCCTTTGTCGTCCCCCCACCCACCCACAAACTGGTCCTGTTGCCCACTCCGATTGTGTCAGCGTGGCCAGTCCTCCTTCTGCTTCCGCCCAGGTGGGTGGGCGTTGGATGGCCTTGAACCCCTCGAAAGAATGCTCCCTCCTGAAAAATCCCCCCTCCCAAGTTCCCATCAACATCAACATATGAGCCGGGAGGGCTCAGCAGGTAGAGTGCTGTACTGCAGGCCACTCAAGCTGACTTGTAGATCTGAAGGTCAGCGGTTCAAATCTCATCACCGGCTCAAGGTTGACTCAGCCTTCCATCCTTCTGAGGTGGGTCAAATGAGGACCCGGATTGTGGGGAGGCAATAGCCTAGCTCTGTTTAAAAAAAGTGCTATTGCTAACATGTTGTAAGCCGCCCTGAGTCTAAGGAGAAGGGTGGCATAAAAATCGAATAAATAAAATAAAATAAAATAAATCGGGCCTCCCATGTGGCAAGCCGTGGATTCCTTGCCAACTTCTGCACCGGCTTCAGTGGGAAGGCGCCACATCTGAAGTCGGTTTGGATGCCAGGGGAGAAGAAACTTGGCCTGTCATCTTTGGCTAGTCCTCCCCGATTGGGAGCCGGGGCCAAAACAGGACGTTCTCCAAGCCTTTGGAAAGGTCAAGGCTATGCTGGGAGGGCTGGCATCTCCCACTCCAGCCCCTGGGCAGGGAGTCTGCAGGCCAGCCGGCCGTTAATGATCTTAAGATAACAGGCCAGATTAGGCGGCTATTCCCAGGTCCCTCCAGACCTCCATATCCTTTTCCCAAGACGTCTGGCAAAGAGGCGGCCGGAGGGTGAGGCAACCACCCAAGCGATGACCTTCGCTCTCCTGTCCTTGGCCGCAGGGCAGCCGGAGTCCTGGCCAAAGGGGACGAAGGAGGTGCCTTCAGTGAAGGCCAGGAGCCGAACCTTGTTCCAACCTTGTGTCATCGTTGTTTTCCGAGATTTCGTTTCATCTGTTTTTCTTGAATTCCCCTCCTGGCTCAACCCGACAGGCTCTCTCCTTGCCGGAATTGTGTTGAAGGAAGGCACCTTTCACACACACATTCCAGAGTCCCTCCTCTTATTTTGCTATCTGCTGCTTGGTCCCACAAGCTCTTGATCGAAGGACGGCTGATTCCCACAAACCACCCAGAGGGAGAGCGGTTCATTCACTTCTCACAGGCGAGAGTTTGCGCAAGGACTTTGGATGAGTTGCAACCATCCAACTGGCTGGTGGGTCCATGCACTACACTCTGTTTTACAAACTACAGTGGTGCCTCTATTTATGAACCTAATTCATTCCGTGACCAGGTTCTTAAGTAGAAAAGTTTGTAAGTAGAAGCAATTTTTCCCATAGGAATCAAAGTAAAAGCAAATAATGCATGCAATCCCATTAGGAAAGACATAAAAGCTTGGAATTTGGGTGGGAGGAGGAGGAGGAAGAGGAGGAGGACAGTCGCTTCCGAAGGAAGAAGGTGAAGGGAGGGGAATTTAAAAAAATCCAAAATTTTAAGGCTTAAAAAAAAAAAGAGGGTCTCTGAGGCGGCGAGGAGGAGCACGTGCCTCCGATACACCTGGCGCGAGGCTGCCTCTCATACACTGCGCCAGAGAGAGAAATGGCAGGAAACTGGCCGGGCCTTTGTGCTGCTCTCAAATTTCCTGGGAAATTTTTCTGGGCTCAGTTTCTTAAGTAGAAAATGGTTCTTAAGAAGAGGGAAAAAAATCTTGAACACCCGGTTCTTATCTAGAAAAGTTCTTAATAATAATAAGAAGAAGAAAAATAAGAATAATTTATTAGATTTCTATGCCGCCCCTCTATGAGGACTCGGAGCGGCTCACAACAACTAAAACTTCATATACAAATCCAATGTTAAAACAGTCTTTTAAAAAACCCCTATTAAAAACAGTCATACAACCCAAACACACCATCCATAAACTCAAAGGCAGCTAAGGAAATATCAATTCCTCCATGCCTGGCGACATAGATGAGTTTTCAAAAGTTTGCGAAAGGCAAGGAGGGTGGAGGCAGTCCTAATCTACGGGGGGAGCTGATTCCAGAGGGCCAGGGCTGCCACAGAGAAAGCTCTTCCCCTGGGTCCCGCCAGACAGCATTGTTTCGTTGACGGGATGCGGAGAAGGCCAACTCTGTGGGACCTAACCGGTCACTGGGATTCGGGCGGCAGCAGGAGGTCCTGGAGATATTCTGGTCCGATGCCATATAGGGCTTTATAAGTCATAACCAACACTTTGAATTGTGATTGGAAACTGATCGGCAACCAATGCAGACTGTGGAGTGATGACGAAACATGGGCATATGTGGGAATGCCCATAATAGCTCTCGCAGCTACATTCTGCATGATCTGAAGTTTCTGAACACTTTTCCGAGGTAGTCCCATGTAAAGAGTGTTCTTAAGTAGAGGTACCACTGGGCTTACAACCTGCTTCCAGAATTCCAACAGCAACAGACACACAAACACACACACACACGCACAAGACTGCACTTCATGTGCCTGGCGCACCCTCTCCCCTTTGACAGCTGGTCCCATGACAACATTTGCGAAGCTTTGCACTGGTTTATAAGCAATAGGAATAAATAGGATTTGCTGAGCGGCTGCCTTCGCACCCCACTTGGGGGTCATCGAGGGCAAGCCGGCTCTCCCGCCCAAAGGACAAGGGGCTTGTGTGTTTTTGTGGTGCGAGGCCACAGCTCTTACCCTCTGCGGCGCGTTGATCACTCCGGTGTTGTAGCCGAACTGCAGCGATCCCAACACGGCCCCTCCAACGGCCATCAACAACTGAACCGTCATCTGTGGAGGGAGAGAAAGAAAGAGCAAACCAGGGTTAGTCTAACTGGGGAAACCAGGGGAATGGAGCAGGGCAGCAACTGGTGGAAATGGGATAGGCAGCCGCCCGGCCCCAACACACAGAATACGACTTTGGCACCGTTTGGTGAAGTTGGACCTCCGAGAGTGATCGTAACCGAGCATGGAGCATTTTATTAAGTCCAGAACAACAGGGGGACACTCAGAAGTGGTTCAGGTAGACCCCCACCCCTATTTCACACAGATATGAAGGGGAGGGGGGAAAGTGCAACAGCATCACCAAACTCACAATATTAAAGTCACTTTTTTTACACTCACTAAATGAATGTAAGTGGAGGATTTTGCCCTGCCCTGGCTCTCCCTAACTTGGGATACGTATTCTATTATATATATGAATTATATATACATTATATATATTCTGCCGCACGAATCCCAGCGGCCAGTTAGGTCCCACAGAGTTGGCCTTCTCCGGGTCCCGTCGACTAAACAATGTCGGCTGGTGGGACCCAAGGGAAGAGCCTTCTCTGTGGCGGCCCCAACCCTCTGGAACCAGCTCCCCCCAGAGATTAGGATTGCCCCCACCCTCCTTGCCTTTCATAAACTCCTTAAAACTCACCTCTGCCGTCAGGCATGGAGGAACTGAGATATCTCCCCTTGCCTATGTAGTTTTATGTATGGTATGTTGTATGTATGATTTTTAAATAATGGTTTTTTTTAGACTTTTAATGTTAGATTTATTATTATGGACTTTTAATATTATATTTGTCATTGTATACTGTTTTTATCACTGTTGTGAGACGCCCCGAGTCTGCGGAGAGGAGCGGCATACAAATCTAATTAATAATAATAATAATAATAATAATAATAATAATAATAATAATAATAATAATAGAAACATAGAAGACTGACGGCAGAAAAAGACCTCTTGGTCCATCTAGTCTGCCCTTATACTATTTCCTGTATTTTATCTTACAATGGATATACAGTATGTTTATCCCAGGCATGTTTAAATTCAGTTACTGTGGATTTACCAACCACGTCTGCTGGAAGTTTGTTCCAAGGATCTACTACTCTTTCAGTGAAATAATATTTTCTCACGTTGCTTTTGATCTTTCCCCCAACTAACTTCAGATTGTGTCCCCCTTGTTCTTGTGTTCACTTTCCTATTAAAAACACTTCCCTCCTGAACCTTATTTAACCCTTTAATATATTTAAATGTTTCGATCATTTCCCCCCTTTTCCTTCTGTCCTCCAGACTATACAGATTGAGTAATAATAATAATAATACTCATATATATAAACATAATCACCCAATCTATTTGCTACATTCAAACCAAATCTCCACCCCCACACTAAATACTAGGAAGAAATGACAGTTGCAAACATTCCATTTTACAACAGCACGAAGCTTGGAACTTCAGCCTGATGATGGTGAATGTGATTATATATATATATATATAATATATATGAGTATTCTATATATGAAAATCGAAAATTAGCATTATTAGAGGGCCCTTTGGGCCAAATGTATTAGAGGAGTAAAAGTTGATTAGATGTATTACAGCTAATGGCGTTGCAAATTTAAACAAAGATGTTGGAAAATTCTATATCTGATTTTTCAGGTGACAAAAGAAAGAAGGCATCACCGGATGGAGGATAAATACCAAAGTCAATGGATAATTATTATAATGCAGATGGATATTGAACATGTTTTTGAATGGAGAAGTTTTTAAAAAAATTAACACTCCCCCCCCTAAAATTAGGATATTATTATTTGTATTTGTACGCTGCTCACCTTTTGGACTGAGCGGCATAGAAACACAAATAATAATAATAAACCCGACTTCTGGTGACGCTCCGTGAACGCAAGCCAGGTTGGCCCACCAACAAGCCTTTTTTCTGCAAAGCTCCCCTCCCCACCTAACCAGGTTATCAATGGAGGGCTTGTTTGGGCTGCCGGTGACGAGAGGTGACCGCCGTCCCGGCCCACTTCACCTCACCCGGCTCCGGGCCAGTAATCCGGGCATCCAATTCTCGCCAGCTGACCTAAGCGGCTTTGGGAGGCTCTCACGGCCCCAATAACACGCTCTGGTTCTCACGCTCTGAATGCGCGTTGTTGTTGTGGCCCCCCCTCCTTGGGCATCGGAGTCCAGCGGGTATCGCCGGACGGAAGGAGGAGGACGAGGCTGAGCTGGCAGCCGCATGAGTCGGATTTGGGGCAAGCTGCCCGGTGTTAGTCCGCTTTGCAATTCCCTGCACCCGGCTGGCTTTGGGGGCCTGGGATGGGGAAGGGGGAGAGTGGGCTTCCACACCCTCCCCCCTCCAAAACCAGGCCACGGAAGTTGGAGAAAGTTATTTTCTTTCCAAAACCATTGTAATATATACATACATACATACATACACACACACATACATGCACATGCATACATATATACATATATACACATACATATATACTTGTTTTTGTAGATTTTCACGGGTACCGGTATGACGGTCTTGGTATATTCGGGTTTCTTCCTGTGTAGGATTTAGAAATTTCTGGTGACGTTTCGACGAGGTCCCACTCATCATCTTCAGGCTGGTGTTTCTGTCTTTGTTCTAGGGCGGTTCTCGAACAAGCACAGAAGCACCAGCCTGAAGATGATGAGAGGGACCTCATCATCGCCAGAAATTTCTAAATCCTACACGGGAAGAAACCCGAATATACCAAGACCGTCATACATACATACATGTATATACACACATACATATATATATATATGCACATACATACAGTCTTTGGAGAGGGGAGGCATACAAATCTAATAAATTATTATTATTATTATTATTATTATTATTATTATTATTACTATTATTATTATGCATACATACATACATACATACATATATATACACATACATACATACATACATACATACATACATACATACATACATACATACACACACAGACACAACTTTGTGCGGCCGAATAACGCAAGAGGTTGGCTGAACACAACAACACAACTTAGACTTCTATGCCGCTTCTCCAGAGTGTTTTTCCAGCCCTCTCTAAGCGGTTTACAGAATTCACCTCTTTTACCCCCAACAATCGGGGTCCTCATTTGAAGGATGGGACTGCAGGCTCCTTCAGCTAACTGCTAGCTGTAGTTCAGCGGTTCAAGTCCCAACACCGGCTCCAGGTTGACTCAGCCTTCTGTCCTTCTGAGTGGGGTCAAATGAGGACCCAGATTGTTGGGGGGCAAGAGGCCGATTGTCTAAAACGCTTAGAGAGGGCTGTGAAAGCACTAGGAAGTGGCAGATGTCTAAGTACTAAATGCTATCTATCCCTATCTATCTATCTATCTATCTATCTATCTATCTATCTATCTATCTATCTATCTATCTATCTATCTATCTAATCTATCTATCTATCTATCTATCTATCTAACTAACTAACTAACTAACTAACTAACTATTTATCCATCCTTCCGAGGGGGGTCAAATGAGGACCCAGATTGTTGGGGGCAAGAGGCTGACTCTTAGAGAGGGCTGGTACTATGAAGCGGTATATAAGTGCTGTTGCTATTGCTATGATGGGAACCACAAATTACGTTATTCGATTTTTAAAAAATATATTTTGTCCAGCAAGCCCATCTTTAAACTAGCATCGCTTCATGAATGGTACCTGGCTGCAGGCCTCTCTCAAGAAGCCCTGGGTTCAAATCCCTCTTGCAAGCTCTGCATTTTTAACCCTTTCCCAGCCACTCCGGGTGGGTCTCTCCTTGGGTGTGAAGCTCTTAACCCTGGTTGTGAGTTGGATCCATCATCCCCCACCGCCGACCCAGCACACCGTCTCGCCCCGCTCGGCCTCGCCCTCAACCTGAGCAGGAATGTGAGGTCGGAGCCCCACGGAGAGGTTGCTGGCCTGGCCTCCGTCCAAGGGCCTCCATCCTGCAGACCCTCCCTTAAAGCCCATGGAGACCCTGGTAGGGCTTCACAGGGAAGGGAGCGGCCACGGGCTGGGTGGTGGATCCAACTTGAAAAGATCCCAGGAGAAGAGAGATCTGCTGTTTTGCCTCCCAGGGGGAGCTTCGCTTCAAAACAAGAACGAGGCCAAATCTTTGGATGAAGGTCCCAACCTTCTTTGCCCGGATGGTGGGGAAATAATTTCTGGATTTTGTCTCTTGCGCGAGAAAAGTTGGCTGGCTAGTTGTACGTATGTATGTTTATTAGATTTGTATGCCGCCCCTCTCCGAAGTCTCGGGGCGGCTCACAACAGTAATAAAAACAATATAGTAGTGGAACAAATCTAATATTAAAAAACATATAGAACCCTATCATTATTTAAAAAACCAAACAGCACATTCATACCAAACATAAAACAAAGTATTAAAAAGCCTGGGGAAAAGGTGTCTCAACTCCCCCATGCCTGGCGGTATAAGTGAGTCTTGAGTAGTTTACGAAAGACAATGAGGGTGGGGGCAGTTCTAATCTCCAGGGGGAGTTGATTCCTGAGAGCCGGGGCCGCCACAGAGAAGGCTCTTCCCCTGCGGCCCGCCAAACAACATTGTTTAGTCGACGGGACCCAGAGAAGGCCAACTCTGTGGGAGCTTATCGGTCGCTGGGATTCGTGCGGTAGCAGGCGGTTCCGGAGGTACTCTGGTCCAATGCCATGTAGGGCTTTAAAGGTCATGACCAACACTTTGAATTGTGACCGGAAACCGATCGGCGGCCAATGCAAGCCACCGAGTGTTGAAGAAACATGGGCGAATCTGGGAAGCCCCACGATGGCTCTCGCGGCTGCGTTCTGCGCGATCTGAAGTTTCCGAACACTTTTCAAAGGTAGCCCCATGTAGAGAGCATTGCAGTAATCGAACCTCGAGGTGATGAGGGCATGAGCGACTGTGAGCAATGACTCCCTGTCCAGATAGGGCCACAACTGGTGCACCAGGCGAACCTGGGCAAACGCCCTCCTCGCCACAGCCAAAAGATGACGCTACCGAGGCCGGAAAGTGGCCTCGGAAGGGATACAGCCACGCGGTCACTCACGGCTGCCGTAATCCAATATCCCCAAAGAATTAACTATCTAGTGATGCATATAACAACAGCCGCTAGAATATCTTATGCTCAATTCCTCCTCGATCCACAGCTCACATTAGAGAACCATCTTTCAGCTGTAGCGAGGGGGGTGTTTGCCCGGGTTCGCCTGGTGCACCAGTTGCGGCCCTATTTGGACCGGGACTCACTGCTCACAGTCACTCATGCTCTCTACATGGGGCTCCCTTTGAAAAGTATTCAGAAACTTCAGATCGTGCAGAATGCAGCTGCAAGAGCAGTCATGGGCTTCCCTAGGTATGCCCATGTTTCACCAACACTCCGCAGTCTGCATTGGTTGCCGATCCATTTCCGGTCACAATTCAAAGTGTTGGTTATGACCTTTAAAGCCCTTCATGGCATCGGACCAGAATATCTCCGAGACCGCCTTCTGCCGCATGAATCCCAGCGACCGATTAGGTCCCACAGAGTGGGCCTTCTCCGGGTCCCGTCAACTAAACAATGTCGGTTGGCGGGCCCCAGGGGAAGAGCCTTCTCTGTGGCGGCCCCGACTCTCTGGAACCAGCTCCCCTCAGAGATTAGAACTGCCCCTACTCTCCTTGCCTTCCTTAAGCTCCTTAAAACCCACCTTTGTCATCAGGCATGGGGGAACTGAGACATCTCCCCCGGGCATGTTCAATTTATGCATGGCATGTTTGTATGTATGTTTGCTTAGTAAATGGTTTTTTTTTAATATTTTAAATTATACTTATTAGATTTGTCATGAATTGTTTTGTTTTGTTGTGAGCCGCCCCGAGTCTGCGGAGAGGGGCGGCATACAAATCTAATAAATAAATAAATAAAATAAATAAAATAAATACCCTCAGAAAACAATAGAACTGATAAAAATATATCAATGCCCTGCAATGGACAAAATGAAGGGAACAAGGAGATTCAGAATACTGTATTACACTACTTGGAATTTATGGTACAAGTGGATGGAGGATAGAAACAAGGTATAGTGATATCATGTGCAACGGCATACAAAAACAAATAAAATATACAACGCAATAAATAATACGTAAAGGTGAATACACTGCTCAAGAAAGTAAAGGGAACCCTTAAACAACAGCACAATATAACTCGAAGTAAATCAAACTTCTGTGAAATCAAACTGTCCACTTAGGAAGCAATCCTGATTGACAGTCAGTTTCACCTGCTGTTGTGCACATTCAACTTTGTACAGAACAAAGGGTTCAAGGAGAATATTTCATTCATTCAGATCTAGGGTGTGTTCTTGGAGTGTCCCCTTTGGTTCTTTTGAGCAGTGTATATAAACAGATAAATATAGAAATGTAAACATACTGTGTTTGTTAAAATGGAAATATAAGAAATATAATGAAATGGATAAGATCTGTAAAAAAAAATAGAAAGATATTGTGATGTGTATATATTTTTTATTTTGTAAAACTCAATAAACAAAACTTGAAAAAGAAAAAGAAAAAAGGGGCTGGGGATCTCCATGGCCTCGAGGTCAAAATTCAGGCGTTTGGCCACTGACTGGTACTTGCGACGGACGGGCTCGACCCCCTGACCAGCAGAGTCAGTCGGGAAACCGGACTGCCCCCATAACCTCCATGGGAACAATGGCAGGGATTCACTTGACCTCTTTGGCAAGGAAGGTCCGAGACCGCCTTCTGCCGCACGAATCCCAGCGACCGATTAGGTCCCACAGAGTGGGCCTTCTCCGGGTCCCGTCAACTAAACAATGTTGGTTGGCGGGCCCCAGGGGAAGAGCCTTCTCTGTGGCGGCCCCGACTCTCTGGAACCAACTCCCCCCAGAGATTAGAACTGCCCCTACTCTCCCTACCTTCCGTAAACTCCTTAAAACCCACCTTTGCCATCAGGCATGGGGGAACTGAAACACCTCTCCTGGGCATGTACAATTTATGCATGGTATGTTTGTGTGTGTGTTTGTTAATAAATGGGGTTCTTTTTAAATCTTTTTAAATCTTTTAAATTTATTTGGATTTGTCATGATTTGCTGTATCTCGCTGTGAGCCGCCCCGAGTCTGCGGAGAGGGGCAGCATACAAATCTAAATAATAAATAAATAAAATAAAATAAAGGTCGTAAGATGGGACAGCCGTCTTGCTCAGCGACGGAAGTGTTGGGCTCAGCTGTGGTCGTAAGTCGAGGACCGCCCGTAGACAGCCGAAAGAAGAATGTCAGAATCGAAACCAGGAAAAGAAAAGAAAAAATAGCCTGGCTGATGCAACAGAGGGAAAAAATGGCCTTTGGGAACTTTTGAGTTGGTCCTTCAGGGGCAAAGGTTCAATTGCGACTCCCTCCCGGCTTCTCTTTGGCAATCCCCCTTTGTTTTGGCTACTGACAAGGGTGTGGTTGTGTTTGCAACATCGAAGACACACAGGCATCTGCAAAGTCACCTTTATCCCACTGCCCATTAGAGAGAAGGCAGGAACTGAGCCCAAAATCATACGATGGAGCAAAGGCCAGGGGAAGGGAAGGGAAAGGAAGGAAGGTAGGAAGGACAGAGAGAGAGAGAGAAAGAAAGAAAGAAAGAAAATGAAAAAATAGAAGAGGAGGAAGAAAAAACTGGGATGAAGGAAGAGGAAGGAAAATGGGGATGGAGAGAGAGAGAGAAAGAAAGAAAGAGAAAGAAAGAAAGAGAAAAGAAAAAGGAGGAAAGAAAGAAAAGTGAAAGAAAGGAAAGAAAAGAGAAAGAAAGGAAAGAAAGGAAAGGAAAGTGAGAGAGAAAGAAAGAAAGAAAAAAGAAAGAAAGAAAATGAAAAATTGGGAAAGAAGGAAGAGGATGGGGATGGAGAGAAGGAGGGAAAATGAAAATTGGAAGAAAGGAGGATAGGAAGGATAATTGGAAAAGGAGGGAGGCATGAATGGAAGTGGGGGGGATGAAGAGAAGTAAGGATGAGAGAAGAAGGAAAGAAGGACATCATAATAATAATAATAATAATAATAATAATTATTATTATTATTATTATTATTATTTATTAGATTTGTATGCCGTCCCTATCCGAAGACTCGGGGCGGCTCACAACAATAATAAAACAATATTACAATGAAACAAATCTAATATTAAAAACATGTAAAACCCCATCATTTAAAAACCATGCAACACAAGCATACCATACATAAAATGTAATAGCCTGGGGGAGGTGTCTCAGTTCCTCCATGCCTGGCAATACAGGTGGGTCTTAAGTAATTTGCGAAAGACAAGGAGGGTGGGGGCAGTTCTAATCTCTGGGGGGAGTTGATTCCAGAGGGCCGGGGGCTACACAGTTGTCCGAATTCGGGCAGCGGGATTCCAGGAACGGGAGCAACTCCGCCTGTGGCCCAAAGCCAGGGGTTTAGCGTGAGACCCGGCCCCCTCAATCCACCTCCCGGTTGTATAATACGCACACAACCACAATCACATGCTCGCATGGCTTTGCCAGGGACCCAAGATGACGAAGCACATTCCCTCCCTCCCTCGCGGCAAAGTTTACGATTACGGTGGATTAAGGGAGGCTTTGGGGCCAAGGAGGAGGAGGAAGAACAGGGGGAGGAGGCCCCGTGGAGACCCGGCTGGGCCCAGGTGCGAATCTCGCCTCCCCGGCACCCAGTCCCTTCATCTGGTGCTGAAGCAGCCCTGTGGGAGTAGGAAACGTGCTCACACAGAATAGACGCGGAAGAAAGACTCGGAGGTCAGCCGTTGAGACAGATCTCAAGGGGGAAATAATCCATTTATTCAGGCTCAGATAACATTCCTGCCGCCCTGAAAACTCCGTTACGTTAGTCACAAGGTTGTTAAGGGAATCCGGCCCCTCCATTGAGTTTGCTGGCCAGAAGGTCACTCGAGGGGATCGCCAGACGTAGGGGCGGAAAATGCTCTCAGTCCAACCCACTTCCACCCAAACAGGTAACAGCAGCAGCAGCGCAAGGCACATGGGCAAAGCCTGCGCATCATGTCATAAGGGCGTCAAACTCTTTACTAAGTCTGCACTGCCATTACTAGTAGTTTGTTTTCTCATCGTTCCCATCACCCATCTCCTCCCACTTGGGACTGTAGGATTTGTTTCTTGGACCCTTACGATTTTTGCTCCGTTGACCCCTATGACAATCATTAAGTCTTGGACCTCATGATTCTTGACAAATTTGTATTTTCTTTTTATGTCCACTGAGAGCATCTGCACCAAAGACAAATTCCTTGTGGGTCCAATAAAGAATTTTATTTATTTTATTTTATTTTATTTTATTTTATTTTATTTTATTTTATTTTATTTTATTTTATTTTATTTTATTTTATTTTATTTTATTTTATTTTATTTTATTTTATTTTATTTTATTTTATTTTATTTTATTTTATTTTATTTTATTTTATTTTATTTTATTTTATTTTATTTTATTTTATTTTATTTTATTTTATTTTATTTTATTTTATTTTTATTTTATTTTATTTTATTTTATTTTCTATTCTATTCTATTCTATATTCCATTCATATGAGTCAGTATCCAAGGGTCTGGAATTTGATCACAGGGAGCTTGTGATGGTCGTAAGTGTGCAAACCGGCCCAGAGTCCCCTTTTTTCAGCCCTCTGTCTGACTGTGAATGGTCATAATAAACCGATGGTCGTGACTCGAGGACCGCTTTGCAAAGGCTGGGCAACCTCACCCGGAGGCTGGGTGGGAGAGAAGGGGACGCCTGCCTTTTGCAAAACCGATGTTTACTCCCGCTCTCGAGGCAGACCCCTCCCACCATTCCTCCCCCAGCCCAGCCCAGCCCACCCACCCCAATTCGCTTGCATTGCCCACCCTTCGCCCTGCTTGTCCCTTTAAAAACCCGCTGCTGAGAGCAGGTCGGGACACAACCGGGCACCACAACCTCCTCCACTCTTGTTGCAACACAACTGTCAAGTTTGCAAACTCCCCTCCTCTCCCTCCCCCCCCCCAGCCCGCCTACAGAAGGAACGGTGGGGGGGGGGGCAAACCCAGGGAGTCTCTTTGTTCAGAGCTGGTTCGACCAGTTAAAATCTCCCCACCCCAGGAAGAAGACGAACAAGGCGCCCTCCTCCCCCTGCGGCTATTTTTCCTCCCGCAACCCTAAGCCTCTTACGCATTTAACCCCTTCCGCCTCCCCCAGGCTCCGGGCTCCCACTGCACGACAGCCACAGGCGGTCCTCCACTTACAACCGTCCGGTTACTGACCAAAGTTAGGAGGGCCAGTGGCAAATAAAGGGGGCTGGGAGCATTCTTCACGTGAGCGTCCCAGCATCGCGCCATCAAAGTTCAGTCTCTGGGACCCTGTTTCCTACTTTCAGCTGTCCCGGCCGTCTTCCGTGATTCATTTTGTGACCAGCAAGGGGAAGCCGGCTTCACTCCACGACCACCAGATGGCTAACCTGGCAACTGCGGTGATTCACCTAACAACCACGTCAAGGAAAGTCGTAGAATCCACTTAACAACCGTCCACCTTAGCAACAATCGCAGTCATAAGGGCCGGTCGTCCTCGGCTTACGACCAGGGCG
Organism: Erythrolamprus reginae; assembly: GCF_031021105.1. Classification (NCBI taxonomy): domain Eukaryota; kingdom Metazoa; phylum Chordata; class Lepidosauria; order Squamata; family Dipsadidae; genus Erythrolamprus; species Erythrolamprus reginae. The sequence continues at coordinate 15,372,999 of NC_091957.1, forward strand.
AGGATTTCCACCGCCCAGCAGGGCAGTTTAATAATAATAATAATAATAATAATAATAATAATAATAATAATAATAATAATAATACAAAATCCAGCATAGTGATCTTGCTTGCTGTGTTGCATTGTTAATTAGTAATAATAATAATTGTAACATTATTGTTATTATTGTTATTATTATTGTTGTTATTATTACTGTTGTTGTTGTTGTTATTATTATTATTATTATTATTATTATTATTATTACAACTACTGTATTATTAATTAGATTTGTACACCACCCCTCTGCGAAGACTCAGGGCGGCTCACAACACAGTACACAATATACAAATCCAATATTAAAAACAGATAAAAACCCTTATCATAAAAAAATTCATCACACAACCCAAACAAAACATAGCTAAGTTTGATTCACGCCTCATCAGACAATTTCAAACTGTGTTTTTTTGTTTGGTGGATCCCAGAAGTTGTTCAGGGAGTTCCACCGTCGTTAAACAGATCCAGCTTCCCCCCCCTGCCCCCACTGAATTGGGTCATCTGAAGCCAGCTGAGAAGGTCCCAGGACCCCCAGATGCTGCGGCCGTCATAACTACGGGGCCTGTTAAAAGCGCCCCCAGTTTTAAGTGTCGGGGGACAATGTGATGGTTGTACTAGCCAATAGTAGTTCACCTTTTCCCCACTTGTGACTCCACACCGTTGCTAAACGAGGACCTGCAAATGAGGCCTTTTAAAAACAATGTTTATTTTGTTTTTTGTTTTTAAATATATTTATTAAATACATATGTTAAAAATGAAACAGAGAAATATAAATATAATACACAACATATCAATCATATACATTGTATTATGGCAGAATAGTAGTAATAGTAGTAGTAATAATAATAATAATAATATTATTATTATTATTATTATTAATTAGATTTGTATGCCACCCCTCTCCGAAGACTCGGGGCGGCTCACAACAATAATAAAAACAATATTATAGTAGAACAAATCTAATATTTAAAAACATATAAAACCCTATCATATTTTTTTTAAAAAAAACACATTCATACCAAACATAAAACAAAGTATAAAAGAGCCTGGGGGAAAGGTTTCTCAACTCCCCCATGCCTGGCGATATAAATGAGTCTTGAGTAGTTTACAAAAGACAGGGAGGGTGGGGGCAGTTCTAATCTCGGGGGGAGGGATTGATTCCAGAGGGCTGGGGCCGCCACAAAGAAGGCTCTGTGAATAGAAGAAAAGAGAGAAGGAAGGGAGAAGACAGGAATGATGCAGTGGAAAGGGAGAAGAAAAAAGAAAAGGGGGATTGAGAAGGAAATGTGAAAAGGAGAAGACATGCCGGCTATTTAGCTGGCACTTCCGTAATATGCAACCTCTGATTTAAATACGTCGTTGGTGTAAATTTCCCTAGATTTTCATTAGTTAGATTTTTGTAGATAGGTTTATTTGGATCGGGGACAGGGGCAGCGTTAATCAGGTGGGAAGACACCCCGCCCAATCCCATTCCCCAAACGGCCCCTTTGGACCTGCCCTCCCTCCCCCCTGTCAATCAAGACAACATGGCCGGAGGGAGGCAGACCGCCCCCCCTCCGCCCAGGGACGCCCAGCCATGGCAACCACACAAACAGCAACCCGGACGGATGTTTGTGGCTGACGTCGTCGGTAGCTGCGTGGCAGCCGCCCTTCCAGCTAAAGGTGAGATTGCAAAAGTCTCGCCAGGTGTGGGAAGTGAGGCCAAAAGGCACACATTAGATTAGATTAGATTAGATTTATTGGATTTATATGCCGCCCCTCTCTGCAGACTCACAACAATGGTAAAAAACAGTACATAGTAACAAATCTAATATTTAGCAATCTAAATTACAGTTTTAGGTTAAAAAGTCCCCCAAAAAAGAAACCCCAATATATAAAAAACAAGCACACAATCGAATCATGCACAAAAATTACATGGGCAAGGGGGAGATGTCTCAATTCCCCCATGCCTGGCGGCAGAGGTGGGTTTTAAGGAGTTTACGAAAGGCAAGGAGGGTGGGGGCAATCCTAATCTCCGGGGGGAGCTGGTTCCAGAGGGTCGGGGCCGCCACAGAGAAGGCACTTCCCCTGGGTCCCGCCAGACGACATTGTTTAGTCGACCGAACCCGGAGTCGCTGGGATTCATGCGGGGAGAGTTCGGGGCGGAGGGATGCCAATCACGAGGCTCTGTGGGTAGGGGGAGCTTCGGATCCTGACTGCTTGAGCAGCGGGCTGGACTAGAAGGCCTCCAGGGGTCCCTCCCCACTCGGTCATCGTCTTGTACAGGCAGGCAGTTACTCCTCGACTGGCGAACACTGTTGGGCCCCAGGACGTTTTGTTGCTTGACAGGCGCATTTTTCTCCATTTTAGGAGCTTTTTGGCCACAGTTGTTAAGTGAATTCACTGCAGCTGTTAAGTTAGCAACGGGGTCGTTAAACGAATCAGGCTTCAGAGGTGGCTTGGCAGAAGGTCGCGTGACCATCGTAAAGACGATTCAGCTGCCAAACGTCCGGATTTTGATCCCAAGACCCAACGGGGGGGGGGTCATTAAGAGTGAAAACATCCCTGACTTTTTTCCCCCAGCGTTGCTTTAATTTTGTACTGTCACTAAACTGTTGTAAGTCAAGGACTACATTATTATTATTATTATTATTATTATTATTATTATTAATAATAATAATACGAAATCCAGCATAGTGATCTTGCTTGCTGCGTTGTATTGTTAATTAGTAATAATAATAATTGTAACATCATTGTTTGTTTATGTTTATTTAGATTTGTATGCCACCCCTCTCCGCAGACTATTATTATTATTATCATCATTATTACTATTATTATTACTATTATTATTAATTTATTAGATTTGTATGCCGCCCCTCTCTGAAGACTCGGGGCGGCTCACAACAGTAATTAATACCAAGTTATAGTTGCTGCTGTTATCATTATTTATTTATTTATTGGATTTGTATGCCTCCCCTATTATTTATTTATTCGATTTTTCATGCCGCCCTTCTCCTTAGACTCAGAGCAGTTTACAACATGTTAGCAATAGCAACTTTTTAAAACAGAGCCAGCCTATTTGCCCCCACAATCCGGGTCCTCATTTGACGCACCTCGGAAGGATGGAAGGCTGAGTCAACCTGGAGCCGGTGGTGAGATTTGAACCGCTGACCTACAGATCTTAGAACTACGGCGCCTAAAACACGATTTAAGTATTGCCCACAAGATCATATGCTGCAACATCCTACCGGTCAATGACTACTTTAGCTTCAACCGCAACAACACAAGAGCACGCAACAGATTCAAACTCAATATTAACCGCTCCAAACTTGACTGTAAAAAATATGACTTTAACAATCGAGTTGTCGAAGCGTGGAACTCATTACCGGACTCAATAGTGTCAACCCCTAACCCCCAACATTTCTCCCTTATACTATCCACGATTGACCTCTCCAGGTTCCTAAGAGGTCAGTAAGGGGCGTACATAAGTGCACTAGGGTGCCTTTCGTCCCCTGTCCAATTGTCTTTCCTTTATCTCATATATCATATATATTTTCTTCCTTTCATATATCTTCTCCTCTATTTTTACATATCATCTTTATATATATTACTTCATGTCTATTCTCTTCCATATGTATTGTGTATTAAATAAATAAAATAAAATAAATAAATCTACAGTCAGCTTCAGTGGCCTGCAGTACAGCACTCTAACTGCTGCACCACCATGGCTCATTATTATTATTACTATTACTATTACTATTACAGTGTTCCCTCGCTTTTCACGGGGGATGCGTTCCGAGACCGCCCGCGAAAGTCGAATTTCCGCAAAGTAGAGATGCGGAAGTAAATACACTATTTTTGGCTATGAACAGTATCACAAGCCTTCCCTTAACACTTTAAACCCCTAAATTGCAATTTTCCATTCCATTAGCAACCATTCACATTATTACTCACCATGTTTATTTATTAAAGTTTATTTTAAAAAAAATTATTAAAGGCAGACAAAAGTTTGGTGATGACATATGATGTCATCGGGTGGGAAAAACCGTGGTATAGGGAAAAAACCCGCAAAGTATTTTTTGAATACTTTTTAATTTTTAAAGTAATTTTTGAAAAACCGTGGTATAGACTTTCCGCGAAGTTTGAACCCGCGAAAATCGAGGGAACGCTGTACTATTATTCTATTCACAAAAACCAGTAAAACACGGCAAACGAGATTGATATGCTGGATTTTGTATCAGAATATCCCAACTTGAACACTTTCCAAGCATCTAGGACTGTGTGATGTATTTTCGTATGATGCGCGCAGATCCAAGTACGTTGGCCTTTTCCAACCGACAGCTCATGATTCTGTCAATGTTTATCGTTTTCAAATGCTGGTTGAGGTCTTTTGGCACAGCACCCAGTGTGCCGATTACCACTGGGACCACCTGCATTGGTTTATCCTGGAATCGTTATTTATTTATTACTATTAATACAATTATTACTATTATTAATAATAATAATTAATAATAATTTATTAGATTTGTATGCCGCCCCTCTCCGAAGACTCGGGGCAGCTCACAACAATAAAAATAGCAATGTTGCAATTATTATTATTACTAATTAACAATACAACACAGCAAGCAAGATCACTATGCTGGATTCCGTATTATTATTATTATTATTATTATTATTATTATTATTATTAATTAGATTTGTATGCCGCCCCTCTCCGAAGACTCGGGGCGGCTCACAACAGCAATAAAAACAATATAATAGTGGAACAAATCTAATATTAAAAACATATAAAACCCTATCATTTAGAAAAACCAAACAGCACATTCATACCAAACATAAAACAAAGTACAGTATTAAAAAGCCTGGGGGAAAGGTGTCTCAACTCCCCCAAGTGAGTCTTGAGTAGCTTATTAATTATTATTATTATTATTATTATTATTATTATTATTATTATTATTATTATACTTTCTGCTGTTTTGCGAGATCCCTAAGAGCCTCTACATAGGAAACAAGCTTCTTGTGTGTCCAACCACACTTGGCCAAATAAATAAGGAATAAAGTAGAAAAAGCCTTAAACTCTCTTGCAAAACTTTCCTACGCCTCCCCCCCCAAAACACTTGAATTTAGGAAAAAGGCCAGCCCACCCCATGCCCAGCAACCCCTCCCCTGGCTCCAGAGGCTGAGAAGGGAGATTGAAAGATGCCCAAGTTTGCCATCCCAGCCCTCCGATGCCCCTGCGGCCACGTAGCGCTTCTCGGCGGCTGAAGTTGGCACCGTGGTCCCCCCTGGTGTGCCAGGCAGCCTTCGGGGAGGTTTCTGCAGGAGCGGACATGGACTGGGTGCCTCTGCCCACGTCCACCAGCCTCGGATTCGAGGGAGGGGCGGTGGGAGCGGGGGAAAGGCATGTTCTGGCAGCCAATGAGCGGCCGGCGCTGGACACCGGGCACACAATGTCCCTCTATGGCCTCCAGCAGGTTTCTTCCCTTCGCCAGCAGACCATCGGAGAAGCTGTTGAGTGATGCAGGCATGGAAGAAAGCTGCAGGGTCTCCAAAGAGGGGAGGGTCCCAATTTGAATCCTACCAATCCACGCTGAAGAGAAGGGGAATGATAGAAGATGAGAATAGCAGGAGAATAGAAGGCTTGGAAGGGACCTTGAAGGTCTTCCAATCCATCCCTCGGCTCAAACAGGGGACACTTTCTTACAGAATAGAAAATAACAGAATAACTGAGTAGGCAGGCAGGTAGGAAGGAAAAGAGAAAAAGGAAGAAAAGGAAGAAAGAAAGAAGGAAAGACAGAAAGAATGACAGAAAGAAAGAAAGAAAGAGGAAGGAGGGAGGGAAGGAAAGAAAGAAAAAGGGAGAGAGAGAAAGAAATAATGAAAGAAAGAAAGAAAGAGGAAAAAAGGGAAAAAAGAAAGGGAAGAGAAAAGGGAAAGGATAAATTCCTCGTTCTTTCTCATCCTGTTTGCTTTTCCAAAAAAGTTAAAATAAACATGCCTACAGGGTGATGTGTTTTTGCCAGTCATATTTCAAATTGCTACTCCACCCAGGAATAATAAAATTAATCATAGTTACTTGATTCTCCTGAATTGATCTCAAACGGTCCTGGTAAACTTTTACTTTTTGTAAAAAAAAAGTTTTTTAAAAAAACGAAAAGATTATACATAGCTAATAGAAATACATTCAGAGAAAAGGTGGAAAAAATGGGAAATCTTTAAAAAAACAGGAAAGAAAAGCAGGGTAGGGGAGAGAATAAGGAAACAGAAAAACAAAAGAACAGATAATAAGGGAGACAGGCAGTTAAGAAATATGGATCACTGATCCATCTAAATAATGAGAAAAAAAGTAGGTACAACATATATATAAAGCTGAAGGGATTGGATACTGTAGCCTAGAGGATAATTCTCTGCCTTACAAGGCAAAGGTTGCAGGTTCAAGTCCCAGTGGGTATGGCTAGCTGATGAGGCCAAAATAAGGCCGAAATGGATCTATCCTAGTCTCCCTTAATTTTCAAATTCAGCTTAAACATGTGACATATATATATTTACGAAAACAAATATATATATATATATTTGGTACAGAGCTGAAGGGATTGGATACTGTAGCCTAGAGGATAATTCTCTGCCTTACAAGGCAAAGGTTGCAGGTTCAAGTCCCAGTGGGTATGGCTAGCTGATGAGGCCAAAATGAGGCCGAAATAGATCTATCCTAGTCTCCCTTAATTTTCAAATTCAGCTTAAACATGTGACACATACAGATAGAATTGTCGGCTATCAATAAAATTAACTGCCTTGGAAATGGCCCTGGGTTGGGCCGAGAGGCAAAAAAGGAGCTGTGATGTTCCTTCAATATACCAGGGTGATTCGACACAAAATGTAACCCTTCCCTGGTACAGAGCTGAAGGGATTGGATACTGTAGCCTAGAGGATAATTCTCTGCCTTACAAGGCAAAGGTTGCAGGTTCAAGTCCCAGTGGGTATGGCTAGCTGATGAGGCCAAAATGAGGCCGAAATAGATCTATCCTAGTCTCCCTTAATTTTCAAATTCAGCTTAAACATGTGACATATATATATATATATATATATATATATATATATATATATGTGTGTGTGTGTGTGTGTGTGTGTGTGTGTGTGTGTAGATTGTTCTGAGTTCGGGTTTTGCCCTGTGTAATATTTTGCATGTCTATGCGACGTTTCGGTGAAATCACCTTCACCATCATCAGGCTGAAGTTTCAAGCTTCGTGCTGTTGTACAATGGATATAAAAATATATAAATATGTAATATATATATATATATATATATATTTGTTTTCGTAGATTTTCACGGGTACAGGTATGATGGTCTTGGCATATTCGGGTTTCTTCCCGTGTAGGATTTGGAAATTTCTGGCGACGTTTCAACGAGGTCCCACTCGTCATCTTCATCTATATATGTAGATTGTTCTGAGTTCGGGTTTTGCCCTGTGTAATATTTTGAGTGTCTATGCGACGTTTCGGTGAAATCACATTCACCATCATCAGGCTGGAGTTGTAAGCTATATCTATATCTATATCTGAAGTTGTAAACTATATCTTCAGCAGCACGAAGCTTACAACTTCAGCCTGATGATGGTGAATGTGATTTCACCGAAACGTCGCATAGACACTCAAAATATTACACGGGGGGGGAAACCCGAACTCAGAACAATCTACATACATATATCTGTGAAAATCTATGAAAACAAATATGTATGTATGTATGTATGTATGTAACATATTTTTGCTCATAATGAAAAGGATTATATATATGAATTGGCTTCTGAACTTCCACTCAGCAGTTATATTTTCATCACTATTCTATATCTCAGAAGTTATAAAATTATCTGGATGCTTCTAATTTAACCTCTCCACGATTGCAGCACAATTCTTTCGATCCCCCCCATATCTTCAAAACTACAGAACCAGCAAAATCACTTTCCAGTCATTAACGGCTGTTAACGAGGCCCTTTCTCTAATCAAGTAAGTAGCCCTTCTCACCAAATTCTCAATTTTACCCCTCTGTGGTAGTAAAAATTTCCCAAGCGCCCAATAATGCCAACAAGGCTGAACATCACAAATGAGAATTTTGCTGTGCTAAGCCCCAAACAAACCATGTTATGGGCAAAAAGCTTGGACTGCTGACTGGGGAATAAGAGAACTTCGGCAGAGATGAACAGGCTAACTACGCAAGTAAAAGAGAAGGAAGAAATTGTATTTCTACAACTGGGAGAAACTGTATGATTGGCTGAGCAAGAAAAATAAAATAAAACATTATATTTATTTATTTATTTATTTGTGTGTTTGTTTGTTTGTTTGTTTGTTTGTTTATTTATTTATTTTTTATTTAGATTTGTATGCCGCCCCTCTCCGCAGACTCGGGGCGGCTCACAGCGAGATACAGCAAATCATGACAAATCCAAATAAATTTAAAATATTTAAAAAGATTTAAAAAGAACCCCATTTACTAACAAACACACACACAAACATACCATGCATAAATTGAACATGCCCAGGGGAGGTGTTTCAGTTCCCCCATGCCTGATGGCAAAGGTGGGTTTTAAGGAGTTTACGGAAGGCAGGGAGAGTAGGGGCAGTTCTAATCTCTGGGGGGAGTTGGTTCCAGAGAGTCGGGGCTGCCACAGAGAAGGCTCTTCCCCTGGGGCCCGCCAACCGACATTGTTTAGTTGACGGGACCCGGAGAAGGCCCACTCTGTGGGACCTAATCGGTCATTGGGATTCGTGTAGGATAGAGGTAATCTAAATGGAAAATTTTGACAATGCTAATATATTGGAGAAAAGATTGAGCAATAAGAAGTGAATAAGAGGATTATAATCGATAATCAACATTGTTTTTGGGATATATTACTATATTACTATGACGAATGAGACTTGTTAGATTTTTGAAGTACCAAAAGAAAATGATACGTGTAACCACATAAGTTAGAAAATGAATATTGATGTATGAAAGGAAGATATGATAGACTTTTTTTCTCTTTCTAATTTAAGTATGCAGAGTTTTAAGATGCTGTAGTTATGTATGTATATATACACTGCTCAAAAAAAATAAAACAAAGGGAACACTTAAAGAACACAATACAGTATAACTTCAAGTAAATCAAACTTCTGTGAAATCAGTCCACTTAGGAAGCAACCCTGACTGACAATCAATTTCACATGCTGTTGTGCAAATGGAGTAGTTGTGCAAATGAGAATATTTCATTCATTCAGATCTAGGATGTGTTCTTTGAGTGTTCCCTTTATTTTCTTTGAGCAATATATATAATTATTTCCCGTCTCCTCCTTCTGAATGGGGCGCCAAGGGGTTCTCTGAGAGCGGAGACTTTTTCAGGGTGGCTCCCTGTGTGCCAACCCAAAGACACCCCCTTTCAGCACCATGGAGAGGGTTTTTCCCCCAAACAAAGTCACTTTCCTAAACCTCTCCAAAACTTGGCTCTTTTTTCTTTCCACTGGGTCAGTTTTCTTCTACTGAAAATGGGGGGGGGGGGGCCTTTTCCTCTAACACCCATCTTCCCACTTCCCCACGTTGTGGCTGTTGCGGGTTTCGTGGTTCTTGTCAAATGAGGAGCTTTTCCCATTTTCTTTTCCTCACCCATAAGAAAAACCTCAGAGGTTGAATGAGGCAGTGAGAAAAATAACGGAACTGCCCTCCTGGCTATCTGTTTTGGGCAAAAACCTTCCAGTGGCCTCCCTGAACATGTACAGAGCTCCAATTCCCAAGGGCAGGCCATCGTGCAGACGGACCTGCCAATCAAGTCAAATGAAGGGAAACCGTTTGTGAGTCAGCGTCTCCATCTGACTCAGCCCCAAAGGGCGCTTGATGCTCGGGCTGGTTAAAGAGTCAAGTTTGAACAGGCTCAGCCACGAGGCCCCAGCCACCTCCTCCTCTCGGGGCTTCCCCTCCGCCTCCTCCTCCTCCTCCTCCTACTATTAATACTACTACTACTACTTCCCCCAGAATCCCCCTTCCAGCATTCCCCTCCTTCTTGGGGGGGGCGTCAGACCGCAGCCTCTGGCCATTGAATGTCTAGTATGTTTCTGGTTGTAATTGTATAAATGATTTTTTTAACGTTTAGCTTTTTTTAAATAATGCTTTAATTAATTGCTTTCATTAATTGGATTTAGCTATGTTTGATCCTCTGCACACACATACACACAAAAAAAATCACCTTTATTGCTCTTCCCTGCACTCTTTCCAGAGTTTCTGCATTATTATGTTGATGTAGCCTTCCCAACTTCCCTGGTTCTACAGCCGGGCTGAAGCCACAGTGGCACAATAACATCCATCCACCAGTACAGTATTTATTATTCTCCTCTCTCCCAAGAAGGGCTCCTGCCCAGGTGCCTGGGCCTCTGCCTCGGAGATCAAAGCCAGCCCCATTGTCTCTCCAGCCCCTTTGAAGGAGCTGGGAAAAGGGAAATTTAAATATATATATTTATATCTCCCCCTGGCCTTCTTCTTCTTCAAAAAAAAAAGAGAGAGAGAGAGATTGTTTTGCATCAGTTTCCGAGAGTTTGCCCACCGGGACGGAGAGAGAGGGCACGTGTTTCTCTCTGCAAAAGAGGCTCCTCTTACTCCCCTCCCCTGGAAAATAATACGCAGTGACGCGCTCCCGACTGTCACGTCGTCCCACCAGCCATTCCAGACCCGGAGTCTTAAATCCAGAGTGTGCCAAAATTCCAGTCCGGCTCTTTGCGGCCACTCTCGGGAGGGGGTGGGGGGCGTGTGCCTGCTGGCCGGCTTTGTGGAGCTGAGTGTTGTGTGGTCTTGGTGCCCGGCACACAGTTGGGATCAGTGAAAAGAGGAGGGGGCCGGAGCTGCCCAGCACCCACCCCCCTTCCCAGGCCCTCCGCGGTGGGCTCAGCCGTTTGATAGAAGGGGGCGCGGGGAGGGAGGGGAAGGGAACTTCTCTCTGCAGCCAAGCAGGGGAGACAAACTCCAGAGGTTGAAGCCTGAGCCGGATAAAAAAAAGTCCTTGAGGAGGGAAAGAAACGCTCAAGTGCCACATTTTGGAAACAGAGAAAAAACGGCCTTCCCGCTACAAGGAAACCAGGATGTTTAAAGAGGCTGGAGTGGGGGCGGGAGGAAGCCCCTCAAATTTTGCAAATTCAAAACAGAAGCAAAGCAACGTCCCGGCTTAACAAGTGCACAGAATCACAGAGGGGTCCTTGGAGGTCATCCAGTCCAACCCCCTCTGCTGAAACAGTTGAGATCACCACCACCATTCTGGACAAAAGAGTTTTTCCTTGGAAACTTCGGAGGAAAACCTCCACAACTTTCTGGAGGGAAGCCATTGATTGGGGATTGGGGAATAACAGAAGGGAGCCCGGAGGTCTTCTAGTCCAACCCCTCTCCTCCCCCCCTCCTTTGCCATTCCAGACAAAGGTTCGATTCCTTTGCAACAAGAAGAAGGGCCGAGATTTGGCTTTAGAAACAGAGAAACGTAGAAGATTGACAGCAGAAAAAGACCTCCTGGTCCATCTAATCTGCCCTTATACTATTTCCTGTATTTTATCTTAGGATGGATCTATGTTTACCCCAGGCATGTTTAAATTCAATTCCTGGGGATTTACCAACCACGTCTGCTGGAAGTTTGTTCCAAGCATCTGCTACTCTTTTAGTCAAATCATATTTTCTCACGTTGCTTCTGATCTTTCCTCCAACTAGCCTCAGACTGTGCCCCCTTGTTTTTTCTACAAACCCGGCAACCCAGATCACCCAAATTTGAGCTCTGTTTTCACCTCAGTCCTGCTGGACCCAGGAACCTACCTCTCCGCTGACTTCTCTCCCTCCCCCCAATCGCTGCCCCCCCTCCCCAAATAAACAGGCCATCTCTGCTCCCCACCCCCGTTGTCTTCCTCCTCAGAACTCCCGCATGGTAACTGAAGCCTCTTCCTTCGCGGGAGCCTTGAACCCACTTCCTCCGAAGTCTGTACGCAATTTCAAATCTCTTTCGATGAGAAAGGGTGCGCTTGTTTTCAGTAATTCTTTTAAAGTGACACACGTGGGCCTAATATGGATGCCAGTCATTTGGGGGGGACGGACTCCATCAACGGCTTCCAGCTGCAGGGCTGAAGACCCTCTCCCACCTGGGGGGAGCCCCTCCCTGCCTTGAAAACCGACACCAGAGTAAAGTTGCACAAAGAGATGCTCAGAACTCTTCAAAAGCAGGCAGAGGTTTTGTCTCAAATCTGGTTAGGAAAACTTTTGCTGCCCTCCAACTAAGGGGGCAGGGCTGGGACATTAACCATCCCAGTTAAGGACACCCCCCCCCTCATTCATCCTTCTCCTGCAATTTCATACTTGGCATAATTTAAACTAAAGATAAAAGGGGGGGGACCCCAGCAATTCTGAGTTATAAGCACAAAGCTTCCAAGCAAATACAATGGAGGCTTTAAATGCATTTAAATTCATCCTCCTGCTGACTTAGCATCCCTGCTGATTCTTTCTTTCCTTTCCTTTCCTTTCTTTCTTGTTCTTCCTTCCTTCCCTTTCCTTCTTCCCTTCCCTTTCTTTTCCCTCCCTCCCTCCCTCTCTCTCTTGCCCATCTCCTTCAAAACAGAGGTCCGTATAATATAACCAATCAATAAAACAACATATACAACATTAGAATTGAAAGTTCAGTTAAGTTTTTTTAAATGGCTTTTCTCTCCCTAACCTTAAAAGTCCCTATCTCAGAAAAGGATAAAACACACACACACAAAAAAACCCCACACAATTTTTTTTTCGAGTCCTTTGCAACCAGACCGCTGCAAATAAATTTAGTAACCAAATAAAAAAGGCAGAAGTCGCATCTCTAAGTGCGCCTGAACAAACACCGCGCGGGCCTGAAAATACCCGGAGCCTCGCAGCGCCTTGTCAACCGGTCCGTCAATGGTTTTATGGGCTGGGCAAACATTTGCTTCGCGCCCGGGTTTTTGCCCGCTCTTTGCCAACTGGGTTCTCCCGGCAAATGTCTCCAGCGGAAGCCCAAAGTGGGGGTGCAGTTGGGGGTCCCGGTGGATGCGATGCTGGCGGCCCCAGTGGGTGAGTGTGGGGGGATTAACACCCTGTGGATCCGACCCCCCAGGAAGGCACAGGGACCGTCCCCTCCTGCTCTCCGGGGCTGGAGACCAACCGGGCACCGACTTCCACCTCGGTCAGTCTTCCGCGGCTTCCCAAGCCAAGCCACGGCCCCCGCCCGGCCCCGGAAGCCCCACCACCACGATCCCCAGCCAGGAGGACTGCCGGCGACTTTGAGGCGGAGTCGCTGAACGGCGGGAGGAAGACGGGGCGTCCCGGCCGGCCAGGGCGCCAAAGGGGGCGACGTTAGCGAGGAGGGCTAGGACGCCCCGGGACAGCGGCTGGACAAGACTTTACCCGGGAAGGGAGAGATGGCCCCGGCACCCCGCCCGGCCCTTCCCTTCCCCGGCCGCGCCACCCGGATCTGCCGTGCGTCAAAGTTAGCAGGGCGGAGGGAGAGGAGGAGGAGGAAGAAGAAGGGGCCGCGAAGCGCTCGGCTCCCTTCGCCCGGCCGCCTTTTCCTTCTCGCCCTCCGAGTCGCGCTCCCCCTCTTCTTCCCCTCCTCCTCTTACTCCTTCCATCCCTCCTTCTCTACCACTTCTCCTTTTTCTCTCCCTTCTCCTCTCCTTCCATCCCTCCTTCTCTTTCAAGCCTCCTCATCTCCCTCCTCTTCCCCCTCCTTCTCGTCTTCCATCCTTTTTCTCCTCCTCCTCTTGCTCCTTCCATCCCTCCTTCTCTTTCAAGCCTCCTCCTCTTCCCTCTCCTCGCATTCTCGTCTTCCACCCTTTTTCTCCTCCTGCTCCTTCCATCCCTCCTTTCCTACCACTTCTCTTCTTTCCCTTCCTTTTCCTCTCCTTCCATCCCTCCTTCTCTTTCAAGCCTCCTCCTCTTCCTACTCCCTTCCTTCTCAGCTTCCATCTTTTTTCTCCTCCTCCTCCTCCTTCCATCCCTCCTTTCCCACCACTTCTCTTTCTCTCCCTCCGCCTCTCTTCCCCCCCCATCGCTCCTTCTCCTTCCTTCCTTCCCTCCCTCGTTCCTCCTCTCCCCCCCATCCAGCCCGCCTCCGACCGCCGCCTGGTCCAGGGTCCTGAAGCCGCACCGCCCGCCCGGCTCACCTTCCCTTCCGAGGCCATGGCGGCGCTCCTGGGCGGCTCTGCGGGGTCTGGAGGCGGCGGGCGGGGCGGCAGCGGCGGTCTCCCGGCTGTTTCCACCGGAGCAGCGAGCGCAGTAGCGGCCTTCGGGGCCCGGCAGCGGCTTAAGAGGCGATTGGCCGGCGCTGGAGGTGTGGCGGGGGCGGGGGGGAAGGTGGGGCGGGAGGGGAGGCTGACGTCACACCGGCGGGAGGGGCCTCTGGGCTTCGGGAGGCGCCGGCTCCTGCACCCCCAATGCCCCCCCTCCCCGGGAGGCAGAAACCCCCGTGCAGGGCGGCAAGGAAGGCCTCCCACCTGCCTGCTCCTGAACTCACCTGGAGAGCTCTCTGGCTGGAAGACTCGGAGGACTGCAAATCCCAGAATCCCCCATCCAGCATTGCTCCCAATAGAGAGATTGGAGAGAAAGGGATCGTGGCTGGGGAATGCTGGGAGCTGAAGTTTCCTTTTTACTTTACTTTACTTTAATTTACTTTACTTTAATTTACTTTGATTTAATTTAATTTGATTTAATTTAATTTAATTTAATGGATTTATAAGCCATCCAACTCCTTTCAGATTCTAGGCGTCACACAACATCTTAAAACAACATTATAACAATCTAAAGCTAACATTAACAGCAATCTATATTTATTTGTTTTATTTTTTTATTTTGCCAAGTATGTTTTGGTGGTATACAACGATGTAATAATATTTATATACATGAAGCTAGTAAGACAGAAACCTTAGGACAGGGGACAGAAGGCACGCTGGTCCACTTATGCACGCCCGTTACTGACCTCTTAGGAATAGGGAGAGGTCAACAGTGGACAGACTAAGGGATAAGTTTTGGGGGTTAGTTGATGATACTACAGAGTCTGGTAGTGAGTTCCAGGCATCAGCTACTTGGTTACTAAAGTCGTATTTCCTGCAGTCAAATTTGGAGTGGTTTACTTTAAGTTTGTATCTGTTGTGTGCTTGTGTGTTGTTGTGGTTGAAGATGCAGTAGTCGTTGACAGGAAGGACGTTGTAGCAGATGATTTAATGGGTTGCGCTTAGGTCGTGTTTAAGGCAACGTAGTTCTAAGCTTTCTAAACCTAGGATTGTGAGTCTAGATGTGTAGGGCAGTGTTTTCCAACCTTGGCAACTTGAAGATATTTGGACTTCAACTCCCAGAATTCCCCAGCCAGCATCCCCAGCTGGGGAATTCTGGGAGTTGAAGTCCAAATATCTTCAAGTTGCCAAGGTTGGGAAACACTGGTGTAGGGGATTCTGTTACGAGTGGAGGAATGTAAGGTTCTTCTAGTAAAGTATCTCTGGACATTTTCTAGGGTGTTTATGTCCCAAATGCGGTGTCGGTTCCAGACAGATGAGCTGTATTCAAGGATTGGTCTGGTGAAAGTTTTGCATGCTCTGGTTAGTAGTGTGAGATTACTGGAGTAGAAGCTACGAAGGGTTACATCAACAACTCTTGAAGCCTTTTTGGCGATATTATTGCAGGGGGATTTGGCAGTTCGGTCTTTCATGTTCATGGCCCAAACTGGAAGGTTGCATCCTCCCTCCCTCCCCCTCTCCCAGAGGGATGTCCTCTTGCCTGCCTACCACAAATTGTGTCTGCATCATCTGGACACACCCGACAATTTTAATTGGAAATTATTTCCCTAGGGAAAGTAACTCGGCCTCTGTTGGAAGCTGCTCTTGGAGGAGAATTTATTTGAAAAGAGGGCCAAAGAGGGGGTCATGCCCTTTTCCAACTGGGTCCCATTGGGGTTGGATGGCATAGAAGTCTAATTAATTAATTTAAATTAACTTCTCTGCCCTTTTTGCAGGGAGCCAGAGTCCCCACAGTCCAGATCCACAAGCACTCCTACACGTTGCCAGCCAAGCCACAATTGTGGGTTTGCAAAGGCACCTTTAAAAAATAAAATAATAATCCTGGCTTCATATTAAAAGGGGGAATCCAGAGAGGGAGAAGAACCATCATTTGTGCCGTCCTTCCCAGCATCTGAGGAAACCCAGCCCGGCCTCCCTTGCAGGGTCGGTGTTTACAAAGCGGGAACACATTGTTTCCCACCCGCCGGGCTAACTTTGGTGACTAATAATAACAGGGCGGAATGTCAACTGATGGGCTGGTGAACAATCCCAATTCTTCAAATCTCGCCAGGATTCCTCCAGCCTGGGAGGGGGGGCTGCTTCCTTCTTCTTCTGCCCCCTCCCCAGAGGGTCTCACTGGCTCCTATCACAACTCCATTGTTTTGGGACCCCGTCGTGAAGCCATTGCGCTTCCTGGTTCTGGGTGGCTTTTTTTCCCCCTTCCTCTCTTTTTAAAACTTTCCGATATCGCTCGATGTGGTTTTCCGTTTCAAGCACGCCTGCTTAGCAATGATCCTCCAGTGATGTCAACAAGGGAGCTTGATTGACAGGCTCCCTCTCTCTTCAAAAGCGTCTACATGGGACAATCCCAATTGTGGGTCGGCCTCAACTTACAACCGACCGATTAATGACCAAAGTAACAACAGCACTAAAAAAAGTGCCTTAGGGTCTGTTCTGTCGGGCTCTCTGGTAGAATCCTCCCCAAAAATTCACAGGTACAAATTTCAGACACACAAATTCAAAACAATGTTCTTTATCATGAAAATTCACTTAAACCAAGCCCTCTTTTGGTATAGCAAAGAGCACTCGTCTCCAAACAAACTGGTAATTTGTACAAGTCCCTTATCAGTTCTGTGATACTTAGCTTGCAGCTGTGAGGCAATTCGCAGTCCTTCTCCTTTCACAAAGTGAAACACACTTTGCTCTGGTTTAGTTTCAAAGCAGGGAAAAATCAGCACACAAAAAGTCAGTAACGCAGTCATGAAACACAAGGATCAGATAATCCTCCACAATGGCCAAACCCACGGGCTGCTATTTATAGCAGCCTCACTAATGACCACAGCCCCACCCAACCACAGGTGGCCTCATTTTCTTTGATAATAATCTCTCAGTTGTTGTTGCCTATGCATCGCTCTCCGCATGCATGGCTGTATCATTAACTCTTGTTCTGAATCCAAGGAGGAGCTAGATAATTGATCTCCTTCTGAGCTGTCTGCCACACTCTCCTCCGCCCTGTCACTCATGTCTTCTTGGTCAGAGGAGCCTTCATCATCAGATTCCACCGGGGGCAAACCAGGCCTGCAGCATGTGGATGTCTCCCCCACACCCACAGTCCTTGGGGCAGGAGCTGCGCCAGAGCTAACCACAACAGGGTCGTTGGTCATTTTTATGACCTCTGCAACATTTCACCTATAATTTAAAAATTCAGGCCATTGGCGACTGGCTCACATTTGCTGTTGTGTCCTTTTGAGACTTCCCGACAGGCTACGTCAATGCCAGACTCACTTCACCATAAGGAAGACGAGCGGTGAAGAAGTGGGTTATTGATCCCTCTGAATAATGAGGAAAAAATGTAAGTACGATAAAATGAACTGGCTTCTGAGCTCAGCAGTTATATTTTAATCTCTATTCTATATCGTAGAAGTTATAAAATTCTCTGAGCGTTTCTAATTTAACCTCTCCATGAATTTTGCTGTGCTAAGCCCAAAAACAAGCCATGTTATGGACAAGCAGCTTGGACAGATGTATGTATGTATGTAAGGATGTACATATGTACATGTATATACCTGCTGTATAGAGCGCTGGTGAGACCCTATTTGGAGTACTGTGTCCAGTTTGGAGACCTCACCAACAAAAAGATATTGACAAAATTGAACGGGTCCAAAGACAGGCTACAAAAATGGTGAAGGTCTTGAGCATCAAACTGATCAGGAAAGACTTCATGAACTCCATCTGTCTAGTCTGGAGGACAGAAGGGAAACAGAGGGGACATGATCGAAACATTTAAATAGGCTAAAGGGTTGAATCAGGTTCAGGAGGGAAGTGTTTTTAATAGGAAAGGGAACACAAGAACAAGGGGGCAGTTGGGGGAACAAGGTCAGTTGGGGGAAAGATCAGAAGCAACGTGAGAAAATATTATTTGATTGAAAGAGTAGTAGATGCTTGGAGCAAACTTCCAGCAGACGTGGTTGGTCAATCCACAGTTACTGAATGTAAACATGCCTGGGATAAACATAGATCCATCCTAATATAAAATATACAGGAAATAGTATAAGGGCAGACTAGACGGACCAGGAAGTCTTTTTCTGTCGTCAATCTTCTATGTTTCTATGACAGGGGGATCTGAATGCTGGCTGGTGACTAAGAGAACTCCCACCTTCTGTGGCAGTCTATCTTTGAATGCCAGGCGTGCATAGGAGAAATAGAAAGACAAAGGAGCAGTAAAGGCAGGCACCAGGCATGCTCTAGCATGTTAATGTCAACTTCTTTCTAAATTTACTTCCCCGGGTCCTACGAGAGTATCTCAAGCTTTATTTCTCGTTCCCTCCTCCTGAACGGGCTGCCAAGGGGTTCTCTGGGAGCAGAGACTTTTTCAGGGTGGCTCCCAATGTGCCAACCCAAAGACGCCCACTTTCAGCACCACGGAGCTGCAAAATGTGACCTTACAGCAAGCGAGGGGGGTCAATGGGGAAGTCAATGGGAAGCCAGATTCCGTAAACAATCCGGTTATTAACTTAGCACTTGGCTTCACTTAACAACTGCACCAAGAAAGGTTGCAAAATGAGGCAAAACGCACTTCCCCAGTGTCTCGCTTAGCAACGGAGCTTCAATTGTGATCCTAAGTTAAGGAATACCCGGATTCTCTTTGTTATTCCATGGATAACATGTCTTTGTTGCCGTTATTTATTTATTTATTTATTCATTCATTCATTCATTCATTCACTTATTTATTTATTTATTTATTTATTTATTCATTTGTTCATTCATTCATTCATTCATTCACTTATTTATTTATTTATTTATTTATTCATTTGTTCATTCATTCACTTATTTATTTATTATTTATTTATTTATTTATTTATTTTTATTTATTTATTTATTTATTTATTTATTTATTTATTTATTTATTTATTTATTTATTTATTTATTTATTTATTTATTTATTTATTTATTTATTTATTTATTTATTTATTTATTTATGTGCCACCCCTCTCCGAGGACTCGTGGCGGCTCACAGCATGTACAGAAAAACAGGAAACAATAATAACAATCCGATTATACCTTAAAAAACAATCTTAAAATTCTAATTAAAAACTTTCAGTATCATTCATTCAGCAGTCAAACTAAGCATTCATCGGTCAGGGGCGAAGGTCTAAGGAACTGCGGGTCTGGTGGCAAATATGAGTTTTTAAACTTTTTCAGAAGGCAAGGAGGGTGGTGGCAGTACGAATAATAATAATAATAATAATAATAATAATAATAATAATAATAACAACAACAACAACAACAGAGTTGGAAGGGACCTTGGAGGTCATCTAGTCCAACCCCACCCCCCTGCTTAGGCAGGAAACCCTCCACCACTTCAGACAGATGGTGATCCAGCATAAAAACTTCTAGTGTTGGGGCATTTTTCTTGTTTTGACACTTGTGATGGCAAAATAAAGGTTATTTTGGGCTCCCTTCGGACCGGAGTAGAGAATTAAAAAAACAAAAGGCCGGAGGGCACAAGAAACCCCCCATAGAGTAGAGAAAAGGAGAATCTGCCTCCAACCATTTTCATCCCCTTTTGGTCGAGTTTCTAATACTTTTCCCCCCCTCTGTGGTCATTCTGCAACCGAGCTGCCCTATTCTTCCTGAGTACTGGGAGAAATTTACAATGCAAAACATGAACTTCTATTCATTCTGAAAGCGTTGGGGGGGTGGGGAATTAAACCCGAAAGTTTTAATTTTAATTCAACCGCAGCTTCTACCTCACTTCTGAAAGTCAGAAATTTAGTCTTGTCATGTTCATTTCCCCTCTTTCGGTTTGAGGGGCCGGGTGCGAGGCACCTGTGAGGCCGCCAACTGAAGTCTACTCAGTGAATAACATTTCTTCTTAACTCCCCCGCCTGAACTCTGCGCCCCCCCCCCGAATTAAATGGCAGGTGAACAGCCCCTAAGAGGAAGTGAAGGTTCCTGGTCCCTGCAGCAAGGCACGTTTAAAAAAAATTTCTTCTGAAAAAAGGAGAGGAAGTGACTCACTGACCGCGATCCAACAGTTTAATTGGCTAGATTGTTACAGTAAGAGTCTGGAGATGCCAGCAAGGCTGAACCCAATGGCAACTCTACTTCAACCCCTCCAAGAGCAGAGTCACGTTTACCAACAACGGATCCCTGAGTGACCTTCAGGACCGACTGGGGATTTCGGTCAGGCCCCATCGTGGAACGATCACCGCAAAGCCATTTTATTGGCTGAAACAATTTTTAAAAATCTATTAATGCAACCACGTGCATTTAGTTTGTAAGAAGCATTTTCTCATGGCTGGTCTCGAAAAAGATCTCAGGCCATCATTGGTCGATATGCCCTAATTGACCATCTATTATTAAAACCCAGAGATGATTTGGCTGAAACAATTATGGCAAAAATACAAGTAATCCTCTACCAATGACTGTAATTAAACCCCAAATGTATGTATGTATGTATGTATGTATGTATGTATGTATGTATGTATGTATGTATGTATGTATATGTATACATGTATATACCAGCTGTATAAAGTGCTGGGGAGACCCCATCTGGAATAATACTGTGTCCAGTTCTGGAGACCTCACCTACAAAAAGAGATGGATCAAATTGAACGGGTCCAAAGACGGGCTACAAAAATAATGGAAATTCTTAATCATCAAACTGATCAGGAAAGACTTCATGGACTCCATCTGTATAGTCTGGAGGATGGAAGGGAAAGGGGGGACATGATTGAAACGTTTAAATATGTTAAAGGGTTGAATCAGGTTCAGGAGGGAAGTGTTTTCAATAGGAAAGTGAACACAAGGACAAGGGGGCGCAATCGGAGGTTAGTTGGGGGAAAGATCAGAAGCAACGTGAGAAAATATTATTTGACTGGAATAATAGTAGATGCTTGGAAGAAACTCCCAGCAGAGGTGGTTGGTAAATTCACAGTCACTGAATGTAAACATGCCTGGGATAAACATAGATCCATCCTAAGATAAAATACAGGAAATAGTATAAGGGCAGACCAGATGAATCTGGAGGTCATTTTCTGATGTCAATCTTCTATGTTTCTATGTTTCTATGTTTCTATGTATGTATGTATGTATGTATGCATGTATGTATGTATTGATTTGTTGGATTTATATCCCTCCCCTCTCTAAGGACTCGGGGCGGCTTACAACATATAAGAAAGCAACGTAGATTGAAATTCAATTAATTAAGTTAAAACCTAAATCTAAAAAACCAGAAAACCAATTAAAATGCACTCAGATCCATTCAGTCAGCAAACCCACCATACCTTCATCGGTCCAGGGACAGAATATAATGATCTCAAGTTTGGCGGCGGAAATGAATTTTCAGACTCTTACAAAAGGCAAGCTGGGTGGGGGCAGTACGAATCTCCGGGAGGAGCTGATTCCAGAGGGCTGGGGCCACCACAGAGAAGGCTCTTCCCCTAGGCCTCTCCAAGCGACACTGACTAGTTGACAGGACCTGGAGAAGGCCGGCTCTGTGGGACCTGACCGGTCGCTGGGATTCATGCGGCAGGAGGTGGTCCCGTAAGGAATGTCGCTAAGCGAGACAGCCAAGTGGGTTTTGCCTCGTTTCTACCACCTTCCTTTAATCACTGCAGCTAAGTTAGCTGGCCACTTGTTCCCCATTGACTTTGCTTATCGGAAGGTTGCCAAATAGAGTCACGTGACCCTTTTTTGCGACCGTCATAAGAAGATCTGGATGTTGATCCTGTGACAGAGGGGGAATTCTGCAGCCGCCATAGCTGTGAAAAATAAACCCCCTTTTCCCAGGGCCATTGTCACCTCAAACGGTCACTAAACAAGCAGTTTATTTATTTTATTTATTTATTAGATTTGTATGCCGCTCCTCTCCGTAGACTCGGGGCGGCTCACAACATACAATAGAACAATTCACAACAAATCTAATAAATTTTAAAAACATTATTAAACCAGACGTACACACAGACACACCATACATAAATTGTATAGGCCCCGGGGAGGGGGGAATGCCTCAATTCCCCCATGCCTGATGGCAGAGGCGAGTTTTAAGGAGTTTACGGAAGGCAAGGAGGGTGGGGGCAGTTCTAATCTCCAGGGGGAGCTGGTTCCAGAGAGTCAGGGCCGCCACAGAGAAGGCTTTTCCCCTGGGACCCGCCAGACGACATTGCGGAGAAGGCGGTCCCGGAGATATTCTGGTCCGATGTCATGAAGGGCTTTATAGGTCATAACCAACACTTTGAATTGTGTCCGGAAATTGATCGGCAACCAATGCAGACTGCGGAGTGTTGGTGTAACATGGGCATACCTTGGGAAGCCCATGATTGCTCTCGCAGCTGCATTCTGCACGATCTGAAGTTTCTGAACACTTTTCAAAGGTAGCCCCATGTAGAGAGCATTGCAGTAGTCGAATCTCGAGGTGATCAGTTGTAAATCGAGTCCTCCCCCCCTCCAGACTCTGTCTTGCCCTGGACGAATGCCAGCCAAGAAACTCCAGCTCCAACCAAAGGCTCTCGGGCCAGGAGGGGGCCTTCGAGGGAAACAGCGGTTGGCATCATGCAGCCAATGTGTCACCTGGCACAATTCAGCACCCACAAGTCTGGATGTGTGCGTTGTATGTGTGTGTGAGCATCACATGCTCGGGAAAAGATGAAGCCGATGGGGACGATCTGGAGATTAAAAAGGAAAAAAGAAAATTCCCTTTTAGGGAAGTAGATTTTTATGACAAGCAAAACTGTCATAGCCCCAAGGGGAGTGGAAGAACTAGACTGGGCAGGAAATTTGACCGCACGCAACAAATCCCTTTGGTATTGAACTCTGGAACGCCTTTTGAAGGGGGGGGGGGAAGAAATTGGGCAAATGCTGTTTTTATTGCTTGCGTGCAAACTGACCCAGGCTTCCTGCCCCTTTGAGCAAATCCAGCAGCGTCCCTCCCTCTGGGCCCCTTTGAGAGACTTCAACTCCCAGCATCCCCCAGCCTGCATAATGGGGTTGGACTAGAAGACCTTTTAAGGTTCCTTCCAGCCCTAGCATTTTATGAACCCCACGAACAAGGCAGGAGGTCTTACAGCATCTTGACCAAAAAAAATGTTTTTTTCTCCAGCATAAAATTAAAAAAACAATACATAGTTTCCAACACAAAATCGGAGCAGGGCGGCATAAAAATCTAATTAATAAATAATAAATAAATAAAATCAAGCTTATTATCAAACATATCCATTGTTTTTTCTTTTTACTTCGTAGTCATTCAGTGGACGCTCTTATATCTCTTTCTTTCACAAAAGGATTCTACAAACATAGAATATCTTATATATTCATAAACCTCTTAAAATACTGTATAGCTTTTCTCCATCCAATATTAAAACATTACAATAACCTTTACATTAATCGCTGGTCATCAAATTCACATCTTATTTTGGTCTTATGTCTAGTGAATTAATTGTTCCAAAAAACAGTTTTCTTATAATACATATAAACTGAGTAAATTATATATAAGATAAATCTTCATATTGCAACAATAAATCTAGAAAACCATAAACTTACAAGTCTAATAAACTAATTATTCCAATAACTAAGTACAGTATTCCCTCGATTTCCGTGGGGGATGCGTTCCGAGACCCCCTGCGAAAGTCAAATTTCCGCGAAGTAGAGATGCGGAAGTAAATACAACATTTTTGCCTATGGACAGTAACACAAGCCTTCCCTTAACACTTTAAACCCCAAAATTACCATTTCTCATTCCCTTAACAACCATTTACTCACCATTATTACTGGTACTCACCATTGAATAAGACATTTAGTGATCCTGATATTTATAAACATAATTATTTATTAACAATAATTATTTTTTTTGTTATTTATTTGCAAAAATTATTAGTTTGGCGATGACATATGATGTCATCGGGTGGGAAAAACCATGGTATAGGAAAAAAACCGTGAAGTATTTTTTAATTAATATTTTTTGAAAAACCGTGGTATAGGCTATTTGCGAAGTTCGAACCCGCGAAAATCGAGGGAACACTGTATATCATATCTTGGACAAACAGCTGTCCAGTGTCTTCTTCAAAACCTCCATTGTTGGAGCACACACAACTTCTGGTGGCAAACTGTTCCACTGGTTAATGGAGCTGGAATTACAGAATAACAGAATAGCAGAGTTACAAGGGACCTTCTGCCATTTCAGACAAACAGCTGTCCAGTCTCTTCTTGGAAACATCCATTGATGGAGCACCCACAACTTCTGAGGGCAAATTGTGTGAAGGCCTTACACACTTTATGCCCCTGTCTACATGAGCAATTTTGATAAGGTGCCATAAAGCTGGTTCAGTTTCTCTAACTTTTCCCAAACAGGGTTTATGCTGGGAAACAACCATTTTTATGGTTTCTTGCCCGTAATTCCCACTATAAAGTCTTGGAAGAAAAATGTTAATAATACAGTAATATATTTTTTTTAAAAACAGGACTGAACAAAACCAGTTCAGCCCCGAGGATAAACCCTATTCCAGAAAGTTACAGATTGTGTAATTGAGAGATGCCAAGAAAGAGACTTTTATATATGCCACCCACTCCAGGCCTGTTCAAACTTTTCATCACTGGATTAATTAAGAAAAAGAAGAAGAAGGAGTAAAAAAAGGGAAATATCCATTTTTAAAAAAATTCTGCCAGGGCAGGAATCAGTTTCAGGCAAAAGAAGAGCAAACTTTAAACCTGCCTTGGCAGCGACTCAGCCTTGCTGGGGAAAATATTCTACAGATGGTTGCAAGAATGTTAAAGTCTTCAATTTTGTCTTTCAGGTGGTTCAGTGACTCCTGTGAATACGGAGGTGGGTGGGTGGGCTTATTCAGTCTATCAAAGCTATGCAAACCACCATTCATACTTTAAATCTGCAAAATGCTGCCTGCAGAGAAGATTATCTCATGGGTTGGTTCTGGGATCCAGCAGAATCTGCTTATTCTATTCTATTCCATTCCATTCCATTCTATCCCTACTCTATTTCTACTCTATTCTATTCTGTTCCATTAATTCTATTTTATTCTATTTATTCCATTAGTTCTATTCTATTCTATTCTATCATATTCTACATTCCAATATTCTATTCTATTCTATTCTATCCTATCATAGTCTACATTCCAATATTCTATTCTATTCTATTCCATTCCATTCTATTCTATCCCTACTCTATTTCTACTCTATTCTATTCTATCTTCCATTAATTCTATTTTATTCTATTTATTCCATTAGTTCTGTTCTATTCTATTCTATCATATTCTACATTCCAATATTCTATTCTATTCTATCATAGTCTACATTCCAATATTCTATTCTATTCTATCATATTCTACATTCCAATATTCTATTCTATCATAGTCTACATTCCAATATTCTATTCTATTCTATTCTATTCTATCCATGCGTGTGAAACAATAATAACTAGGAATGTTAGTCTCCTTCTTCTTCTGACCAGGATAAAGTATGCCCTGCTTCAGGAAATGCTTTACAGAATCAACATTTCCACCGGCTTCCCCTTCTCTTCTCTCTTTTTAATTCCAGGTTCGTTTCTTCTGCAATGTTGATTTAAATATTTTATGTGTCTGTGCATTTCGTAAAGTTCTTAAGACCCATCTCTGCCGTCAGGCATGGGGGAACTGAGACATCTCCCCTGGGCCTATACAGTTTATACATGGTATGTTTGTGTGTATGCTTGCCTTTAATAATGGGGTTTTCAGTGTTTTTTAAATTATTAGATTTGTTCTTACATTGTCTTTGTTATTGTTGTGAGCCGCCCTGAGACTACGGAGAGGGGCGGCATACAAATCTAATAAATAATAATAATAATAATTATAATTATTATTATTATTATTATTAATATTATTATTATTATTATTATTATTATTATTATTATTATTATTATTATTATTATTACTTGGTCCAACACCAGCTTTAAATTTTGTCTGGGAGTGGCTTTGGCCCCTTTTAGCTGCAATAAAACTGAGTTGAACGGAGCAGGACGGAAGTAGGAGGAAGTCAGAATGAAGGAAGGGAACAAAACCTAGAAAGGAAAATATCCTCCTGGCTGATGCAAGGGCTGCTCATAGATAAGAAAGCATGACTCAACACACATGGCTTCGTCATAGGACCAGGCTAGAGTCATGTGAACACAGGTGTAGCCCAGAAATGGAGACCATAACAGAATAACACCATTGTACTCCAACTCTCTGCTCAAGGCAAAGAGACTTGAGAGATTTACACCACCCCACACCCAGGATTGTCCGGTCTCTTCTTGAAAAAAATCCAGTGATGGAGTAGCCCCAACTTCTGGTGGCAAGCTGTTCCACGGATTAATTGTTCTCACTGTCAGGAAATTTCTCCTTAGTTCTAAGTTGCTTCTCTCCTTGTTTCGTTTCCACCCATTGCTTCTTGTTCTACCCACAGGTGCTTTGGACAATAGCTTGACCCCCTCTTCTTCTTTTTTCCCCAATATATTTTATTAATTTTTAAAATAGACAAAACTGACAAACATACATTTAACATAAAAATGGGGTTGTAACTACCCCGCTTATTCTAGAAGTAAAATTCCAATACAGAAAAAGAGTACATTTAAAAAAATACTTAAATTCAACTTATTACTTTAGATGAAAAGAATAAATTTGTTTTACCTTATATAATAAATTTTCATACATAAACTAAACCTAACATAACTCTTAAATCATAACAATACTAATGCTAATATAAATCTTAAATCATAACACTGTTAATATAATTCCCTTATTTATTTATTTCTTATTTTAATATTTCTTCTTATATATCCATATATACACTTTATTCCATATCTCGTAATATTCTGTTTCTTCTTGGTCATTTAACCGTCTTGTCATCATATCCCTTTCAGCGCAATCTAATATTTTCTTAATAACTTCCTCTTCTTTGGGGATATTTTCCCCTTTCCAATTTTGCGCATAAATTATCCTGGCCGCAGTCAAAATATGAATAACTAAGTGTAAAATTTCTTTCTTGTATCTCTGATTAGTTATACCCAGTAAATAAAATTCCGGGGTTATTTCTATCTCCTGTTTTACTACTTCTTTTATCATTCTTTCTATCATTTTCCAATACAACTTGTCTTTACTACATGTCCACCATTGATGATAATAAGATCCTATTTCCTTCTTACATTTCCAACATAATGGAGAAGTCTTAGGAAACATTTTTGCTATTCTATTTGGTGGAAGGTGCCATCTGTAAAACATCTTAATTTGGTTTTCTTTTAGAGAAACTGATTTTGTCATTTTCCAATTTAAGGTCTAAACTTTTTCCCATGTGTCAATAACCCCTGAGATATTGGAACACTGCTATCATGTCCCTGCCCCATCTCAGTCTTTCTTTTCATTAAAATAGACACCCCAACTCCTGCAAACGTCCTTTGTAATGTTTCAGCCTCCAACCTAGAAACATAGAAGATTGACAGCAGAAAAAGACCTCCTGGTCCATCTAGTCTGCCCTTATACTATTTCCTGTATTTATCTTAGAGTGGATCTATGTTTATACTAGGCATGTTTAAATTCAGTGACTGTGGATTGACCAACCACGTCTGCTGGAAGTTTGTTCCAAGCATCTACTCCTCTTCCAGTCAAATCATATTTTCTCATGTTGCTTCTGATCTTCCCCCCAACTAACCTCAGATGTTGCCTCCTTGTCCTTGTGTTCATTTTCCACTTAAAAACACTTCCCTCTTGAACTTTATTGAACCCTTTGACATATTTAAATGCTTCGATCATGTCCCCCCTTTCCCTTCTGTCCTCCAGACTATACAGGTGGAGTTCATGAAGTCTTTTCATGAGAAATTTTATTCATCATCTTTTATTAATCATCTTAGTTGCTCTTCTCTGCCTTCTTTGCAGAGTCTCAACGTGTTTTGGTGACCAGAACTGGATGCAATGTTTAATATTTAGTCCCGGGGGAAGCGGTTTCCCACAATTCCTGCAGCCCAAAGCCTCCGCAATGGATTGGCATCTTGGTCTCATGGATTGGGTCCACCATATGGGTGTCACCTCTTGGATACATTTTCTCCATCCCCAAATGAACCCTTCAGATTTTCCAAAGTTCTCCCTATTGCTGCGTTAATTGAGCCCACCGACCTCACTGCTGGGTGTCTCTTTCTCCTCTTCCTTCCTATTAATCAATCAGGGGATTATTGATTGTTAGTTTGGGCAACCAATTGTCAGCAATAGCCTGGAGACCTCTAAGGTCCCTTCCAATTCTGTTATTACTCCAGGATGGGGAATGGCTAAAATCCATTTTCTTCTGAAAGCAAAAACTAGGAGGGGGGAAGTCAGTGCCAAATAAAAAAAATGAGGAGGGACGTGGAAAACCAGAAATTAAACACACCATTAATTAATGGGATTGCGATGGATTGCACCACCTAAGCCTGCAGCTAATTCCAGCGTGCAATGTTGCGAAAACTCCATTGCATGTTTGCGCCTCCTAAAATTTCAGACCGTTTATTTTATTTATTTATTTATTCATTTGTCCAATACACAAATACATAGGAAGAAAAATAGACATGTAGTAATATATATAGGGGTAAAGTGAACTTAGAGGAGAGGATATATGAAAGAAAGAAAATATATATGATAAGTGAGAGAAAGGAAAGACAATTGGACAGGGGGCGAAAGTCACACCAGTGCACTTATGTACGCCCCTTACTGGCCTCTTAGGAACCTGGAGAGGTCAATCGTGGAGAGTCTAAGGGAGAAATGTTGGGGGTTAGGGGTTGATACAATTGAGTCCGGCAATGAGTTCCACGCTTCAATAACTCGATTGTTGAAATCATATTTTTTACAGTCAAGTTTGGAGCGGTTCGTATTAAGTTTGAATTTGTTGCATGCTCTTGTGTTGTTGCGGTTGAAGCTGAAGTAGTCATTGACTGGTAGGACATTGCAGCATATGATCTTGTGGGCAATACTCAAATCGTGTTTTAGGCACCGTAGTTCTAAGCTTTCTAGGCCCAGGATTGTTAGTCTATTTTCGTAGGATATTCTGTTTCGAGTGGAGGAGTGAAGGGCTCTTCTGGTGAAATATCTTTGGACATTTTCAAGGGTGTTGATGTCTGAGATGTGGTATGGGTTCCAGACAGATGAGCAGTAGTCTAGGACGGGTCTGGCAAAAGTTTTGTAGGCTCTTGTGAGTAGTGTGAGATTGCCTGAGCAGAAGCTGCGTAGGATCAGGTTAACAACTCTAGAAGCTTTTTTGGCGATATTGTTGCAGTGGGCTTTAGCACTTAGGTCATTCGATATTAGTATTCCAAGGTCTTTTACTGAGTGTGGGTTGGCAGTGAGAGATTGTTTATTCAGTTCGTATGTGCGGTTTGGATTCTTTTTGCCGATGTGGAGGGTAGAGCATTTGTTGGTTGATATTTGAAGTTGCCAAGTGTTAGACCAGTCTGAGACAAAGTCCAGGTCTTTCTGGAGAGTGAATGTGTTGTCAGTGGTGTTGAAAAGTTTCACATCGTCAGCAAAAAGAACACAGTTGCTTTCGATATGGTCACAGAGGTCATTGATGTAGAGAATGAAGAGAGTAGGACCTAGTACGCTTCCCTGGGGAACGCCACTTATGACAGGGATGTTTGACAGGTGAGGGACCCATTGCAGATCCCCAGTGCAAAAATGCAGAAAGACCTATTCCTATTCCACAGCAAAAAAAACCCCAAAACAAACCCATTATTCCAAATATTGCCCTATCTTTGAAAGCATCCAGGCCTGGAAAAACCCCATCCGAACAGGATAAAACATGTCCGAATCCATCTGCACCGGGATTTTCTGCAGAAAAAAACACACCATCTCGCAGGCATCTTGCAAACATCCACCCGGGCTTGCAACCCGCACCCCAGAGCATTGGCAAAAATTTGGCAGAGGTGATTTTTCAATTTTGAAAAATCAAGAAGAATCAGAATTTTATGAGGTTTGGCAAAAGGTATATATCTGGTGGGATACAAAGAAACAGAGATAACCTTATTTTTACACTATTTTAAATATATTTGTACCTAGTAGTTATATTGTATTAGACAGTGATTATTAACAATATAAAGATAAACTCCTTCTTTCCTCTTCTATCATTTCTCTTTATTTTTCTTTCTTCATAGTTCATTTTAAGTCACAATTTTAAAATTTCTATATATTTTTAAATGTTTTAGATGTGTTTTTTACTTATTATCTTACAATTGATATATCCAAGTATTTTATCAATAATAGAAACATAGAAACATAGAAGACTGACGGCAGAAAAAGACCTCATGGTCCATCTAGTCTGCCCTTACACTATTTACTGTATTTTATCTTACCATAGATATATGTTTATCCCAGGCATGGTTAAATTCAGTTACTGTGGATTTACCAACCACGTCTGCTGGAAGTTTGTTCCAAGGATCTACTACTCTTTCAGTGAAATAATATTTTCTCACGTTGCTTTTGATCTTTCCCCCAACTAACTTCAGATTGTGTCCCCTTGTTCTTGTGTTCACTTTCCTATTAAAAACACTTCCCTCCTGGACCTTATTTAACCCTTTAACATATCTAAATGTTTCGATCATGTCCCCCCTTTTCCTTCTGTCCTCCAGACTATACAGATTGAGTTCATTAAGTCTTTCCTGATACGTTTTATGCTTCAGACCTTCCACCATTCTTGTAGCCAGTCTTTGGACCCATTCAATTTTGTCAATATCTTTTTGTAGGTGAGGTCTCCAGAACTGAACACAGTATTCCAAATGTGGTCTCACCAGCATTCTATATAAGGGGATCACAATCTCCCTCTTTCTGCTTGTTATACCTCTAACTATGCAGCCAAGCATCCTACTTGCTTTTCCTACTGCCCGACCACACTAATGATAGTTAGTTTATTTTTTTTATTTTTTACTTATTATAAATATAAAGATGACTTCTACTTTGAGAGGAGCAATTATTGCTCCACTAAATGTTACATGTAATGTATGTTTTGTCTGTCTTTGCAATTTAATAAAAAATATTTTTAAAAAAGTTTTTGGGTAGAGGTGAAAATATCGGATGTGGAAATGGTCAGGCTAGAAGACCTCTGGGGTCCCTTCCCACTGTGGTATTTCTGCTTTGGCTCTCCAAACGTGTATGCAGGCTGCACAGATTTGTGTATTGGGGACACGCTGGATTTGTGACACACACACCTCTTTGTGTTGAAAAGGATAAAGAGGTTTGCCACTAATCAGCCACTTTGCCTCTGGAGGAAATAGAAACCAGCATTTGGCTTGGTCAGATTGCGGCTTGATCATAGAAACCTAGAAGATTGACTGCAGAAAAAGACCTCCTGGTCCATCTAGTCTGCCCTTCTACTATTTCCTTTGTTTTATCTTAGGATGGATATACAGTATGTTTATCCCAGGCATGTTTAAATTCAGTTACTGTGGATTGACCAACCATGTCTGCTGGAAGTTTGTTCCGAGCATTTACTCCTCTTTCGGTCAAATAATATTTTCTCACATTGCTTCATATCATCAATGCCAGGAAACCAAAACCACTATATTACATAGATATTACAGCAGAATTTCGCAAACCGGGTTGCGTTGTGCTTTTCCTCCTGCCCCCTTCTTATAATTCAGTGAATTGCAGAGATTACAAGAGCTGGAAGGGACCTTGAAGGTCATCAAGTCCAACCCCCCCATTCAAGCAGGAAACCTGAGACCGGTTCTGGATAGGTGACTCTCCCTTCCTCTTCTCCAGGGATGGAGCACCTACAACTCTTGTCTGTTCTGATATTCTCGGGGGACGTTATCTGCTTGTTGTGGATGTCACAGAAGTCTTTATCTAATTCTGGCTGCTGTGTGTTATCTCCATCAAGGCCACACACACACATCGCTCACTTTACGCTCTCCTGCATGGCTGGTCTTTCTCTGATCCTCACACCCACAATCGGTTCTGTTGTTTTGTTTTGTCTTGTTTCGTTTCTTTGCGTGGGGGCAGGGGGAGACCAGTACCTTTTCCCCACCGTAGACAAGGCCGGCCTGGCCCTTTCGCTCGCTCTGCCGCCCTGGACATGGTCCCCATCCCTGGTTTCTGTTGTGGTTGGCTCTGGCCCAGCTCCTGCCCCAGGGAATGTGGAGGTGGATGCAGGGGAAACTTCAACATGTCACAGGCCTGTGTTATTGCCGACAGAGGCAGTTCAGAGTTTAGTTTCCTCGGACGAAGAAGAAGGTGGGAGTGACTCGGCAGAGGGGGGCTTGGCACACAGCCCAGGCAGTCAATCTCCCTTATCTTCCATTGATTCGGATGAAGACGTCTTGGACCCACTCAAGCTCAGAATTATGCGTAGAAGAGACCAAGTAAGGACATATTACAGGAGATAAGAGAGGCCACCTGTGTTTGGGTGGGGCTCCAGTAATTAGGGCTGCTGCTATAAATAGCAGCGTGTGGGTTTGGCCATTGTGGAAGAGTATCTGATCGCAGTTCTTCAGGAATCCTGTGTTGCTGTTTTCTGGACTTTGTTTGTTGATTTTTTCATGCCTTTGAAACCAAAGCAGAGCAACGTGTGTGTGTGTTGTGTGTGTGTGTCTCACTTGTTTGGAAGAAGAAGGGGGGTGAGGTTTCTTCACAGCTGCTAGCTAAGTGCTTAATGACTGCTTAAGGGAAATTATACAGACTACCCGGTTGTTTTGGGACGAGTGCTCTTTGCAATACAAAAAGAGTGCTTAGTTTATTTTGAATTTTGTGATAAAGAACATTGTTTTGAATTTTCAAACGTGTGTGTGTGTCTGAAATTTGTATCCTTGAATTTTCGGGAGGCTCCTACCAGAGAGCCTGGCAGAACAGTTTCTATGCTAACAGGGCAGTCCAGCCTGGTGCAGAAAAGCTTCATTGGCCTGGAAGTTTCCCTTCATCTTCTCGTGAGCCCACCCCGGTCCCCTGATACGAGACCCTCAGAGTTTAGAGGAGCAATGTTAGAGGCGGGCGGGCTCCCCTGAGGTCATCCAACCTGCCCAAATTAAGGCCTGCTGGGAAGGGGAGAAGGAAAGACCGTTTACATAAATAAAAATGCAAATGAATTGGTGGATTGATTTTAATATATTGGGTTTTTAGCTTGTAGTTTTTAACCAATTCGATTTGTTTGTACGCACTGTTTTGTATTGTATCTTGTG
Source organism: Erythrolamprus reginae (assembly GCF_031021105.1). NCBI lineage: Eukaryota > Metazoa > Chordata > Lepidosauria > Squamata > Dipsadidae > Erythrolamprus > Erythrolamprus reginae. Next base: position 15,406,425 of record NC_091957.1, read on the forward strand.
AGCTGCCCCAAGTCTTTGGAGAAGGGCGGCACACAAATGTAATTAATAATAATAACAATAACAATAACAATAGCAGCAGCAGCAACAACAACAAACAACAAAACAATAACAGCAACAACAACAATAAAAAATAAAAATAAAAATAAAAATAAAAATAAAAATAAAAATAAAAATAAAAATAAAAATAAAAATAAAAATAAAAATAAAAATAAAAATAAAAATAAAAATAAAAATAAAAATAAAAATAAAAATAAAAATAAAAATAAAAATAAAAATAAAAATAAAAATAAAAATAAAAATAAAAATAAAAATAAAAATAAAAATAAAAATAAAAATAAAAATAAAAATAAAAATAAAAATAAAAATAAAAATAAAAATAAAAATAAAAATAAAAATAAAAATAAAAATAAAAATAAAAATAAAAATTAATAAACATAAACATAAACATAAACATAAACATAAACATAAACATAAACATAAACATAAACATAAACATAAACATAAACATAAACATAAACATAAACATAAACATAAACATAAACATAAACATAAACATAAACATAAACATAAACATAAACATAAACATAAACATAAACATAAACATAAACATAAACATAAACATAAACATAAACATAAACATAAACATAAACATAAACATAAACATAAACATAAACATAAACATAAACATAAACATAAACTTAAACTTAAACTTAAACATAAACTTAGACATAGACTTAGACATAGACATAGACATAGACATAGACATAGACATAGACATAGACATAGACATAAACATAAACATAAACATAAACATAAACTTAAACTTAAACATAAACATAAACATAAACTTAAACTTAAACATAAACATAAACATAAACATAAACTTAAACTTAAACATAAACATAAACATAAACTTAAACTTAAACATAAACATAAACATAAACATAAACTTAAACTTAAACTTAAACTTAAACTTAAACTTAAACATAATAATGTTCCTTTGTTCTAAAATCTCAGAAAATTCATCACCAGCTGCTTTGAAAATTGCTCCCAAAATAGGTTTGGCTACACACCCTGGGGTTTGCCTCCCAAGTCACAATAACAGCAGAGTTGGAAGGGACCTTGGAGGTCTTCCAGTCAATCCCCCTGCTTAGGCAGGAAACCCAACACCACTTCAGACAGATGGTGATCCAACCTCTTCTTAAAAACTGCCAGTGTTGGGGCATTCACAACTTCTGGTGGCAAGGAATTCCACCGGTTAATTGTTCTCACTGATGAATTAATTATCTGTGAAGGTTGCAGGCCAAGTCCCCCCCCCGCCCACCAGTCTTAAATTCACCTGCAGAAGGGGAATTACACCAGAAGGCAACCTCTCCGCCTCCAGACAGGTGTGCAGCTCTTTGGGGAGGGGCCAATTTGGGGAAAGAGGCCTGGAAGCAGCCCTTGGAGGAAGGCGGAGGGACTCCAGGGAGAACGGCCTCGCCCCCTCCACAGTCTTCCTCGGCTTGCCACCATCCGCTCAGGGACCCTCTGGAAGGGAGAGGAGCCTTTCCCACCGTTGCAGCATCGGATGCTCCTGCGATCCAAATCCAGACCAAATCCAGAACCGGGATGTTTGCTTGTGATGCCTGCACCAGAGGGGACCGCTCTGCCTGCCTTCCGCAGGGGGCAGTGGAGGATGGGTTTTGCAGTCCCTCCCCCTCCCATAATTGCAGTGATTAGTAAACAAAGGCAGGTCTCTCAACTGCCCCTCAACGTCCATCCTGGATTGTGCCTTTAGTGATCATATTTCAGCTCCATTTCCAAGCTGCAGCTCAGCGGTTTTAGCCTGTGAATTGTCTGTCTGTCTGTCTTCTGTCCATCCATCCCTCCATCCCCCTATCCCTCCATCCATCCCTCCCTCCCTCCCTCCCTCCATCCATCCCTCCATCCCTCTATCCCTCCATCCATCCCTCCATCCATTCCTCCCTCCATCCCTCCCTCCATCCATCTCTCCAGCCATCCCTCCATCCCTCCATCCCTCCATCCCTCCATCCCTCCATCCATCCATCCATCCATCCATCCAGCCAGCCAGCCAGCCAGCCAGCCAGCCAGCCAGCCAGCCAGCCATACCTACCTACCGACCGACCGACCGACCGACCTACCTACCTACCTACCTACCTACCTACCTACCTATCTATCTATCTATGGTACTTGCATTTTTTTTGCCTATACCTGCCTTGGGGGGACATATACCTGTTTACCCTCTTTTAAACTTACAGAGCTAGTCTACTGGTTTTCTTTGAAATAAATATTCTAAAACATTTAATCTACTGATGCCTCAATTGATGTAATTTTATTGTTTTCCATTTTCATCAGTTACCAGTAGCCGCTGCAATTTCCACCCTCGACTTATACTGGAGTCAATAAATTTTCCCAGTTTTTGTGGCAAAAGTAGGTGCCTCGACTTATAATCGGAGCGACTTATAGTTGAGTATATACGGTATCTATCTATCTATCTATCTATCTATCTATCTATCTATCTATCTATCTATCTATCTATCTATCTATCTATCATCTATCTGCCTATTTACCTATCTAATCTCTCTCTCTGTCATTGTCTGTCTACCATCCATCCATCTATTTATCTATCTATTTATCAGCTCTATCGGCTATATCTATTTCCATATCTACCTATCTACCTACCTATCTACTTATCTACCTATCTACCTATCTACCTATCTACCTATCTACCTATCTACTTATCTACCCATCTACCCATCTACCCATCTACCCATCTACCTACCTACCTACCTACTCTCTGTCTGTCTGTCTGTCTGTCTGTCTGTCTGTCTATCTATCTATCTATCTATCTATCTATCTATCTATCTATCTATCTATCTATCTATCTATCATTGTCTGTCTGTCTACCATCCTTCCATCCATTTATCTATCTATTTATCAGCTCTATCTGCTATATCTATTTCCATCTCTCTCTCTCATCTCTCTCCGTTGGCCAGCTCACAAACATTAGAAAAAACCCACCACACATTAAAATAATAAAGCAAAATCTCATATCCGTCCCCACGCCCCCTCCCCTTCAAAAAAACCATGCACAATTCAGCCCCCCCAAAGACCCTGGTTCCCAGCCTTAGTGCCCATGCTCCCCAGCCCTCTTACCTCTCCTCCCGTCCTGAGAGCCTCCAATCCCGTCCGTCTCCCCCTGTTTAACCTCCTTCTCCGAGGAGGGAGGCCACAGGGGGGGTGTCACAGGTGGGCACCGATACCTGCAAGGCCCAGTCAGTTTCTCTCTTTTCCCTTTTTGCTTTGCAAAAACTATTCCTCCCAGAAGAGGAATGTCTGGTTTAAATCGTGTGTCTTTTAAATTGACGAAGGTCTCAGTCGCAGAGGGGAGAGGCTAGAAGGAAACCCAGGTGGTGTGCCCACTTTTTATTTTTTGGGTTAATTTATTCAGGGCAGAGAGTCCTGGTCTTTAGCCAAGCAAATCACCAGCCTACACAAGACGCCTCTGCAGAAAGGAAAAAAGACACCAGCTTTGTCGTAATTCAGGGGCTCAAATTCATTTCTCACTCGACTGGTTGGGTGGGAAATCGACTTCTCCTTTCCTCTCCTGGCATCAGCGAAATCTTGAATATTTTTTGGGGGTTTCTCCCTGACTTAAAAACAAGGCAAAAGGGCTCCTGAGGGACTCCAGAAAGCTCCCTCTCCTTTGCAATCCACTTCGCTTGAGGGATGCCGGTGGGGAAGTGAATTTACTCCAGATGAAGGACGTCACCTGGGACTCTGGCCTCGTGCTGGCTAATTTTAGCCCAGCAGCGTCCTCCTCAGCCCCCTTGGCACGGAGCCCCGGGCTGGCACAGTAGGCATCTCTCCGCGTGGTGGAAATATCTTCGGCATTTCAAAAAGTCTTCCCGCCCCCGTCAATGAGTCTTGCCAGGAACCGCAGAGCAAGAAGCGGCTTTTCTCTTTGAGATTTGGGCAAAACAGGCCGTTCTCTACTTACGACCTGTTCTGTGGGGCTCTCTGGTAGAATCCTCCCAAAAATTCACAGGTACAAATTTCAGACACACACACGTTTGAAAATTCAAAACAATGTTCTTTATAATGAAAATTCACTGAAACCAAGCCCTCTTTTGGTATAGCAAAGAGCACTCGTCTCCAAACAAACTGGTAATTGGTACAAGTCCCTTATCAGTCCTGTGATACTTAGCTTGCAGCTGTGAGGCAATTCACAGTCCTTCTTCTTTCACAAAGTGAAACACACTTTGCTCTGGTTTAGTTTCAAAGCGGGGAAAAATCAGCACACAAAAAGTCAAAGTCAGTAAAGCAGTCACAAAACACAACGATCAGATAATCCTCCACAATGGCCAAACCCACAGGCTGCTATTTATAGCAGCCTCACTAATGACCACAGCCCCACCCAACCACAGGTGGCCTCATTTTCTTTGATAATAATCTCTCAGTTGTTGTTGCCTATGCATCGCTCTCCGCATGCGTGGCTGTATCATTAACTCTTGTTCTGAATCCAAGGAGGAGCTAGATAATTGCTGTCCTTCTGAGCTGTCTGCCACACTCTCCTCCACCCTGTCACTCATGTCTTCTTGGTCAGAGGAGCCTTCATCATCAGATTCCACCGGGGGCAAAACAAGCCTGCAGCATGTGGATGTCTTCCCCACACCCACAGTCCTTGGGGCAGGAACTGGGCCAGAGCTAACCACAACACACCCTGCTCGGTTTAGTGACTGAACTTTCGATAGTCCTGGGAAAAAACAAACAAACCTCATTTATTATTATTATTATTATTATTATTATTATTATTATTATTATTATTATTATTATTATTATTATTATTTTATTTGTATGCTGCCCCTCTCCACAGACTCGGGGCGGCTCACAACAGTGATAAAAAACAATACATGGTAACAAATCTAATATTTAACATCTAAAAATAACAATTTTACATTAAAAAGTCTAAAAAACCCCAATATATAAAAACATACACGCAATCATATCATACACAAAAACTACATGTGCAAGGGGGAGATGTCTCAGTTCCCCCATGCCTGATGGCAGAGATGGGTTTTAAGGAGTTTATGAAAGGCAAGGAGGGTGGGGGCAGTCCTAATCTCTGGGGGGAGCAGGTTCCAGAAGGGTCGGAGCCACCACAGAGAAGGCTCTTCTCCTGGGTCCCGCCAGCTGACATTGTTTAGTCGACGGGACCTGGAGAAGGCCAACTCTGTGGGACCTAACCGGCAGCTGGGATTCGTGTGGCAGAAGGTGGTCTCGCAAATACCCTGGTCCCACCTCAGAAGGATGGAAGGCTGAGTCGACCTGGAGCCAGTGATGAGATTTGAACTGCTGAACTTCAGCAGAGCTGCACTCTAACCACTGCCCCACTCCAAAGAGGAGGAAGAAGAGGAGGAGGAGGAGGAGGAGGAAGAGAAGGAAGGAAAAGGAGGAGGAGGAGGAAGAAAAGGAAGAAAGGAAGGAGGAGGAAGAGGAGGTAGAATAGCAATAGCATTTAGACATATACCGCTTCACAGGGCTTTCCAGTCCTCTCTCTAAGCGGCTATATTCCAGTCCTCTATCGGCTATATCTATTTCCATATCTACCTATCTACCTATCTACCTATCTACCGGTTTACAGAGGCAGCCTGTTGCCCCCAACAATCTGGGTCCTCATTTGATCCACCTGGGAAGGAGGGATGGCTGAGTCCCCCTGGAGCCGGCGGTGAGACTTGAACTGCCGAACTGCAGATCTAACAGTCAGCTGGAGGAGCCTGCAGGGCTGCCCTCTAACCCCTGCGCCATGGAGGCTCTTAATATTTCTGTTCCATTGGTGAGAGGCCTCGGAGGAGCCTTCTGAAGGCGTAGAGCTTCACGGTCCGTGGGAGGGGCCTTGGAGGACTTCTAGACTTCTGCTCCAGAATGTCTGAAAGGTGGACGCTCTAGCTACCCAACTACCATCTCTACTGCTCTTGAAGAACTCAGTGGCTGCTTACAGTCATCTTTCCAGGAGAATAACAGAACCAAAGGGACTTTGGGGGTCTTCTAATTCAAGCAGGAGACCCTCTATTATTCTGGGCATGTGGCTGTCCAGTCTCTTCTTGAAGACCTCCAGGGATAATGGATTGCCCACAACTCCTGGTGGCAAGCAGTTCCACTGGCTATTTATTCTCAGTGTCAGGAAGCTTCTCTTGAATTCTAGGTTTCTTCTCTCCTGGAATAGTTTCCATCTGTTGCTTCTTGAACGGCCTTCAGCTGCTTTGGAGAATAGGCTGATCCCCCCTCCCCCTCCCCCTTCTCTGACCCCAACTTCTCTCTGTCAAAATGTCAAAGGCTTTAATTGATTGATTTATTGATTGATTGACATCTAGAGGAGTCACACAACCACCACAATCACAGCCAGGATTCAAGGTGGGCCATTGATCAGGCAGAGGGACCAAGGAGAGCTGGTGGAGTTTCCTGGAGGGGAAGAAATAAAGGGAGTCGCAACCTCACACCAAAGAAGGAACACAACCCCCCCACACAAGGGACACACACATGTGGAGCCTGGTTGTGTTCATTGCAGCTGACTCGTCCGCTTGAGTCTGTGCCATCCAGGAAAGGTCAGACCTCGTGCGCCTGACACCCAGCCAGGCCAGCGGTCAAGCGGGCTTGTAGGCGGGGGGGGGGGGGTTGCGCGCGTGCGTGTGCGTCTGTGTGTGTGTGTTTTTGTGTTTTTGTGGCAAGCTCTGGCAGTGGGGAGGGGAGGGGCACCCGGCTCCTTTGCCCCATTTTATTTGGGGAAGGGGTTCTCCTGCCCAAAGGCTCCTCGGGCTGAAAACTTTGGCTACCCACACAAAAAGCCGGCGTTTTCCCCGGCTCTGGGGCCCGGGTTTTCACCATGTGGTGGCCATGAGGCCAACCGTGCCCCCTGGCATGGAATGGACTGAGAGGGAGGGAGGGAGGGAGGAAAGGAGGAAGAAGGAAGGGAAGTAAAGGAAGATAGAAGGGAAGGAAGGAGAAGGAAAGGAAAGGAGGAAGGAGGAAGGAGGAAGAAGGAGGAAGGAAGAAGGAAGGGAAGGGAAAGGAAGGAAGGAAAGGAAAGGAAAAGAGGAAGAAAGAAGGGAAGTAAAGGAAGGTAGAGGGGAAGGAAAAGGAAGTAAAGGAAGATAGAAGAAGGGAAGGAAGGGAAAGGAAAGGAGGAAGAAGGATGAAGGAAGAAGGAAGGGAAAGGAAGGAAGGAAAGGAAAGGAAAAGAGGAAGAAAAAGGGAAGGAAAGGAAGCTAGAAGGGAAGGAAAAGGAAGTAAAGGAAGATAGAAGAAGGGAAGGAAGGGAAAGGAAAGGAAGATAGAAGAAGGGAAGGAAGGGAAAAGAAGTAAAGGAAGATAGAAGGGAAGGAAGGGAAAGGAAAGGAGGAGGAAGGAAGAAGGAAGGGAAGGGAAAGAGGAAGAAAGAAGGGAAGTAAAGGAAGGTAGAGGGGAAGGAAAAGGAAGTAAAGGAAGATAGAAGAAGGGAAGGAAGGGAAAGGAAAGGAGGAAGAAGGATGAAGGAAGAAGGAAGGGAAAGGAAGGAAGGAAAGGAAAGGAAAAGAGGAAGAAAAAGGGAAGGAAAGGAAGCTAGAAGGGAAGGAAAAGGAAGTAAAGGAAGATAGAAGAAGGGAAGGAAGGGAAAGGAAAGGAAGATAGAAGAAGGGAAGGAAGGGAAAAGAAGTAAAGGAAGATAGAAGGGAAGGAAGGGAAAGGAAAGGAGGAGGAAGGAAGAAGGAAGGGAAGGGAAAGAAAGGAAAGGAAAAGAGGAAGAAAGAAGGGAAAAGGAAGTAAAGGAAGATAGAAGAAGGGAAGAGAAGGAAGGAAGGAAGGAGTGGGAGGAAGGAAGGAGTGGGAAGAAAGGATTCTCTTACCCCTCTTTGAGCCACCTGCCCACCCAATCTGTGTGAAAGCATCACCCTCCCTCTCCCACGCTCCCCCCTCCCTGAAATCCCCTTTCCCTTTCAAAGAAACTTCAAAGGAAGGCCCGCTGCTTTCATCTTCCTGGTGGAAAGCGGGGGAGAGCAAAAGGCAGGGGGGAATTGCCCCCCAGTTGTGGGTTCCCTCCATCAGAGCAGCCAATCCCTCCGGCCTCTGGGGGGAGGGGGCTTCTGGGGGCGGGGCTTCCCTGGGGAGGATGAGGCAAGGGCTGCACGTGTGCCCAGGTGTGCCCGGGCCAGGCCAGCTCTTGCAGCCTTCACACAAACGCCCAGAGCGGGGAAATGACTCAGTTGTGAGCAGGGAGGCTTCTAAAGCAGACCCTTCCCCAAGAACTACCACTCCCAGAATGCCTTGCAGGGAAGAGGGGGGAGGGAGGGGCAGCAGGTAGGCTTCCCCAGCAGGGGGTGAGGACCTGAGCCTGCCCTGGGGGGGGAGGGTTCCTGGATTTAAGACCCCCCCCTTGCATCCCCATGCAACATGGCGCCTAGGAGAGTCACCATCATGTTTGGTTTTGGGACCTTTTCTGCCCTTTAAGAGAATCCCCATTAAGAGGCTCTCAGGTGGCCCTTTGTTTTGGTTTTTAATGAGGGTCCTCTCTTCCTTTCCTCCCCCCTCCTTCCCTTCTTTCCTTTCCTCCTTTTCCTTCCTTCCTTCCTTCTTTCCTTCCTTCCTTTCTCTTTCTTTCTTTCCTTTCTTTCTTTCCTTCCTTCTTTCTTTTTCATTCCTTCTCTTGTTTAGTTCCTTTCCTCCTCTTTCTTTCTCTCTCTCTCTCTTTCTTTCTTTCCTTTCTTCTTTCTTTCTTTTTCATTCCTTCTCTTGTTTAGTTCCTTTCCTCCTCTTTCTCTCTCTTTCTTTCTTCCTTCCTTTCTTTCTTTCCTTCTTTCTTTCTCATTCCTTCTCTTGTTTAGTTCCTTTCCTCTTCTCTCTCTCTTTCCTTCCTTCCTTCCTTCTTTCTTTCTTTTTCATTCCTTCTCTTGTTTAGTTCCTTTCCTCCTCTTTCTTTCTCTCTCTCTCCTTCCTTCCTTCTTTCTTTCTCATTCCTTCTCTTGTTTAGTTCCTTTCCTCTTCTCTCTCTCTCTCTCTCTCCTTCCTTCCTTCTTTCTTTCTTTTTCATTCCTTCTCTTGTTTAGTTCCTTTCCTCCTCTTTCTCTCTCTTTCTTTCTTCCTTTCTTTCTTTCCTTCCTTCCTTCCTTCCTTCTTTCTTTTTCATTCCTTCTCTTGTTTAGTTCCTTTCCTCCTCTTTCTCTCTCTTTCTTTCTTTCTTCCTTTCTTTCTTTCCTTCCTTCCTTCCTTCCTTCTTTCTTTCTCATTCCTTCTCTTGTTTAGTTCCTTTCCTCTTCTCTCTCTCTCTCTCTTTCTTTCCTTCCTTCCTTCTTTCTTTCTTTCTTTCCTTCCCTCTCCTTCCTTCTCTTGCTTGCTTCCTTTCCCTCTGGGCCTCACCGGCTGCTCGGAAGATCCCTTCTCCCCACTCCACGTTCTGTGGGTCTGCTAGCCTCCCAGAATAGCTGCTGTCGTCGGGGCAGATAAGGGCCCTCCGTCCATCCGTCTGGCCAGTCTCACCTCCGGGACTGAGATGGGGCCCTTATCTGGGATGGAGAGAAAGAGACCCTCACTTGGGGCCTCCACTGCCCTGGCCAGCTGGGCCACTCAGGAGAGCCTCCCCTCCCCCCTGCCCCCACCCCAGCCCTCTTTTCAAAGCCCAGGGCTGGAGGTCACCCCATTTTGGACCCCTAAGCCGTTTCCTTCAGTGGGATGGGGAGAGTTTGTCTCCTGGGGTCTTTCCTGGGGTGAGGAGGGGGCTCCCTGGCTCTCTTTCATGGCTGAAGGAAGCTTCTCTGTGTCCCCCCCAAAAGACCACCACTCCTTCTCTTCCTTTTTTTAGCCCTTCTTTCTTCTCCTCCTCTCTCCTCTTCTTCTTTCTTCCTTCTTCTTCTCCTCCTCCTCCTCCTCTTCCTCTTCTCCTCCTCCTCTTCTCCTCCTCCTCTTCTCCTTCTCCTTCCTCCTCCTCCTCTTCTTCCTCTTTCTCTTCCTCTTCTTCCTCCTCCTCCTCCTCTTCTCCTTCTCCCTCCTCCTCCTCCTCTTCCTCCTCCTCCTCTTCTCCTCCTCCTCCTCCTTCCTCCTCCTCCCTCCTCCTCCCTCCTCCTCCTTCTCCCTCCTCCTCCTCCTCTTCCTCCTCCTCCTCCTCTCCTCCTCCTCCTCCTCCTCCTTCCTCCTCCTCCCTCCTCCTCCTTCCTCCTCCTCCCTCCTCCTCCTTCCTCCTCCTCCCTCCTCCTCCTTCTCTTCCTCTTCCTCTTCTTCTCCTTCCTCCTTTCTCCTCCTCCTCCTCTTCTCCTTCTCCCTCCTCCTCCTCCTCTTCTCCTTCTCCTTCCTCCTCCTCCTCTTCCTCTTCTTCCTCTTCCTCTTCTTCTTCTTCCTCCTCCTCCTCCTCTTCTCCTTCTCCCTCCTCCTCCTCCTCTTCTTCTCCTCCTCCTCCTTCCTCCTCCTCCCTCCTCCTCCTTCTCTTCCTCTTCCTCTTCCTCTCCTTCCTCCTTTCTCCTCCTCCTCCTGCCCTTCTCCCACTGCTTCGCAGGCCATCCTTATTCCCCAGTGGTTGTGGACCCCCCTCCCCATCCTCCTCCTCCCCCAAAAGGGACCCCCAGCCTCCAAGAATAGCTCCCCGGCCACTTCCGCTGCCACAGGGCACTTCAGAGGCTGCGGGGCCTCTTGAGACGAGAGCCTGAACCGGAGGGAGCCTTCAAAGGGAAAGAAGGGAGCCTGGCTGCCAGGAGGAAGGGGGAGGGCAAGGGGGGAGGCTGTAAAGGAGGGAAGGACCCCCCCCCCAATTCTCAGAAAATGTCCCCCTGGCGGTCAACCCCAGCTGCCCACGCCTGCACGTTCCTTGGCCTCTTCCTCGATTTGGGTGCCTGCCAAATCTCGCAGATCTCGTTTAGGGGCAGACCTTCCAGGGTCCCCCAGATACGACCCCAACCAAGTGCTGGATTTCTTTCATTAAGTGAGAAAATGTTTCACTGTGTTCCCCCCCTTTCTCCTCCTCCTCCTCCTCCCTTTCTTCTCCTTTTCTATTCTTCCTTCTCTCCTTTCTCCCTCCATTCTTCCTCCTCCTCCCTCCCTTTCTCCTCCTTCTTTATTCTTCCTTCTCCTCTTTCTTCCTCTCCCTCCTTCTCCCTTCTTCTTTTTCCTCTCCTTTCTTCCTCCTCTTCCTTTGTCTCTTTCTTCTTCTTCTTTCTCCTCCTACCTTCCTTTCTTTCTTCTCCATTCTTTCTTCTCTTTCTTCCTCTCCCTCCTCTTCCTTCTTCTCCATTCTTCTCCTCTCCTTTCTTCCTCCTCCTCCCTCCCTTCCTTCTTCTTCCTTCCTTCTCCTCTTTCTTCCTCTCCCTCTGCTCCCTTCTTCTCCCTTCTCCTCTCCTTTTTTCCTCCTTTTCCTTTTCCTCTTTCTTCTTCTTTCTTTCTCCTCCTCCTCTTCCTCCTCCTCCTCCTCCATTCTTCCTTCTCCTCCCTCCCTTTCTCCTCCTTCTTTATTCTTCCTTCTCCTCTTTCTTCCTCTCCCTCCTCTCCCTTCTTCTCCCTTCTTCTTTTTCCTCTCCTTTCTTCCTCCTCTTCCTTTTTCTCTTTCTTCTTCTTCTTTCTCCTCCCTTCCTTTCTTTCTTCTCCATTCTTTCTTCTCTTTCTTCCTCTCCCTCCTCTTCCTTCTTCTCCATTCTTCTCCTTTCCTTTCTTCCTCCTCCTCCCTCCCTTCCTTCTTCTTCCTTCCTTCTCCTCTTTCTTCCTCTCCCTCTGCTCCCTTCTTCTCCCTTCTCCCTTCTCCTCTCCTTTTTTCCTCCTTTTCCTTTTCCTCTTTCTTCTTCTTTCTTTCTCCTCCTCCTCTTCCTCCTCCTCCTCCTCCATTCTTCCTTCTCCTCCCTTCCTTCTCCTTCATTCTTCCTCCTCTTCCCTTCTTTTCTTCCTTCTCCTCTTTCTTCCTCTCCTTCCTTCCTCCTCTTCCAGACCCCTGCCCAAAAGCTTTGCTCTCGTGACCCCAGAGCCCCCTCCCGACACCCCCAGCCCACCAAGATTCTCACAGCTCAGCAAACAGAAGCAAAGGAAATTCTTCCGGGGGGGGGGGGGCGACAGAAAAACAAACCCGCCCAAAAGAGAGACGGATCCTGAGCGCCGCAGGGCAACCGGCTGGCATTCCTGCTCTGGCTTTGTTGGCCTGTTTTGGCCCCACCAAGGCCGGCAGAGGCTTTGTTCCCTGCCAACCCCACCGCCCTCTTCGCAGAGCCCGCTTGGCTTGACCGGATGTTCGCAGGGCCCCCCCTTGCTTGCCCCTGTTTCGGTTGCCCACACACACAAAAAAAAACCACTGAAAGGAAACCAGGATTCAATCCAGGTTAGCAGGCGGTTCCTGAGTTTGCTTTCTCGCTCCGGGCACTTTTGGGCAGAGACTGAATTCCCGGCATAAATAGAGCGGCCGGCCGAGCCTTTTCAAAATAAACGAGCCCGGTTGCAGGAAATTCTGGGGCGAAGATTCCAGGACACCCACGGCCGCCCCGCCCAGGGAGGGGAAGGCCAAGAGCCCCCACCCGCCTTTGATGGAGGAGCCGTGGCCGGTCCCCTGTGCCTTAGAGAGACGCAGGGCTTCTTTTGAAATTGGCCAGGCGAGAAATCCGGTGGCTGATTATTATTATTATTATTATTTCGTCCAGGTTTTTCCCAAGAGGAGGAAAGACGGAGGAATTTGGAGGGTTTTATTTAGAATAGAATTCTTTGTGATTGGACACACAAGGAATTTGTCTTTGGTGCAGATGCTCTCAGTGGACATAAAAGAAAATAAGGGAAGGAAGAAGGGAAGGAAGGAAAGGTGGGAGGAGGAAGAAGGGAAGGAAGAAAAAGGAGAGAAGGGAGGTAAAAACAGGAGGAAGAAGAAAAAAGGGAGGAAAAGAAAAGGGAGGGAGGGTAGAGGAAGAAAGAAAAGAGGGAGGGAAAGAGGGAGGAAGAAGGGAAGGGAATAGAATAGAATAGAATAGAATTCTTTCTTGGCCAAGTGTGATTGGACACACAAGGAATTTATCTTTGGTGCAGATGCTCTCAGTGGACATAATAATAATAATAATAATTATTATTATTATTATTATTATTATTATTATTATTATTATTATTATTATTACTATTATTACTGTTATTACTATTATTACTATTATTATATTTATTATTATAATATATTATATATAATATTATTATATAATAGAGAAATTAGTGAAATACGAAGATCTAAAAATCGAGCGGCAACGACTCTGGCATAAGCCAGTGAGAGTGGTCCCAGTGGTACTTGGCAGGCTGGGCGCAGGGCCAAAGGATCTCAGCGGACATTTGCAAACCATTGGAATTGACAAAATCTCCATCTGTCAATTGCAAAAGGCCACTTCACTGGCATCGGCAAACATAATTCGCCGCTACATCACGCAGTCCTAGGTGCTTGGGAAGCGCCCGACTGGTGATGAAATACGAAATCCAGCATAGTGATCTCGTTTGCTGTGTTGTTCTGACATAACAATAACAATAATTTATTAGATTTGTATTGTAGAATTGTATTGTATAAAAGAAAAAGAGACATTTGTCAAGAATCAGACAGTCCAACACTTAATGATTGTCATAGGGATCAAATAAGCAATCAGGAAACAACCAATATTGATAAAAATCTTAAAGATACAAGCAACAAGTTACAGCCATACAGTCCTAAGTGGGAGGAGATGGGTGATAGGAATGATGAGACAAAAACTAGTAGAAATAGTAGTGCAGACTTAGTACAAAATCTGACAGTGTTGAGGGAATTATTTGTTTAGCAGAGTGATGGCATTCGGAAAAAAACTGCTCTTGTGTCTAGTTGTCTTGGTGTGCAGGGCTCTGTAGCGACGTTTGCATGGTAGGAGTTGAAACACTTTGTGTCCAGGATGCAAAGGGTCAGTAAATATTTTCCCCGCCCTCTTTTTGACTCGTGCAGTATCCAGGTCCTCAATGGAAGGCAGGTTGGCAGCAGTTGTTTTATTCTGCAGTTCTGATTCTCCTCTGAAGTCTGTGTCAGTCTTGTTGGGTTGCAGAACCATATATTTATCTATCTATCTATCTATCTATCTATCTATCTATCTATCTATCTATCTATCTTTCTATCTACCTATCTATCTATCTATCTTATTTATTTATTTATTTATCTATTTATTTATTTATCTATTTATCTATTTATTTATTTATTTATTTATTTATTTATTCATTTATTTATTATATTTCTATCCCACCCTTCTCTGCAGACTCAGGGTGGCTCACACAACAATATAGGTACAACAATACAATGCATAAGAAATCTAAATTTAAAATCAATCTAAAATCTACAATACATGAAAACAATCATTCACACTTATGGCCTTGGACCCTTTTGCCTGGAAAGGTATAAGGTCTCTTGTTGGAGCAAGAGGCTGGATTAGACTAGATGACCTCCAGGGTCCCTTCCAATTGTGTCCTTGAGTTAATTAATCAGTGGATCGATTTTCCTGCCTTAATCAGTGGGGTCTTCAAGAAGGAACGGGCTGTTTCTGGGATGGTATAAAAACTCCCACCTTGAGCAGAAGGACAGACTAGAAGACCTCCAGGGTCCCTATTCTGAGACCGATGCTCAAAATAATCTCTTGGCTGGGGGAACAATTGACCAGTGGAACCCCTGGCCTCCAGAAGTTGTGGGTGCTCCAGGATGGGAGGTTTCTAAGAAAAGACTGGACAAGGTTTGGTCTGGAATGGCACAGGAGGCTGGACTAGAGGACCTCTAATGGCCCTCCCCACTGCGTTCTTCTGTGAGTCAGCAACTTCCCTGCACTGTTCACAAAATCCTAGAATCACAAGCCCCCTTTTCTTTGAGCTGGAGAGGAAAAAAATTCAGTTTTCCTGCCAGCCAGCAAACACTACAAGCTTTCAAGCTCCAGAATTTGTGTGTGTGGGTCTCTCTCTCTCACACACACACACGCACATACACACATATGGTTTGCACAGTTTTCTGTCTCGTTTGCAGACCTGCCCTAGTGATTTATTTTTTCCCCCTATCGGTAATTATTAATTATTTTGTTTCACCAACTAAAAACCTTTGGTCTGAAATGGCCTCTAGGGCAGTGTTTCCCAACCTTGGCAACTTTATTTTATTTATTTTATTTTATTTTATTTTATTTTTTTATATTTTATTTTATTTTATTTTATACAGTATTTTATTTATTTTATTTATTTTATTTATTTTATTTATTTTATTTATTTTATTTATTTTATTTATTTTATTCATTTTATTCATTTTATTCATTTTATTCATTTTATTTATTTTATTTATTTTATTTATTTTATTTATTTTATTTATTTTATTTATTTTATTTTATTCTATTTTATTCTATTTTATTTTTATTCTATTTTATTCTATTTTATTTTTATTCTATTTTATTTTATTCTATTTTATTTTTATTCTATTTTATTATTTTTTTATTTTATTTTATTTTATTTTATTATTTTATTTTAATTTAATTTAATTTAATTTAATTTAATTTAATTTAATTTAATTTAATTTAATTTAATTTAATTTAATTTAATTTAATTTAATTTTATTTAGTCCAATACATAATACACATTGAAGAGAATAGATATGTAGTAATATAACTAAAGAACTGAATAGAAGAAAAGATATAAAAGTATAGGTGAACAAATTTGAAAGGAAGAAAAGATAAATGAGATAAGGAGAGACAATTGGACAGGGGACAGAAGGCACACTGGTGCACTTATGCACGCCCCTTACTGACCTCTAAGGAACCTGGAGAGGTCAATCGTGGATAGTCTAAGGGAAAAATGTTGGGGGTTACTGAGTCAGGTAATGAGTTCCACGCTTCGACAACTCGGTTGCTGAAGTCATATTTTTTACAGTCAAGTTTGGAGCGGTTAATATTAAGTTTGAATCTGTTGCGTGCTCTTCTGTTGTTGCGATTGAAGCTGAAGTAGTCATTGACAGGTAGATGCTGGCTGGGGAATTCTGGGAGTTGAAGTCCAAATATCTTCAAGTTGCCAAGGTTGGGAAACACTGCTCTAGGGCTATAATGGGGAACCTTTTTCCCCCTCGGGTGCCAAAAGGATGTTCATACGTTCTATCCCACGCACGTGTGTGCTCACACCCATAATTCCATCCCCCCTGCGTCCCACCTCCTCTGCACATATGTGCATAACTCCCCCCTGCCCTGCCCTGCCCCATGTGTGCCCACATGCCCCCCCTGCTCCCCATTTCCCGACTTCCAGTGGGGCGCATGGGCCTGTTTTTCATCCTCCCGAGGCCTCCCTGGAGCCTGGCGACGATGAAAACAGCCTCCCCTGAACCCCCAGAGGCCGAAAACGCCCTCCCAGATCCTCCACACGAGCTGAAAATCAGCTGGCCGGTGCGGGCTGGAGCTGAGCTGGGGCATTGGCTCACGTGTCGGCAGAAAGGGCTCTGTGCGCCACTTGTGCCATAGGTTTGCCATCACGGGCACTATTGGCTTGCTACAGGTTACGGATAAGGAAGCCGCAATGGTAGCAAAAATGGCTTCCTGTGACTGGCGGGTGCATGCATGCGCCCCAACAAGATCGTGCTCCCAAGCATGCACAGGAAGAGACATTTTGCGAGGGGACATGGGCACGTTCAAGATTTCGGCAATTTTTTTTCCTTTTGCGTATGCGCGGAAGCAAAAAAAAAAAAAGCTGAAAACTCGGTCCTGTGCGCATCACAAGGGTTTACTTCCTGCACATGTTAAAAACAATAAAACAGAAACCAACTGAGAACCTTTCATTCCACAACAAAGGAAAAACACATACAACAAAAGCATCGACCAAAAGCTAATCACATACTCTGTCTGAGTTTAATTCCCCTGATACTTATCCATAACCTACTAACAACGTAACTCACAACTATCTCTTAATATACATATCCACCATGTGTAACTAAATAACACGTCGTTAAAACACATAACGCCTGCTACACCCCCCTTCCCTTTCCCCATCCAAATCTCCTCTTATCTTATCTATCTCTTAATATCTATATTGCTGTACTACTTTATTTTTAAACCAACATATATAATAGATATGAAATTACACAATTTTAAATATTGAATATAACGAGAATATGCACAATCAAATGTTTGAAATTTATTTATTTATTAAATTTGTATGCCACCCCTCTCCACAGACTCCGCAGCAACAGAAAAACAGTGTAAAATACAAATTCAATAATTAGAAAGCTAAAAACCCATAATTTAAAAACATTCACACAACATACCATACATAAACAGTTATAGGCCTGGGGAAGATATTTCAATTCCCCCAGGCCTGACGACAGAGGTGGGTCTTAAGGAGTTTGCGACAGGCAAGGAGGGTGGGGGCTGTTCTAATCTCAGGGGGGAGCTGGTTCCAGAGGGTCGGGCCCCCCACAGAGAAGGCTCTTCCCCTGGGACCCGCCAAACGACATTGTTTGGTCGACGGGACCCGGAGAAGGCCAACTCTGTGGGACCTAATCGGTCGCTGGGATTCGTGCGGCAAAGGCGGTCCTGGAGATATTCTGGAAATTGATATATAATAAGTTATATATGTTACTTCGAAAGATGTTTCTTGCTTTGTATCCTTTTTACTTTTCTGTATCTTCATTCCCCTCTCTCCTTTCTTAATAATAAATTAATAAACTTTATTTAAAAAAAAAAGATTTCGCTGATCACTGTGCAATTGTTTTATGTTGTGTGTGAGTTTTATATATTATTTCTTTAAATTAATTTTAAAAAATCAATAAAGAAATAAAATTTGGTTTTTTTTTGTTTTTCCCCCCTCTTTTATGCGATATGCTCTGCAATGTACCATACGTTGTATATATGATGTATATATTTTAATAATAAAAAAATAAAAAAATAAAAAGAAATAAAATTCACTGGGGCTTGTGCGCCCGCCCGCATGTCATCTATTTTAAAAAAAATATATTTTATTGGTTTTTTCAAAGTAACAAACACAACAAACAAAACATATAACACTTAATGGAGCTACAGTCGCTCCACTCAAAATAGAAGCCTTCATATAAAAGTAAAAAGTTTATCTATAAAATACATATTGTTATATAGAATAAAAATATCAATCTTAATATAAATCTAAGTCTGTATCAAAATTTATAAAGATACATATAAAAAAGAAAAAAAATTATGAAAAAACAAAGAGAGAAAAAGGAAAAAAAAGAGATGAAAGGGATTTATATTTATACTAATAATTACCATACAATTCTAATACTAAATTCAAATATGCAAAATAGTATAGCAACACGCTTATCTCTTATTCCTTGTTTCCCACCAAATATATACTTTCTGCCAGATATCATAAAATTCTGATTCTTCTTGATTATTTAACCGTCTCGTCATCATATCTAATTCGGCACAGTCTAAAATCTTCTTAAGAATATCTGTTTCTTTTGGAATCTCACTATCTTTCCATTTTTGTGCAAAAGCTATCCTAGCTGCTACTAATATATGAACTATTAAATAATATATATTGTGATTCAGCCTGAGGCTGCTCAGGGACCAGCTGTGTCTCTGCTGGCTCCATGCCCGGAGGAGGATGACAGCGCAGAGGAGGGGGCTGAACAGTCGGACGGGGGAGAGGAAAATCAGGAATGGGATGAAGGAGAACAGCATGAGAGCCCGGGGGGGGTGGGCTCTCCCCAGCCAGTAGCTTGGAGTCATTAGGTGATGACGCACAAGCTGTCATTGACATGAGACAGCAACGTTCAGAGCAACGAAAGGAGCAGTTAAAGAGATATTTTCACCATTGAAGTAGAAACAGCTGGGTTTGGGTGTGGTACTCATCAGCAGGGTTTAAAAGGCAGGCAAGCCCTTGAAGCCATGTGGAGTGTTATCAGCTTGGCGTGGCGTTATCCTGTCTTGTTTCTCGGCGTCTCTGTTCCTGGCTTGTGGCCCAGCAGCTTTGGAAGACCCGTGGGAGGTGTAGGTCTGCTATCTACAGCTTTGGTTTGGCAGCAAGAATTCTGTATTGCTGCATGGACTTTTGGCCTTCGTGAATATATCTGAAGATACAGCATTTTCCTGTTTGTAAGGACATTTTCTGTTACCTGTGTTTTTCTTGGATTTTATAAAACTGCCTTTGCCTTTTACCAGTGTGTCTGGCTTCTCTTTTTGGGTTGGTCTTGGCTTCTGGAGTGACCCAGACAGAACAAATATATATCTTTTTTATATTTATAATTTGATATGCCCAATAGAATAAATTCTGGTGCTTTCTTAATATCTAATTGAGTTATTTCTTTCAGCCATTTTTCTATTATGTTCCAGTACTCTTTAGCTTTTGGGCACGTCCACCAACAGTGATAAGAGCTAATATATAGCATGTCATCTAAAGCGGTGTGCGCAGCGCACCATTAGCAGCGGGAGCGGCCAGCCCCACCTGATCACGGGTCTAGGGCAGTGTTCCCTGTAATTTTTTGGGGGGGTGGGCGGAAAAGTATAGTGTCTGAGCGGCAGTCCCTTCGGGACTGGGCAGCACAGAAATATTAAATAAATAAATAAATAAATAAATAAATAAATAAACAAACAAACAAACAAACAAACAAAAAACCCACCCTGTTTTGCCTCAGAGAATTTCAAAATAAAATACTGTACTGTGTGTCTATAACAGTGAGCTCATAATAGGGCAACTCTATCAATATCAAAATGCCACTTAAATAGTTGAGCTAGTTTCAAACTAGATTTTGATTTTCTTTCTCTCTTCCTTACTCCCATTCTTTTTCTTTCTCTTTTCCTTCCTCTCCTTTTTCTATCTGTTTCTCTCTCTTCCTCTCTTCCTCTCTTTCTCCTTCCCTCTCTCCTTCCCTCTCGGCTTCTGGGCAGGTTTGGAAAACTCTGAGTTGATGATGATTTTTAAGTGAGCGATTGCTCACTGCTCAGCTTAGAGGGAACTGTGGTCTAGGGTCTCCCGCTCGAGCCAGGGGCTGGACTAGAAGACCTCCAAGGACCCTGCCTGCTCCTGCGATGGGTGGGTGGGTGGGAGAAAGCCCCCTCCCCTTTTCCCCCCACCCCTAGGGACCCTGGCCAAGAGGGGAGAAAGGCTGCTGGGAGTTTTATCCCGGGAGGGGTGGGATTTGGAGGGACAAAGGCCCTTAAGCCCTGCGGCCCTTTTCCCACGGTTGCTGTTGAACTGGAAAATAAAGATTAAACAAACAACCACAATCCAGCGTCAGGATTTCGCTCTCTTGCAAAACAAACGCAGGAAGTTTTCCTCCGACAGCCCTCCGTCCGGGATAATTCAAGTGGTCCCTGACTTACGACAGAAATGGACCCCCCCCAAATTTCCGTCGCTAAGCAAGACACCGACACAGCGGTTTTTGTCCCCTTTTTACGGCCTTTCTTGATGCCGTTGTCGAGCTCTGCAGTTATTCAGCGAGGGTGACAGGATTCTTGGCTTTATTTTCCCCTCTGAGGTTTCTCTGCTTCTCTTGGCCAGGGGGCTGGACTACAGGACCTCCGAGGTCCCTTCCACCTCCGAGAGGCTGAGGTTGCAGCGGCTCTTTGTAGCCCCCATGATGCTCCTGGGTCTCTTTCAAACACTTTTATTTACGGAGGAACGGCACGTCCTCCAGTCTCTATTATGGGTTGACTAGTCTCTTACTCAGTGAGTAAAGATTGCTCACCGTCCACAATCTGCCCTACGGCCAGGGTGGAGCCCAGGTGAAAATAGAAAAAATGTTCCCCATACTTAAAATTCCTGCCCTTTCAACAGGCTGGCTCTTATTTGGAATTCTGTATTCTATTCTTATTTAATTCTATTCTGTTCTGTTCTATTCTATTTCTATTCTGTTCTATTCTATTTCTATTCTATTCCTCTCTATTATTCTATTCTATTATTTTCTTATTCCTTATTCTATTCTATTCTTAAATTCTATTCTGTTTCTATTGTATTCTATTCTATTCTTATTCCTTATTCTATTCTTAAATTCTATTCTATTCTGTTCTGTTCTATTCAATTCAATTATTCTATTCTATTTCTGTTCTGTTCTATTCTTATTCCTTATTCTATTCTCTTCCTCTCTATTATTCTATTCTATTATTTTCTTATTCCTTATTCTATTCTATTCTTAAATTCTATTCTATTTCTATTCTATTCTAATTCCTTATTCTATTCTTAAATTCTATTCTATTCTGTTCCATTCTGTTCTATTCTATTCTTTTCAATTATTCTATTATATTTCTGTTCTGTTCTATTCTATTCTTATTCCTTATTCTATTCTATACTCTATTCTATTTTATTCTACTGTATTCCATTTTCCTTATTCTATTCTATTCTTAAATACTATTCTATTCAATTCTATTCCTATTATTCTATCCTATTCCTATTATTCTATTCTATTGTCTATTCTATTCTACTCTACTCTATTTCTGTTCTGTTCTAATTCCATTCCACTCCTCTCCACTCCACTCCATTCTGTATTCTCTCCTGTAATAACCTATTTATTACACTAGCTGCCCATCTCTAGACAAGCCCCCCCCCCCTCCAAAGGGCTGCAGGGAAGAAGTCTCGCCACCCCCTTTTTGCCAACCAAGGGGCTCCCTGGAGTTTTCCTGGAGAAGGGATGCCAGCCCAGGGGAGGAGGGGGAGGAGGAGGGGGAGGGTGCCCCCCAAAGGGGTCTCTGGGCGCTGGGAGGGAATCCACTGACGGTGCAGATTGGAGGGAGTAGGGGGTGGGTGGGCAGAGGGGGGGGGCTGGCAAGGCAGCCGGGAAGAGCCAAGCGGAAACGCTCGGTCTGGCAGCTCCCATTGTTGGTGGGCTTGCGGAGCGCATGGAGGAATGCGCCCACACAAAGGGGGCTCTGGGCATGAAAGCCCTGGCTGGAGGCAGTGGGGCTGGATGGGGGGGGGTCCCTGAAAACATCCCCCCTCCTCCTGGCAGCTCTGCCACACAATGGAAAAGTGAGGAGGGGAAGGAAGTGGCTGAACACTGGGGAAACCTGCCCTGTCCCCCCTTCCCTCTCTTTCTTTCCTTTCCTTCCTTCTATCCATCCTTCTTTTTCTTCTTCCTCCTCCTCCTCCTCCACTTTCACCTTTCTTCCTTTCTCTTCCTTCCCTCCCCTCTTTCTCCTTTCTTCCTTCTCTTTCTTTTCCTTCCTTCCTTACTTCTATCCATCCATTTCTCCTCCCTCTCTTCCTTCTCTTTCTTTTCCTTCCTTCTCTCTTTCCTTCCTTCCTTCTTCCAACCTTCCTTCCTTCCCCTAACCTTTCCTTCCTTCTATCTTTCCTTCCTTCTTCTAACCTTCCTTCCTTCCTCTAACCTTCCTTCCTTCTCTCTCTTTCCTTCCTTCTTCCAAGCTTCCTTCCTTCCCCTAACCTTTCCTTCCTTCTTTCTTTCCTTCTCCCTTTCCTTCCGTCCTTCTTCTAACCTTCCTTCCTTCTCTTTCCTTCCTTCCTTCTTCTAACCTTCCTTCTTTCTTTCTTTCTTTCCTTCCTTCTCTCTTTCCTTCCGTTCTTCTTCTAACCTTCCTTCCTTCTCTTTCCTTCCTTCCTTCTCTCTCTTTCCTTCCTTCTTCCAACCTTCCTTCCTTCCCCTAACCTTTCCTTCTTTCTTTCTTTCCTTCTCCCTTTCCTTCCGTCCTTCTTCTAACCTTCCTTCCTTCTCTTTCCTTCCTTCCTTCTCTATTTCCTTCCTTCTTCCAACCTTCCTTCCTTCCCCTAACCTTTCCTTCCTTCTTTCTTTCCTTCTCCCTTTCCTTCCGTCCTTCTTCTAACCTTCCTTCCTTCTCTTTCCTTCCTTCCTTCTCTCTCTTTTCTTCCTTCTTCCAACCTTCCTTCCTTCCCCTAACCTTTCCTTCCTTCTTTCTTTCTTTCCTTCTCTCTTTCCTTCCGTCCTTCTTCTAACCTTCCTTCCTTCTCTTTCCTTGCTTCCTTCTCTCTTTCCTTCCTTCTTCCAACCTTCCTTCCTTCTTTCTTTCTTTCCTTCTCCCTTTCCTTCCGTTCTTCTTCTAACCTTCCTTCCTTCTCTTTCCTTCCTTCCTTCTCTCTCTTTCCTTCCTTCCCTCCCTCCCTCCCTCCTTTCATTTGTTCCATTACTTATGGATTGTTAGGTGAATCTCCAATAAGACACATGGTTGTTAAGTGAATCCCTCTTGTTCTTAAGGAGGTCACAAAAGGGGGTCACATGACCCTGGGACAGGGCAACTGTCCTGAGTTCTGGTCAGTTGCCAAGCATCCGAATTTGGGATCATACAGATAACCATCCGTTGCGTTAACTTCACAGCTTTGCTGGGGAGCTTAATGATGGTTAGAGAATTGTGAGGGGTGTGTGTGTGTGACCACCCCCGTGTCCCCCCAGATTCTCACTCAGGTGGGGGCAGGGGTATATTTTGTTTTAAGGCTTGGGGGGGATGAGGCGTGGCTGGAGTTGGCTTTCCCTTCTTGCTCCTTAATTATTTGAGAATTAACGGATTCTTGGCACTTATTCACTAATCCTGCAATTAAAGACACACTTGTGGGGGGTGGGGGAAGGGCCCTTGACAGCTTTTGACCCTGGTGACGGGCAGGGGGTGACTGACACCCCCACCTTCATGGCACTGGACCAGAATATCTCTGGGACTGCCTTCAGCCGCACGAATCCCAGCGACCAGTTAGGTCCCACAGAGTTGACCTTCTCCGGGTCCCGTCGGTGGAACAATGCCGTCTGGCAGGACCCAGGGGAAGAGCCTTCTCTGTGGCGGCCCTGACCCTCTGGAACCAGCTCCCCCCGGAGATTAGGATTGCCCCCACCCTCCTTGCCTTTCGTAAACCCCTTAAGACCCACCACTGCCATCAGGCATGGGGGAACTGAGACATCTCCCCTGGCCTATATATTTTATGCATGGTATGTTTGTGTGTATGTTTTACTTTTAAATAAAGGTTTTTTTAGTTTTTTAATTATTAGATTTGTTACTGTATATTGTTTTTTACTATTGCTGTGAGCCGCCCCGAGTCTACGGAGAGGGGCGGCATACAAATCTAAATAATAATAATAATAATAATAATAATAATAATAATAATAATAATAATAATAATGACCCTTCGGAAAGGGTCAGCTGCTCAAGCTTCACCTGTTGAATTATCTGCTCCAACTCTGATGGGTCTGTTTGCAGCTTTGCTGGGCCAGTCAGCTGATTCACACACACTTCCATGTGTACACACACACATGCACAAGCACACAATCCCTCTCGCGCAGTTGGCAAGGCTCTCGCTGACCCTTTGCCAAATTGCAACAACAAAACAAACCCAAACCCAAAGCAAGACACCCCCCACCCCCAATTCTGCAGTTTTGCAGCCATCCTCCTCATTAACTCTGATTAAGGGTGAGGCCCTGTCTGGGTCAGCTCATGAACGGAGCCCCCCCTCCCCTTGAGCCCATTATGCCCCACTGCCTTCAGGGCCCCTCCCACCCACCCCCCATCTTCAGAGGGCTGCTAGAATCTGCTGAGAGGGACGGATTTCCTGGGCAGTTGGGTGAAGGGCCAGATTAGATTTAGATTAGATAAAATTAGATTTATTGGATTTATATGCCGCCCCTCTCCGCAGACTCAGGGCGGCTCACAACAATAGTAAAAACAGTACATAGTGACAAAATCCAATGCCCACCAATCCAATTACAATTTTAAATTAAGAAATTCATAAAACAATCCCAATATATATAAAAAAAACAAGCACACAATCAATCAAACGGCAAAACAACATGGGCAAGGGGGAGATGTTTTAGTTCCCCCATGCCTGACGGCAGAGGTGGGTTTTAAGGAGTTTACGAAAGGCAGGGAGGGTGGGGGCAATCCTAATCTCAGGGGGGAGCTGGTTCCAGAGGGTCAGAGCCACCACAGAGAAGGTTCTTCCTCTGGGTCCCGCCAGACGACATTGTTTAGTCAACGGGACCCGAAGAAGGCCCACTCTGAGGGACCTAACCGGTCGCTGGGTGGGTGGCTTAATTGCCCGATGCCCCCAAAAAGGGACCCACCAATTTGTGCCCCCCGACCTCTTTTTGGCACCTGTCCCGCAGGCCAGAGAGGCCCAGGCCCAAATCAAAGCTTGATTTCAGTCCCTCCAGCCTGGAAGGGACACACTGGCTCTCTTTGGCTTCTCCTGTTCTTTCGCTATCTCCTCTGCGCCTTCTTCCCTGAAGGGGGTGGGAGTGGGGAGGGCCCAGCTGCAGCGGCCTCCTAGTTGCCCTCCTGGCTTATCGGGCTGACCTTCAGCATCCCAGCAGCGCCGGTCTCCGAATTGAGCGAAGGACGTCCATCTGGGTCAGCCTGGCCCAAAAGACAACGGGAGAGTCAGATAAGGATGCCAGGGCTCCTCCCAGAGGCTCTTGCGGGAAAGGGGATCATCAGACTAGGGGAGGGGGATCTGCAGCTGGAAGGACCCTCTGCTCTCTGCTGGGGGTGGTGGAGAGAAGAGATTTCCACCCCTTTGCAAAAAAGAAAGATTTTTTTTAACCTTGGTGTGCTGTTCAATAACACTATATATACACTTGTACTGTTCCGGGGTCTATTTGATCCGGACCAAAAATTGTTCATTTTAGGTACAGTGATACCTCGTCTTACGAACTTAATTGGTTCCGGGACGAGGTTTGTAAAGTGAAAAGTTTGTAAGACGAAACAATGTTTCCCATAGGAATCAATGGAAAAGCGATTAATGCGTGCAAGCCTAAAACTCACCCTTTTTGCCAGCCGAAGCGCCCGTTTTTGCGCTGCTGGGATTCCCCTGAGGCTCCCCTCCATGGGAAACCCCACCTCCGGGCTACCATGTTTTTGTGATGCTGCAGGGGAATCCCAGCAGCGCAAAAACGGGTGCCTCACTGGCAACGGAACTCCAGAGGTGGGGTTTCCCAGCGAGGGGAGCCTCAGCAAAATCCCAGCATCACAAAAACACGGAGGTCCGGAGGTGGGGTTTCCCATGGAGGGGAGCCTCAGGGAAATCCCAGCAGTGCAAAAACGGGCGCTTCGGTGGCAACAGAAGTCCGGAGACGAGGCATCCCAGTGGCGGCGGCTTGGGTTTGTAAGGTGAAAATAGTTTGGAAGAAGAGGCAAAAAAATCTTAAACCCCGGGTTTGTATCTCAAAAAGTTTATATGATGAGGGGTTTGTAAGACGAGGTATCATTGTACTTATATTTGGTCTTTTTGAAAACATTTTTCACTTGGAAACTAGTTTGAACATTTCTGCACGCAATGAAATGAAAATTGAAATGCAAAGATTAATGCTTATATTTTTATTTTGCTCATAAAAGTTCCCCCCCATTTTTGTGAATCTGTTTTCAATTTATAGATAGTTTTGACTGCAAAATGTGTTCAATTTTACTAAATTTTACTAAATTTACTTTAAAAACCCAATTTTTCAAGCATTTTGTGTCAGTTTATTATTATTTTTTAGGCTACCAATAAGCATCAATTTTTTCAGTTTATTTCTATTTTTCTTATGATCAAGAATGTTCAATTTAGTATATCAAAGCTTTTGGGGGAAGGAATTTCCCCCCAAAAGCTTTGATATACTAAATTGAACATTCTTGATTATATACAAATTATGCTGTTAATTTCAAAATTACATGCTTGTTTGTAGTAAAATGGATTTCTTTCATAAAATTAGTTGTCTGGCTATCATGTGCTTGCTTTTCAAAAGGATATTCCCAATATTTCTAGCCAAATCTATATAAAAAGTGAAAATAATGGCACACACAGCAAGGCTGGGGGGGGTGGCCCTTTTGTCAGCAAAATAAGCAAATAGGCATCATTTTTTTCAGTTTGTTTCTATTTTTGTTATGATCAGGAATGTTCAATTTAGTATATCAAAACTTTTGGGGGAAACTTCCTTGGAGATTTGTAGCCTAAAAAAAAAAATAAACTGACACAAAATGCTCAAAAAAAATTTTTTTTGGGGGGGGGGCTTTTTGATCAAAATAAAAAATATAAGCATCATTTTTTCAGTTCAATTTTCATATCATTTTGTTCAGAAATGTTCAAACTAGTTTTCAAACTATTTCGGATTTGGAGCCTAAAAACAATTTAAAGTGAAAATGGTTGCAAGCAGCTGGGGGTGTGTGCTTATTTCTGATTTTTAAAAAACCAATAAGCATCATTTTTTTCAGTTCATTTATATTTTTCTTATGTTCATAAATGTTCAAACTACCAATCCCACACCAACTTTAGTAAAATTGAATGCATTTTGCAGGCTAAACTATCTATACATTGAAAAAAAATTCACAAAAAAGAGGGGGCGGGCTATTATGAAAAAAATAAACCAATAAGCATTACTTTTTTCAGTTCATTTATATTTTTCTTATGTGCAGAAATGTTCAGACTACTTTCCAAGTGACCAAATATAAGCACCTAAAATAAAGAATTTTCAGTCCGGATCAGGGAGACCCGGGAACAGAACTTTGGTGACCTTTTTTTCCCCAGCAAAAAATAACACCCCCCCCCCCCAAAAAAAAAAAATTCTCATAGAGAGAACCCCTGACATGATGCAAAGCCATGAAATTTCAAGTTTCAGATATGCAGGGAAAATTTTTTACAGGGTCTCAAGACACCAGAGTAGGGAAGGTAAAAGGTAAAACAAGGCAGGTGAGATCAAAAATCAGCCTTTAGCAGGCTGTGGAAGTACTCTATTGCCACCTGGTGGTCACTCTTGGCAGTGGGGGGGGAGAGAGAACAAGAGAGAGCGAGGAGAGATAGTTAAATGGATGGATGGATGGATGGATGGATGGATGGATGGATGGATGGATAGATAGATAGATACAGTGGTAAAGGGATACAGTGAGAGAGAAAGTAGATGGATGGATGGATGGATAGACAGAGTGATAGATAAAGGGACAGAAATACAGTGAGAGAGAAAAGATAGATGGATGGATGGATAGATAGATACTGATACAGGGATACAGTGAGAGAGAGTAGATAGATGGATGGATGGATAGACAGAGTGATAGATAGAGTGACAGAGAAATACAGCGAGAGAGAGAGAGAGAAGAGATGGATGGATGGATGGATAGATCCTGATAAAGGGATACAGTGAGAGAGAGTAGATAGATGGATAGATGGACAGAGTGATAGATAGAATGATAAAGGGACAGAGAAATACAGTGTGTGTGAGAGAAAAGATAGATGGATGGACAGACAAATAGAGTGATAGATGAAGGGAGACAGACATAGAGTGAGAGAGAAAGAGAAGATAGATAGATGGATAGATAGAGTGATAGATAAAGGAAGAGATACAGTGAGAGAGAAAAGATAGATGGATGGATAGATACAGTGATAAAGGGAGCGAGCGAGGGATACAGTGAATGAGTGAGAGACAGAGACAGAGAGGCAGTAGAGGCATATATCTATAAGACAAATTGGGGGTCCATGGGGGGGGTGTCTGGGCGTGGCCCCTCCCCCTACTGGTAGAATCCAAGGCAATTCAGGGGGCCGAAACTATCAGACAAAAGTCTCAAATCCTTTCAAGGCCTGGGGGATGGGGGGAGGAGAACCTGGAACCGCCAGTAGAGAGTTCGAACCGCTGCACCGGCCGTGAGAAGCCGCTCTCCTCCCGCGGAGTCCTCAGGTTACGACCCTCACGGGGGTCCTCAATACCCCCCCCCCCACACAGAAACCCCCTGTTCTTCCCACGGTTGTAAGTCGAGGACGGCCGTAGACGTGATGCCCCCCGAGCCCTCCCTTCCAAGGGGCCCCTCCAGTTGCACCGCCACATCTGGCGCCCCCCTCCATGCAAACGCGCCCCCCCCGCCTTCCCCGCTCGGCCGGGAGGGATGCGATGCAGGCGGGCACGCACGTCCGCCCCCCCCCTCCGGTTTCCCCGTTGCCATGGCGACCGCCCGGGTCAGGCCTGGCACTTTCTCCCCTCCTCCTCCTCCTTCACCCCCCCGGGTGAGTCCCAGGCGTGGGGAGGGGGGGAGGCGGGCGGCTGCCATTGGCGGGGCCCCGCACGTGACGGCCGCTGGAATGAGCCCGGGCAGCGCTCCGCTTTGCGGCGGGGGCCGGTCGGGGCGACGGGCCAGCAGCGGGGCAGGTAAGGCCCGTGGGGGGGGGGGCGGTCGGGGGGTCATTGCCCAGGCGGTCGGGGGAGGTAGGGCACTCCCGGCCCCATCACCCTCTCCACGGGCTGCAGCGGGCAGAGAGGTTGCCGCCGCCGCCGCCGCCGCCGCCGCTTCTTCCCTGCTGGGGACTCCCGCTCCCATCAGCCGCGGCCCGCCCGCGGGAAGGGATGATGGGAGAGGAGACGCCGCCTCTGCGCAAGCCCTTCAGCGCCGGCATGAGAGGCTTCTTCCCCGTCCCTAATAAGGGGGTGGGGGGAGAGGATGATGGTTGTGGAGGTCCGGAAGGCAGAGCAGCCAGAAGCATGGAACTCGGTGGGGTGGGGACAAGAGCGCTTCCCTCCTCTGCAAAGGAAGACTGCTCTTGGCTGTGGAGGCTCTCCATGCAAGGCAGCCCTGGGCATCGGTGGAGGGGGGGGGTCCCGAATCTCCAGTCCCGGATTTTAGGCAGTGGGGGAGTCGGGAGGAGGGTCTGAACCTGAAACACACACACCCTGCAGGTTAATAGATGCCTGTGGCCCTTTCCCACCTTTTGGCATTTGGGGCTAGACTCTGCCTGGCCCTGGAGGATCCACCCTGCCTTCCCAAGTCCTCAGCTCAGCAAAATCAGAGGAGAATCTCGAATTCTTCTTTTGCCTGCTCCCCAAGTGTGGCCGACTACAATACCCAGAGTTCCCTGTAGCTGGGAATCAGGGAAGCTGTGGTCTCAAAGTCCTTGGAGCGGGTCAAGGAGGGGATCACTCCTCTCAGTCCCTTCCTTCCTTTCTCTTTCTCTTCGATGCCTTTCCTGCACACTATGTCTTGTGGCGGGCCGTTCCGCTGACGAACGGGCCGCCAACAGGGTCCCTTTCCTGCCACGTGGCTGAAGGACGCGTTCGTTCTTAAGCGGAGACCCTACCCACTTCTCTCTGTGTGCGTGTTTAGTGGCTAACCAGAAACCGAGAGTTTGCCTCTGTTGTGCGTTGTGTATTTGTTTCAAAATGAGACAACCGACCAAGCGACTGGAAAGTCCCTCTTTCGGAGTTCCTGGGGTGTGTGTGTGTGTGTGTGTGCTGGAACAGCCACTCATTCTCAGCCTCACTGTCCCGTCTCCATCCATCTGCACTTGACTGCCAGCCTCCCCAACCCAGAGAGATTGGGACTACATATCCCAGGATTCTCAGCCACCTGGGGGATGGTGGGATTCCTCGGGGGTGGTGTCCAACCTTGGCAACTCTAATACTTGGGGACTTCAACTCCCAGAATCCCCCAGCCAGTCAACCAACCAGCCGTGTTGCCTTTTGCTCCCACTCTAGACAGTGGAGAGATTGCAGAAGAAGGGACGAAAAGAGAGTAAGTAGGCAGACAAGAGGGGTACAGGCCAAAAGGAAGGAAGAGGTTACTGCCAGGGAATTCTGGGAGTTGAAGTTCACAGGTCTTCAAGTTTTTGTATTTGTAAAATAAAAGGAATGATAATAATGTTTAAGCACATAAAGAAGATAATATAATTTAAATTCTTAATAATAACCTTTTTTCTCCTTGTATTGCTATTGTTATAATTAGATTTAAGGCAGATATGAACAAATTTTTTTTTCCCTTGTATAAAGAGAAGTAAATTTGGAACTTTCCTGGTAAAGAGTAGTTATATTAAAATGAGGTTTAAAAAACATGAATTATTATTATTATTATTATTATTATTATTATTATTATTATTATTATTTATTAGATTTGTATGCCGCCCCTCTCCGTAGACTCGGGGCGGCTCACAGCAATAATAAAAACAATCTAATATTTAAAAATATCTTTAAAACCCTTATTTAAAAACAAGACATACACACAAACAAACATACCATACATAAATTATATAGGCCTGGGGGAGATATCTCAATTCCCCCATGCCTGATGGCAGAGGTGGATTTTAAGGAGTTTACGAAAGGCAAGGAGGGTGGGGGCAATCCTAATCTCCAGGGGGAGCTGGTTCTAGAGGGTCGGGGCCGCCACAGAGAAGGCTCTTCCCCTGGGTCCCGCCAGACAACATTGTTTAGTCGACGGGACCCAGAGAAGGTCAACTCTGTGGGATCTAACTGGTCGCTGGGATTCGTGCGGCAGAAGGCGGTCTCGGAGATATTCGGGTCCGATGCCATGAAGGGCTTTATAGGTCATAACCAACACTTTGAATTGTGACCGGAAATTGATCGGCAACCAATGCAGACTGTGGAGTGTTGGTGTGACATGGGCATACCTAGGGAAGCCCATGATTGCTCTCGCAGCTGCATTCTGCATGATCTGAAGTTTCCCAACACTCTTCAAAGGTAGCCCCATGTAGAGAGCGTTACAGTAGTCGAACCTCGAGGTGATGAGGGCATGAGTGACTGTGAGCAGATAGGGCCGCAACTGGTGCACCAGGCGAACCTGGGCAAACGTCCCCCTCGGCACAGCTGAAAGATGTTTCTCTAATGTGAGCTGTGGATCGAGCAGGACACCCAAGTGGCGGACCCTCTCTGAGGGGGTCAGTAACTCCCCCCCACAGGGTAATCGACGGACAGATGAAATTGAATGAGATGTAAGAATATAAGAAATGGACTGAAGCCCTAGCAGGGGTAGGTAACGTTGGCTCCTCTATGACGTGTGGACTTCAACTCCCAGAATTCCTGAACTAGTATGATTGGCTCAGGAACTCTGGGAGTTGAAGTCCACAAGTCATAGAAGAGCCAACGTTGCCTGTCCCAGCCCTATGGCATACTTTTAGTAGAAAAAAGCCCAATACCCAAGGGAAATTTTGACAGCTAAGAACATTTTGAACCCGAATGAGAACAGAAAACAATCTTTGAAATCCCGATGACAAAATTAGAAAAGGAGGCAGCACAAGATAAATGATGTTTACAAAAAAAAACACCAGATAAATAATTAAGAATTTGGCAATTGATATTACATTGTATTGTATTCTAATTTGAAGGTATATGAATTTGTATTTTTGTAAGATGTGGAGGAAAAAATAAATAAAAAGTTTATACCCCCCAAAAGTTGGACCCCTCTGTGCTCCACATATTGGTTTGGAACCAAACATCAAAAAACGAGGTATAATAAGTAAAGAATAAAAAGAAACAAATAGCAAAACCAAAATTTACATTTTGAAATAGACACAAATAGAGAAACAGATGCAAACAAAGAGGTTTCAGGCCCGTTTAAAAAAAACCAAAAGGTCATACAATTGTGTGTCTCTTTGTTTGCCTTCACACAAGATGAGCTTGGGAGAAAGGTGATAAAATAAAGCAGACCATCCTCGCTTAATGACGGTAAGTGGGGCTGGTGACTCCATCGCTAAGCGATACGCTTGCAAAGCACACAACTTCAGATTTGACTTTGGTTGTGAGAGCCCCGCTTGCCCTTATTTGTCGCCCTGCGGCCTTGTGATCCCCTTATTCCTGCAGGCAGTCCTCGACTTACAGCGGGTTCGTTCAGGGATGGTTTGAAGTTGCAACGGAAAAAAGTAGAACTAGGGCCACTTTTCGCACTGCAGCAACTTAACAACGGCGGTGAGTGGCTTAAGAACCGCAGCAAGAAAGGTCGTAAAGTGGGACCAAACTTATTTATTTGGACTTCTATGCCACCCCTCTCCAGAAGGACTCTGGGGGTCTCACTTAACGACTGCCTTGCTTAGCAGCAGAAATTTGGAGCTCAAGGACGAACTGAACTGAACTGTAGCGGCCCTTGGGATTAAATCAAACGGAGATGAGATTGAGAGCGGGGGATTTTTAATTTTTTTCCAGATGCTTTCTCCCCCCCCCCAATTTATGGAGGGCTAATTACTCTCCGCCAAGGGACCACGACTAAGAACTCTGCGGCGCCTGCAAGTCCAGTGCGTTGATGGCATGGCACCCACTTTGGGGACTGCGGGAAAAACCGAGTCCGGGAATTAGCGAGGCCTTTATAAATGTCTGGGTCTCTTTAATGGGAGGTATCTT
Source organism: Erythrolamprus reginae (assembly GCF_031021105.1). NCBI lineage: Eukaryota > Metazoa > Chordata > Lepidosauria > Squamata > Dipsadidae > Erythrolamprus > Erythrolamprus reginae. The sequence continues at coordinate 15,439,414 of NC_091957.1, forward strand.
CCTTATTGGAGTTGCAAATTAGCCCCCCCCATCTACCCAATCCCTGGCGACCCTCCGTGGCTGCTGCGTTGTGTTGTTGTTGCGCCAGTTTGTATCCTGTGGTCGGCTTGCCTTCTTTCTTCCCAAATTCTGCCTCTTATTTTATTTATTGGATTTGTATGCCGCCCCTCTCCGTAAACTCTCTTATGAGAGTTTTGGTTGGGAAAAGCAGATATTTATTGATTGATTGATTGATTGATTGGATTTGTATGCCGCCCCTCTCCATAGACTCGGGGTGGCTAACAACAGTGGTAAAAACAGCATGCGACAATCCAATACTAAAAAAGCTAAAAACCCTTATTTTATTTTCCCGGCTCTGGGAACTCACATCTTTCTCAACTTTGGCCTCTTGAGGAGTGGGGGGGGGGGGGGGAAGAACTTCAGATCCCAGAATCCCCCAGCAAGATGGGGAATTGTGGGATTTTGGGTTCAGCTGGAACGTCCCCTTGCAACGTAACTTAGGAACACGCTGAAATTAGGAGCGGCAAAATCTACTCCCCTCTATGGGTTCAGAGTCACCTGCTTTTTCATCCACTGCACGTGTGCAGAAGGTTAAAAAAAGAAAATGGCGGTGGGTGGGTGGGGCTTCACGCTGCCGTTGCTACCAGTTCTCCAAACCACTGGCAGCTGCCACTACTAGTACGCCCAAACTCCGTAGGTTCAAATCCCAGTAAGTGTCTGGCTAGCTAATGAGAGCAAAAGAGCTTGAAATAGATCTATAGTAGTCCTGCCTTCTTTTTCATTATCAGCAAAAATATATTACACACACACACACACACACACACGGTCTAGAAGTTAAAGCTACTGCCTTACAAGGCTGACTCCCCAGGTTCAAATCCCGGTAAAGAGTCTGGCTAGCTGATGAGGGCAAAAGAGATTGAAATAGATCTAGGGTAGTCCTTCCTTCCTTTTCATTATCAGCAAAAATACACCACACACACACATACAGGGGAGGGGGTTTAAAGCTTTTGCCTTACAAGGCTGACTCCCCAGGTTCAAATCTCGGTAAGGGTCTGGCTAGCTGACGAGAGCAAAATAAGCTTGAAATAAATCTACACATCTCTCTTTCTTTTCATTATCAGCAAAAATATGATACACACATACACACACAAACACACACATGTGGTCTAGAGGTTAAAGCTACTGACTTAAGGGTCTGGCTAGCTGATGAGAGCGAAATAAACTTGAAATAAATCTACACATCTCCCTTCCTTTTCATGGTCAACAGAAATATTTTATACACACACACGTATGTATATGTTTCCCCCTTTTATGTCCAGCGGTGTTTTTATCCGTGTCCTTCGGATGTAAACAAAGGCAGGAGACGCAGCATCTGGCTTGGATCAGGGCGCTACCATCCATTTCCCCCCCCCCCCCATGTTTAATCATCATTAAATTGCGGGAGCAGCTGGCCCAGGGCTGTCTGGCAAAGGAGAGACGAACGGAGTGCATTTAGTAATATATATTTTGCAAAATTGACGCGTGTCTCATTTGCTTGCCTGTGAAGGGAACTCAGGACCACAGTGCCCCCCCCCAAAAAAATTCCATTGCTACACGTGACGGTTATTAAGTGAGTTTTGCCCCGTTTTACAACCCGCGGTCGTTAAATTAGTCACACGCGGAATCTGCCTTCCCCGTCGGCTTTGCTCAGTGGAAGGCGATGAGGTCGCAAAAGGGGATCGCCTGTCCCACACTGTCACCATCGCAAATGTGAAGCATTTGCCAATCGTCTGGATTTTGATCACATGACCACGGTCATAAGTGTGGAAAAAATGGTCATAAGTCACTTTTTCCAGTCCAGTTTCAGGTCAGGCACCTATAATAATGGAGGGTTAGGCCTAGTTGGCTCTTCTATGAGGTGTGGACTTCAACTCCCAGAATTCCTGAGCTAGCCTGATTGGCTCAGGAACTCTGGGAGTTGAAGTCCACGTGTCCTAGAAGAGCCAACTTGGCCTACCCCTAGACTAGAAAACCTCCAAGGTCCCTTCCAGCCCTAAGATTCTATGATCTTGGGCAGGGATTTGGACTGGAAGACCTCAAGGTCCCTTCCAGCCCTAGGATTCTATGATCTTGGGCAGTGGGCTGGATTAGGCTAGGGCAGGGGTAGACCAAGTTAGCTCTTCTATGAGGTGTGGACTTCAACTCCCAGAATTCCTGAGCTAGCATGATTGGCTCAGGAATTCTGGGAGTTGAAGTCCACAAGAAGAGACATCTTGGCCTCCCCCTGCTCTAAAGTAACAATATTTACCCTCTCAGGCAGTCCTCAAACTTACAACCGTTCAGACTTCACCACGATGCCGAAGAAAGCAAGTTACAATCAGTCCTCACACTTAATGGCCATCACAACGTCCCCTTGATGGCAATTCGGGAAACCGGTGTCGATTTGCCACAGCCGTGGGCTCCCCTGATCCCTTTTTGCGACCTTAATGTCTCTCTTAATGACCGGGCCCCAAAAATGCTGCCAACAACCAACTTAACGGCAGTCTTGCTTAGCGGCAGGATGTCTGAGTCCCAATTGTGGTCGTAATTTGAGGACTTAGTCCTATTGCGGTTGGCAGGCACAACGTCATCCTGTTCTTTAAAGCCTTTTTTGTTTTAAAGAAAGGGTTTTTTTTCCTTAAGTGTGTGCGTGTGTGTCCTATGCCTCTTCAAGCCCCCCAGCCTCAATTCTCCGGAGGGGTGAGAATTGGGGGTCCGCTGTTTAGGGGAGACAGGGGTGTTAAGATGGAATGCAAGATAGGATGAAAAGATGGAAAATATTTTTGCTTCTGCACATGAGTGCCACAGATGATAAAAAAGATCCTGGTATCTGTTGACACGTCCAACATTTCATGCTCTTATCCTTCAACAGTGGAACAGCCTGCCACCAGAAGTTGTGAATGCCCCAACACTGCAATTTTTAAGCAGATGTTGGATAACCATCTGTCTGAAGTAGTGTAGGGACTAGAAGACCTCCAAGGTCCCTTCCAACTCTGTTGTTGTTGTTGTTGTTATCATTTTAGCAATTCTTTCTGGTGACATGGGCCATCTGTAAAACATTTTATATAGATTTTCTTTAAAAGCAGTTGAAATGGTCCTTTTGTCATTCCTTTTCCAGAGCTTTTTCCCATTTATGCCACTCATATTTAAGTTTTGTGCCCATTTTAACCGTAGTGTCTTTTACAAAAAATATTTTTGGATTAAAATTCAGACATGGTTTGGAAAAAAAAAAGTTAAAACAAAAATTGGAATTGAAAGCTGGAATATTTCTGTTAGGTATTTTGCCAGATTAAAAAAAAAATCTATTAAATCCACTTTTATCAATTGACATCCGGCTGTGCCCCTCCCCCCTGCCATCTTCCCTGAAATGGCTAATTGATATGCTAATGAACCCGCTGGAAATCAGCGGAAGGACCAGATCAATATGGGGAGATTCCCCTCCGGCCAGTGACCAGTGAGTGGACTCCTTAAAATGAAGCCATTAGGGGAGAGAAATGGGCTGGCCTGGGGAGGGGAGGGGGCCCTGAGTGCTTCCTACTCCAGGGGTTGAATTAATAGGGGGGGAATGAAATCCATCTCAAGGTTGCTAGGCCTGCCCCCTCCCCAAAACTTTGAAAAATATTCCGGCTGCCACAGAGGCATTGCTGGGTGCGTATTTATTTCTGCAAGATGGAGGCTGCTGCATGTGTGAATTTGTTCAAAATTGTCTGCAGGGTCTTTTGCTGGGTCAGGGGGTTGGACTAGAAGACCTCCCGGGTCCCTTCCAACTCTGGGGTTCTGTTATTTCTGCTATTCTATCATTCCGTTATTGGGTTGTTCTGTTATTCTGTTGCTCTGTCCTTCTATTGTTCTGCTATTTCTGCCAGCCTTTTATTTTGTCGTTCAGTATTTCTAATATTCTGCTCTTCCTTTATTCTGTCAATCTGCCATTTGGTTGTTCTGTCATTCTGTTCTGTTGCTCTGCTATTCTTGTATTCTATCATTCTCTCGTTCTGTCAATTTGCCATTCTATTGTTCTGTCATTTTGCTATTGTATCATCCAGTCGCTCTGCTAATTTCTTATTCTGGCATATTGTTGTTCTGTTATTCTGTTACTCAGTCGTTCTATTCTTCCGCTATTTCTGTCAGTCTCTTATTCTGTTGTTCTGTCGTTCTGTCATTCTATCTTTCTACTATTCTGCTGCTCTGTTATTCTGTCAATCTGCAGTTCCGTTGTTCTGTCGTTCTGCTGTTGTGTTGTTCAGTCGCTCTGTTCTGTTGTTCTGCTATTCTTTTATTCTATCATTCTCTTGTTCTGTCAATCTGCCAGTCTATTGTTCTGCTGTTCTGTCGTTTTGCTAGTGTATCATACTGCTGCTCTGCTATTTTCTTATTCTGTCATACTGTTCTTCCAATATTCTGTTACTCGGTCGTTCTATTGTTCTGCTATTTCTTGCAGTCCCTTATTCTGTTGTTCTGTCGTTCCGTCATTCTACTATTCTGCTACTCTGTTATTCTGTCAATCTGCCGTTCCGTTGTTCTGTCGTTCTGCTTTTCACTTTTTCTATCATTCTGTTATTTGTCATTCTGTTATTCTGTCACTCTGCCATTCTGTTATTCTGTCGTTTTGCTACTGTATCATTCAGTCGCTCTGCTATTTTCTTATTTTGTCATTCTGCCGTTCTGTTATTCTGTTACTCTGTTGTTCTATTGTTCTGCTATTTCTATCAGCCTGTAATTCTGTTGTTCTGCTATTCTGTTGTTCTGTCATTCGACTATTCTGCTATTCTGTTATTCTGTCAATCTGCCGTTCCGTTGTTCTGTCGTTCTGCTGTTCTCTTATTCTATCATTCTGTTATTCTGTCGTTCTGTCAATCTGCCATTCCGTCGTTCTGTCATGTTGCTATTGTGTCATTTATTTGTTCTGCTATTCTGTTATTCTTCTGTTAATTGATCTGCGAAGGTGCCCATTTTGGCTGGGCTTCCAAGGGACCCCCCCCCCCCCGGTGCCTGCCAAGGACGTTTTGTGGGTGGGGGTCCCCCTCCCCCCTCCCCCAATATTCCCCACCCCTGCCTTCCTTCCTTTCCTTCTCCTCCAGGTGGGCTGAAAATCCCCCTCTTGGTCTCTGGCAACAATGCCTCCACTGAGGCTGCTTGGCTGACCCGCCGTGATTAAAAAAAGGGGGGGAAGAGAAGACCCCCCTCCAAAGGCTATTTGCATGAAATACGGCAGGCAAAAAAGGGGGCCGGCCCTGATTGGCCGTTGCTAGGAAATGCCATAATCATCAGGAAATTACTTCCCACCCGCCTTTCTTTCCCCGTTATCTATTTGCTGGCTGGGGCTGAGCGGAACAAAGGCTTGGGGGGGGGGGCTGAGATGAGCCCTTGAAGCAGACCCCCTCCCCAAAAAGGCGCCTGTGCACAGCCTCCCCAGCATCCTTGTGGGGGGGGCGTGTCTGTGTGTGCGGCTGCTGGAATTTGGGAAGGAGGAGGGGGTCCAAATGGGGGGTGCGTGATGCCCCCGGAGCCCCCTTTAGCAGGGGTGCAAAACTGAGGGGCATTGCCTGGGGAGGGGGATGAACGGGGGTCTTGCAGGCACCCCTGTCAACTACACCTGCCTCCTGCAAATGGCCGGGTCCTGAAGGTAAGGAGCAAACAGGTGCTGGAGGGTGGGTGCATTGGGCAGCAGGACAGGTGAGACCCCCCCCTACTCTCTTTTCCATAACTGTCCTTATAGCAATGAGGAGTGGGAGGCCTGTGGTATTTTCTGGATGGGGTGGACTTGCTTTTTTTTTGTTTTTGTTTTATAAGAAAATGATTTTATCTAATCGGGTTGTCAAGTTTCTAGTCCTCCAAGCCGGAAGAGTAGATGTTGTGGGGATGGCAGAGGGCTTGAAAGTGACATTTAAAGGGGTGGGGAAAGGAACGCCTAGGTCTCCAATGACCAGGTCGTACTGCTTAGGGAGGAAAAGTGATGGCTGGCGTGGGAAGAGCCAGGTTCGAATCCTCCCATCGGCACCATCCAACATGGGGCCGGTCCCTATAAGCATGTCCCAAAGAGGTGGGGTGGGGGGGGAGAAAACTCTGTATCTGAGCATTTGTGGAAGGGACAACCTCACCATTGTGGGCACACGTGTGTGTGTTTGTGTGTTTGTGTTCACTGTGGATCAAGCATCCCCTTGGTAGTGGGAAGCCTAGAAATGCTGTGGGTCTGCAACGGGGCTTCCTTCCTGGGCAGCATCCATGGGGCTGCTGTTGTAAGTCAGACAGGGCAGGATTCGAACTTGGCATTGAAACCCTGATTTTTTTTTTAAAAAAAATCCCCCTTCTTCCTCTTTTCCGCAGGGTCTGCTTGGCGGTGACTCCTCACGGGCCGCCCTGCGTGGTCACCATGGAGAATGAGCAGGTCCAGACTCCGCCAACGCTCAGCAACCCGGGGGCCACAAGCACCACCACCAGCACAGCCCCCAGCAGCAGCAGTGGTGGTAGCGGGCGGCAGGCGGGGGCCCCCATCTCTGTCTACAGCGGGATGCCCGACCGGCAGACCGTCCAGGTGAGGGGTCAGCAGCCGGGCCCGGGATGGGCGCACGGGGAGCAAATTTCCCACCAGTGGGACTGACCACCTTACGAGAGGATCAGACTAGGTGACCTTTGAGGTCCAAATGGGCAATTTCCCTAAAATACAATTTCTGCGCGCTCTTCAACTATCGGGCAGGATTAGTCCGCTTAAATTTACATTATTACACATTCATAAACATAATCAACTTACAACCGCATCATTTAATTTATAGTAAAAGTGTAAAAAAAAATTCACCATAATAATTCTCAGTGTCATGCCTTCACTTTCCCTGAAGTGTTAGGGGGGTATTCAGCAAGACTTAGTAGATATGAATGGATGATTTATATTTTAATTTTATTTTATTTGTTTGTACAATACACAATCCATATTGAAGAGAATAGACATGTAGTAATATATATAGAAACATAGAAACACAGAAGACTGACGGCAGAAAAAGACCTCATGGTCCATCTAGTCTGCCCTTATACTATTTCCTGTATTTTATCTTACAATGGATATATGTTTATCCCAGGCATGTTTAAATTCAGTTACTGTGGATTTACCAACCACGTCTGCTAGAAGTTTGTTCCAAGGATCTACTACTCTTTCAGTAAAATAATATTTTCTCATGTTGCCTTTGATCATTCCCCCAACTAACTTCAGATTGTGCCCCCTTGTTCTTGTGTTCACTTTCCTATTAAAAACACTTCCCTCCTGAACCTTATTTAACCCTTTAACATATTTAAATGTTTCGATCATGTCCCCCCTTTTCCTTCTGTCCTCCAGACTAGATAGATTGAGTTCATGAAGTCTTTCCTGATACGTTTTATGCTTAAGACCTTCCACCGTTCTTGTAGCCCGTCTTTGGACCCGTTCAATTTTGTCAATATCTTTTTGTAGGTGAGGACTCCAGAACTGAACACAGTACTCTAAATGTGGTCTCACCAATATTTCTCAAATAAAGAAAAGGATAGAAAAAAAGATATAAAAATAGAGGAGAAGATATATATATCAGCTCCCCCCAGAGATTAGAACTACCCCCACCCTCCTTGCCTTTCGCAAACTTTTGAAAACTCATCTATGTCGCCAGGCATGGAGGAATTGATATATCCTTAGCTGTCTTTGATTTTATGGATGGTGTGTTTGGGCTGTATGACTGTTTTAATAGGTTTTTTTTTTTAAAAAAAGACTGTTTTAGCATTGGATTTGTATATGATGTTTTATTGTTGTGAGCCGCTCCGAGTCCTCGGAGAGGGGCGGCATACAAATCTAATAAATTATTATTATTATGTCAATACAACACAGCAAACGAGATCACTATGCTGGATTTCGTATTTCATCACCAGTCGGGCGCTTCCCAAGCACCTAGGACTGCGTGATGTAGTGGCGAATTACGTTTGCCGATCCCAGTAAAGCGGCCTTTTGCAACTGACAGATGGAGATTTTGTCAATTCCAATGGTTTTCAAATGTCCGCTGAGATCCTTTGGCCCTGCGCCCAGCGTGCCAAGTACCACTGGGACCACTTTCACTGGCTTATGCCAGAGTCGTTGCAGCTCGATTTTTAGATCTTCATATTTCACTAATTTCTCTAGCTGCTTCTCCTCAATTCTGCTGTCCCCTGGGATTGCGATGTCGATGATCCATACTTTCTTATTATTATTATTATTATTATTATTATTATTATTATTATTATATGAAAGGGAGAAAAGATATATGAGAGAAAGGAGAGACAATTGGACAGGGGACGAAAGGCACACTGGTACACTTATGTACGCCCCTGTTTAGGATTACTCTCTGGAACCAACTCCCCCCCGGAGAACTGCCCCTACTCTTCCTGCCTTCTGTAAACTCCTCAAAACCCACCTTTGCCGTCAGGCGTGGGGAAACTAAACATCTCCCCCTGGGCACGTTTAATTTATACATGGTATGCTTGTGTGTGTGTCTGTTAGTATATGGGGTTTTTTAAATCTTGAAATATTTTAATTAATTGGATTATTTATGATTTGTTTTACACTTGTTGTGAGCCGCCCCGAGTCTTCGGAGAGGGGCGGCATACAAATCCAAATAATAAATAATAAATAAATAAATAAATAAATAAATAAATAAGTAATATTGTTTTTTTCTTTTCTTCTTTGTGTTAATGGGGTTTTTTTGTTAAAAAAGGGCAATGAAGCTAGAATAAGGATTTAGAGATGTATATGAATAAATAGGGATAAATGAAAATTAGCACTGTTAGAGTTCTCTTTGGCCCAAATGTATTAGAGGAGTAAAAGTTGATTAGATGTATTAGCCGGCCCGAGTTTGCGGAGAGGGGCGGCATATAAATCCAATAAACCTAACCTAACCAGTGGCCTTGCAAATGTGAACAAGGATGTTGGAAAATGTTATATTTGATTTTTTCAGGTGATAAAAGAAAAGGAGGTAGCACAAGTGGGAGGATAAATACCAAAAGTAATTGGATAATTATTGTATTGTAATGCAGGGGGAAGGTATATGATATTGAACATGTCTTTGAGTGGAGAAAATTAAAAAAATTAAAAATTTAAAAATCGGACAGGATTAGAGGGGTTTCCCTTTGCCACACACACCCCTCCATCACCCGCCCCCTTCTGAAGGGGGCTTTTTTGGGGTCTCGCAGACCCCTCCCCCAATTAATATAGATTCGTTTTGGGGGCCGGAGAGTCAGTGGGGAAGGGAAGAAAAGGCGGGCTGAAAGTGGGGGAGATTTCACCAGGAAGCATTTATTGATGGGGGTGGGGGAGTGGAGGGGGTGGGATTTGAATCAAGGTGAGAAAGTTAGAAATCTGTCTGGTGGGGCTAGACTAGATGACCTCCAGGGGTCCCTGTGACCGATCTGGAATCTTTGAGTCAATATCGCCCTCTTGTGGCCCTTTGTGGCCTTGCTGGCCACTCGTGTTGACAAACCCAGCGACTAATGAACCATGCAGATAACCTTCATTAATTAAATAACCTTTATTAATTAAGAAGCTGCCTGGGTGACCTTATGACCTGTATTTCCATTATCTCTATACAAGTCACATATTTAAAAAAAAATATAACATGACTTATTTTCATTTTCTCTAGAAATCTCTCTATTATACACTACTCAAAAAAATAAAGGGATCATATATATAATATATACCATATTATAATAGCATTTGTACCCACCACCCACTACATATATATATATATATAAAATATACGCTGCTCAAAAAAAAATAAAGGGAACACTTAAACAAGACAATATAATTCCAAGTAAATCAAACTTCTGTGAAATCAAACTGTCCATTTAGGAAGCAACACTGATTGACAGTCAATTTAACCTGCTGTTTGTACAAAGTTTCAACTTTGTACAGAACAAAGTATTCAGTGAGAACATTTCATTCATTCAGATCTAGGATGTGTTCTTTGAGTGTTCCCTTTATTTTTTAAAGCAGTATAGAATAGAATAGAATAGAATAGAACAGAATAGAATAGAATATAGGATAGCATAGAATTCTTTATTGGCCAAGTGTGATTGGATACACATCACAAGGAATTTGCCTTGGTGCGTATGCTCTCAGTGGACATTAAAAAAATATACATTTGTCAAGAATCACGATGTACAACACTTAATGATTGTCATAGGGGTCAAAGAAACAATGAAGAAAGAATCAATATTTATAAAAATCTTAAGGATACAAGCAATAAGTTACAGTCATACAGTCCTAAGTGGGAGGAGATGGGTGATAGGAATGATGGGGGAAAAGCTTATAGTAATAGTAGTGCAGACTTAGTGAACAGTTTGACAGTGTGGAGGGAATGATTTGTTTAGCAGAGTGATGGCGTTCAGGGAAAAAACTGTCCTTGTGTCTAGTTGTCTCTGTGTGCAGAGCTCTGTAGCGACGATTTGAGGGTTGGAGTTGAAACCGTTTGTGTCCAGGATGCGAGGGGTCAGTCAGTATTTTCACAGTTTATCATGTTTATATTAAACTTTTCTATTTATATGAGTCCTCTTTCTGAACAAGCTTCCTGGTTAGAAACAACCCTGCATGCAGCTTGTAACATTGTTAGCTTGGTGCAAACAACAAACGGTGACCGAGGTTATTGTTGCTGTTAGTTGCAAAGTTGTAGTCCGACCCATCGCGACCCCATGGACCACGTCCCTCCAGGCCTTCCTCTGCTGCCCCCTCCCCCCCGGAGTCCATTGAAGCTCACTGCTGGCTCCTCCAGGGTCTCCCTCCCTCCCTCCCTCCCTCCAGCCGCCTCCTCCTCCTCCTTTTCGCCTCCTTCGTTCCCACGCTCAGTCTCTTCTCCTCCGGCCAGTCCTCCCTTCCTCACTAGGTGGTCAAAGTCTGTGAGTTCCTTCTTCAGGATCTGGTGGCCTTCCAAAGAGCATCCAGGGGGGAATCTCCTCCGCGACCGAGTGGTTGGGCCGCCTTGCAGTCCGAGGGAACTGTGGGGGTCTTCTCCTGCCAGTGCCAGGGTTCCAAGCCCTCCGTCCTTCGACGCTCGGCCTTCCTTACGGTCCAACTCTCACAGCCACCCGTTGCAACTGGGAGAACCACAGCCCTGACTAGACCCACTTTTCTTGGTGGGGGGGGGGGCGGTGTCTCTGCTTTTTGGATTAGACAAAGTTGACTCAGCCTTCCGTCCTTCCGAGGTCGGTCAAATGAGGACCCAGATTGTTGGGGGCAAGAGGCTGACTCTCTGTAAACTGCTGGAAAAGCATTAGGAAGTGGTGTATATGTCTAAATGCTATTGCTATTCCTTCCGATCTTCCTTCCTTCCTTCCTTCCTTCCTTCCTTCCATCCTTCCTTCCTTCTTTCTTCCTTCCTTCCATCCTTCCCAGGTGGGTCAAATGAGGACCCAGTTTGTTGGGAGCAAGAGGCTGACTCTCTGTAAACTGCGTAGAGAGGGCTGGGAAAGCATTAGGAAGTGGTGTATATGTCTAGATGCTATTGCTATTCCTTCCTTCCTTCCTTCCTTCCTTCTTTCCCTCCTTCCTCCTTTCCTTTCCTTTCCTCCCTCCTTCCCTATTACAATAAACTTAAGACCTTCCTTCCTTCCTTTCCTCCCTCCCTTCCAAAGTTGGTAAAATGAGGAGCCATGGAAGTGCCACACCCATTTGAAGAGATGAAGAACTGCATAAGTTCCTAGTCCTGGTTGGTGTGGGTTTTTTTTTTTTTTTAAAGAAGTGCCTAAATTGGAGAGAATGTTCAAAGGATTTGCCATTTTGTCGCACACCGACAAAAATGTTTGTGGAAAAATCCCCTTGGAAAGTTTTTTGGCCGGTGGCCCCCAAATCCCTCCAGCCACCCGAAGGCACCAAATGCTAAATCTTCAGGCCGCACAAAAGGGTCCTTCCTTTACCCTCCCCTCCCCCTCAGCCTGTAGGACTACAATTACCATTATCCTCCAGCAGGAAGGAGGGGGAGAATATGGGAAGGATGGAAAATGTAGGTGGAACCCCCCCCCCCCCATTGATAGCAGTGGAGGGAGGGAAACCCAGACAAAGTTTTGCAAAGGGGGGAGGGGAGGGGTGGGCTTTGTGTGTCTGTGGGTGTGTTTGTGGGTGCGTGGGTGTGTTTTCAAGGAGCTGTCAGGGGAACTGCTTTCTGATGCAGAAAGTTTATTCCAGGACGGCAACTCCTCCTTCCCCGGGGACCAAACCTTTGCCCCTCCCTCCTTCTCCCCTCCCCCCAAGGCTTAATCCTGCCCGGGAAATCTCAGTAGATCCCCATCCGAAGGAGGACAAAGGATCTCGGCCTCAAAGGACCAGAGCGAGCGGAGGTATTTTATTTGTTCCTCTCCTGAAGCGGTTTTAAGTCCAAGATACTCACAATCTCGGTTTCTCTTTGCAGTGTGGGAACGGTGTTGTCGGGTTGTGTTGTTTGGGATGCTTTTCATGCTGTGTGGTGGGTGGTGGAGGAATCCAGCTGCTTCGTCCTCCGGGAGATCTCCGGAGTTCGCAAGGGCTGTTTTCCCATTCAGGTTTCGGTTGAATCAGGCTTTGTAATTACTGTGGGGCTTTTCGATGGAGAATGAGTCCCCGGCTCACGCCCCCTGGGTGTGCACAATACACAAAACCCGAAGCCACAAGCTCAGCCGGGGACCTCTGCAAGCACGCTGCCACCACCACAAACCTACACAAACTTGCTGAGGTTTTGTACCACCGTCCTTCGCTGATTGGGTTACACATCACACCAAGCGTGCTTTGGGACGGAGGCAAGCCTTGTACACTGGCGGGTGCACGGTGATTTTGTGATTGTGTCTCTAAGTTTTCTGCTTTTATAGTGTGTGTGCATCTTTGTGTGTGTGTTTGTGCTTAGAAACATAGAAACATAGAAGTCTGACGGCAGAAAAAGACCTCATGGTCCATCTAGTCTGCCCTTATACTATTTTCTGTATTTTATCTTAGGATGGATATATGTTTATCCCAGGCATGTTTAAATTCAGTTACTGTGGATTTATCTACCACGTCTGCTGGAAGTTTGTTCCAAGGATCTACTACTCTTTCAGTAAAATAATATTTTCTCATGTTGCTTTTGATCTTTCCCCCAACTAACTTCAGATTGTGTCCCCTTGTTCTTGTGCTCACTTTCCTATTAAAACACTTCCCCCCTGGACCTTATTTAACCCTTTAATATATTTAAATGTTTCGATCATGTCCACCCTTTTCCTTCTGTCCTCCAGACTATACAGATTGAGCTCATTAAGTCTTTCCTGATACGTTTTATGCTTTGAATGGAAGTTCAAAAAAAATCCCGGCTGGTCCTCAACTTACGACCACAATAGAACCCCAATTTTCTACGGTTGAGCGAGACAGTTTCTAAGTGAGAGCTCCCCCCCCCTTTTACAAACTTTCTCAGTTTATAACTTAGTAACCTGTTTGTGAAGCGAATCTGGACTCGGTTTGTCACAAAAGTGGATCGCGGTGATCGTCTAAAGTCCATTCCAGTTGCCAAGGGTCTGGCTCTCAATCACGTGACCATGGTGTGTGTGTGTGTGTGTGTGTGTGTGTTGTAACAGTTGTAAGTGTGAAAAATCCTCCTTTTTCCCGGCCCCGTCGTATCTTGGAATGGTCCCTAAACGAACGGTTATAAAATCGAGGGCGGCTCGTATCTTCTGATCTGTCGGATTTTCCTTCCCCAAATTGTTTAAGCATGATTAGTTTCAAAGGGTGGGGGGGGAATCAAATTAAAAAACCAGGAGGGGGGGCTTTCCTGCCATCGAGGGAGTCCAATCCGTGTTGTCCAATCCCTGGAAGAATTTGTGGAAACCAAATACACAACAGTTGTTTAAGTAGCCCCGCTGGATTCGTTTTGGATTCTTTGACGGGCGGGTGAGAATGTCAGGGGGATGATTGATGACTCTTTTTGAAAGCTCCCCCAGGACCCCTTGCAAAGCCCCTGCCTACAAGGTCAAAGCATTAAGACCCTCATTGAGGCTGGTTAACCTTTGATCTGACCCCCCCTCCTCTCTCTCCTTCCCCCCTCCTTGATGGGGAGGGGGTGAGGAAGCGGTAAGATATTTAGATAGCGCAATCCTTTATGAAAATCCCCCTTTCCTGCCTGGGACTTTATCTAACTTTCCTTGCAAACCTCTTTAGAAAATGCACCAGATTTGCCAAGGGTTGTGTGTCGGAACACAGCTGGACTTTATCAGAGTCTTTTTGTAAGCATAGAAACCTAGAAGATTGAAAAGACCTCCTGGTCCACCTAGTCTGCCCTTCTAAACTATTTCCTGTAGTTTATCTGAGGATGGATCTAGGTTTATCCCAGGCATGTTTACATTCAGTTCCTGTGGTTTGACCAACCACGCCTACTGGAAGTTTGTTCCAAGCATCTACTACTCTTTCGGTCAAATAATATTTTCTCACGTGGCTTCTGATCTTTCCCCCAACTCACCTCAGATTGTGCCCCTTTGTCCTTGTGTTCACTTTCCTATATAAAAACTCTTCCCTCCTGAACCTTATTGAACCCTTTCACATATTTAGCATCTTCATAAAACACACACAATTGTGTGGCTGGACTTTATCTGAGGGTTGTTTTTTTTTTTTTAATGGAAAGGTCCTTTGCAAAATGCACAAGATTTTCCAAAAGGTTGTGTGGTTGAAAATACCTGAACTGTCTCTTGAGTTTCTTTATAAGTCTGTTTGCCTTTTTTGAACCCTGAAATAAGTGCTTGGTCTTATCTATCCATCTACCCCCTTCCTTCCTTCCTTCCTTTCAGGGAAGGAAGGAAGGAAGGAAGGGTGACAGATGGATAGATAAGGCCAAGCTTGGTCTTATCTATCCATCTATCTCCTTCCTCCGTCCGTCCCTCCGTCCCTCCGTCCCTTTCTTCCTTCCTTCCCTGAAAAGAAGACCTCCTTATATTTTTTTGAACCCTGAAATAAGTGCTTGGTCTTATCTATCCATCTACCTCCTTCCTTCCTTCCTTCCCTTCCTGAAAATAAGGAAGGAAGGAAGGAAGGAAGGAAGGGTGACAGATGGATAGATAAGGCCAAGCATGGTCTTATCTATCCATCTATCTCCTTCCTCCCTCCCTCCCTTCCTTCCCTGAAAAGAAGACCCTCCTTATATTTTTTTGAACCCTGAAATAAGTGCTTGGCCTTATCTATCCATCTGTCACCCTTCCTTCCTTCCTTCCTTCCTTCCTTCCTTCCCTCCCTCCCTCCCTGAAAATAAGGAAGGAAGGAAGGAAGGAAGGGTGACAGATGGATAGATAAGGCCAAGCTTGGTCTTATCTATCCATCTATCTCCTTCCTCCATCCCTCCCTCCCTCCCTCCCTCCCTTCCCTGAAAAGAAGACCCTCCTTATATTTTTTTGAACCCTGAAATAAGTGCTTGGTCTTATCTATCCATCTACCTCCTTCCTTCCTTCCTTCCTTCCATCCTTCCATCCTTATTTTCAGGGAGGGAAGGAAGGAAGGAAGGAAGGAAGGAAGGAAGGAAGGAAGGAAGGAAGGGTGACAGATGGATAGATAAGGCCAAGCATGGTCTTATCTATCCATCTATCTCCTCCCTCCCTCCCTGAAAAGAAGACCCTCCTTATATTTTTTTGAACCCTGAAACAAGCCCTTGGCCTTACTGCCATGCACTCAAAAGCCCAATTGGACCTTACTATCAGGGGAGGCCTTATTTTAGAAGGCAATTCTGAGAATTCCAGGGTGGAGAACAAGCTTTGGCAGGTTTCTTCCCATGCCTGGGGGGGTGAGGGAGGCGCCTTCTCTTCCTCTGTTTGCAAAGGTCTTTTATTCTTCTTCTCCTTCTTCCTTCCTTCCTTCCTGGGCAGGTGATCCAACAGGCTTTGCACCGCCAACCGAACACAGCCGCCCAATACCTGCAACAGATGTATGCTGCCCAGCAACAGCATCTGATGCTCCAGACGGCGGCCCTCCAGCAGCAGCACCTGGGGAACAGCCAGCTGCAGAGCCTGGCCGCCATCCAACAGGTGTCTGGCTCCCGGGGGGGGGGAGGCCGCCCCAAAAAGGCCGGGACCCCCATCTGTGGGGAGGGGGGCAGGGAAGAGAAGGGGGGGAACAGGGGGTTGCCTCTGGGCACTCCCCACCCCCTCCGAAAAGAAAATATTAGTTTACTAGATATACAAAATAATGAAAAATTGTTGTCTAGCAATTAACTGTGGACAATTTACGATTTAGGTAACATGATTGAAATTAATAAGAATAAGATTAAGATTTAGGTAACAATATAATATACCAATGTAAAATTAGTAGGCCGATTGAAAAAAAAAAGCTGTAACAATAATGTCAACAGGTCGGTTGGCAAAGATGTAAGTTGTTGAGTGGTTTAAGATTTGATATACAACTGTAATCATGAACGATGATATCTATATGTCAGTATAAGTTGTATTCTGTTTCTAGCTTTGTCTCTGTTTATTTTATGGTATTTGTTTTTTTCTTAATGTAAATAATGAATAAATATTATTTTTTTAAGGAATGGAAATGTGAATTTATATCACATTTGATTTCGTTTTTGTTATGGTCTTTTTTTCTGTGTGTTGGTGCTTTGTATTTTGGGTTTTCAATAATAAGTTAAATAATAATAATAAAAAGTTAAATAATAATAAAAAAAGTTAAATAATAATAATAATAAAAAGTTAAATAATAATAATAAGTTATATAATGATAATGATAATGATAATAATTTATTGTTGTGAGCCGCTCTGAGTCTTCGGAGAGAGGCGGCATACAAATTAATAATAATAATTATAATAATAATAATAATAATAATAATAATAATAATAATTTGTTGTTGTGAGCCACTCCAAGTCTTCGGAGAGGGGCAGCATACAAATCTAATTAATAATAATAATAATAATAATAATAATAATAATAATAACAATAATAATGATGATGATGATGATGTTCTGGGGTTGTGGGATGTGCCGCTTTAACACCGTGGGGGTTCCGCTCCCCCCTTTCCTCCCCCCTTTTTGCAGGCCAGCTTGGCGGCCAACCGGCAGGGCGTCTCCCCCTCCAACGGGGCCACGCAGACCCCCCCGCAGCAGCCCACGGTAAGATAACTTGAGTGTTCTGCCTCAGTTTCCTCCCTTGTGGTTGTCGTCATGGGGGGAGGCCCTCCCCTTTCCTTAGACGCGGCTGGGCTCATCGTTTCGCTTGTCTCTCCGTCCAGATCAACTTGGCCTCCTCCCCTGCAGCGGCCCAGCTCATCAACCGGGCGCAGAGTGCGAATTCTGCGGCTGCCACCGCCTCGGGCATCGCCCAGCAAGCCGTGCTTTTGGGCAACACCAGCAATCCGACTCTGAGTGCCAGCCAGGCGCAAATGTATCTCCGGGCGCAGATGGTAAGCGATGCTGCGTTGGGGGGGGGAGCTGCCCCCGGGGGGTCCCAGTTTGGCGGAAGGAGAGGAGGGGAGCCCTTCAATCTTCCTTCCCTGTTGCTTGTCAGAAAGTCATAGAAAAAGATCATGGGATCCAAGGGCAGGGAAACAGGTAGAACTGAGGAAGCTTCTTTGGATGCTAAGCGAAACATTTTCAAGGGGGAAAACAAACACACACACACACACACACAACGGTCCAGTTGCACTTCGAGATAATCGTGACCTGGATGGTTGAGAACCTCCATAGGCAAAACAATTTTCCCTTTTCCCAACATTCAATCTAGACTACCGCTCATTCTTTACACGTAGCGCTGCCCTTGAAGACACCGTTCTGAACTTCGCCTCTGTCTTCCCCAAATTGCATTATTGCAACGAGCTGGGGACGATGGGAACCATGATTCCCCCCACACCTATTGAACTGGGGGTTGGGTAGAGAGAGAGGTGGAAATCTGAGATTGACTGCCTTCGTTCAAAAGCCACACAATTTTGCTACACTGATTTATTATTATTATTATTATTATTATTATTATTATCATTATCATTATTATCATTATTATCATTATTAATTAGATTTGTATGCCGTCCTTCTCCGAAGATTCAGAGCGGCTCACAACAATTTATTATTATTATTATTATTATTATTATTATTATTATTATTATTATGTCAATACAACACAGCAAACGAGGTCACTATGCTGGATTTCGTATTTCATCACCAGTCGGGCGCTTCCCAAGCACCTAAGACTGAGTGATGTAATTATTATTATTTTTATTATTATTAAACTTTTTATTATTATTATTATTAAACTTTTTATTGAAAACCCAAAATACAAAGCACCAACACACAGAAAAAAGACCATAACAACAATGAAATCAACGAACTTGATATAAATTCACATTTCCATTCCTTAAAAAAATAATATTTATTATTTACATTAAGAAAAAAACAAATACCATAAAATGAACAGAGACAAAGCTAGAAACAGGACACATCTTATACTGACATATAGATATCATCGTTCATGATTGCAGTTATACTGTATATCAAATCTTAAACCACTCAACAACTTACACCTTTGCCAACCGACCTGTTGACATTATTGTTACAGATTTTTTTTTAATCAGCCTATTAATTTTACATTGGTATATTATATCGTTACCTAAATCTTAATCTTATTAATTTCAATCATGTTAAGAGGGGGCTGGACTAGAAGACCTCCGTGGTCCCTTCCAACTTATTTAACTTATTTGTAATCCAAGATCAATTAAGTCAGTGGGACGGTTTGCCTCTGGCAGTTGTGGGTTCTCCATCCTTGGAGGTCTCCAAGAAGAAGTGTCTGGGGGGAGGGGGTTGGTCTAGACAGCCTCCGGGGTGCCCCCCCCTCCGGAGCCCCCGTTTATTTATTTATTTATTTATTATTTATTTTATTAATCAGATTTGTATGCCGCCCCTCTCCGTAGACTCGGGGTGGCTAACAACAATAATAATACAATGTAAACAAATCTAATATTTAAGTTAATTTTTTTTTAAAAAACGTTGTCGTGTCTTTTTCTGTGTCTCGCTGGGCTTGGCTGGCTGGGATCCGCAACGGGGCCACCCTTTGCTGTGATTTTTCAGGCCCAGCAGACAAGTTTAATGCAAGTAGCTAGGAGCCTAGGCCGTGCTGTCCCTTTGTCCCCCCAGCTCATCTTCACCCCCACCGTCACCGCCGTCCAGCCCGAGGGGACCAGCGGCAGCAGCGGGCAGCCCCCTACCACCACCTCCGCACCCCAGGTAAGGGCAGGGGGGCTGGTCGGGAGCCCTGGGTCGAAGGCCACCATCTCCCTAGTTCAGTTATTTGTATTTGTATTTGTATTTATTAGATTTGTATACCGCCCCTCTCCGAAGACTCGGGGCGGCTAACAACAATATAAAAAGACAATGTAAACAAATCTAATATTAAAATAATCTTTAAAAAACCCCAATTTAAAGAACCAATCATACATTCAAGCATACCATGTATAAATTCTATAAGCCTAGGTGGAAAGGAAATTTCAATTCCCCCATACCTGACGACAGAGGTGGGTTTTAAGGAGCTTGCAAAAGGCAAGGAGGGTGGGGGCAACTCTGATATCTGGGGGGAGCTGGTTCCAGAGGGCTGGGGCCGCCACAGAGAAGGTTCTTCTCCTGGGTCCCGCCAAACGACATTGCTTAGTCAACGGGACCTGGACAAGGCCAACTCTGTGGGACCTAACCGGTCGCTGGGATTCGTGCGGCAGAAGGCAGTTCCGGAGATAGTCTGGGCCGATGCCATGAAGGGCTTTATAGGGCATAACCAACACTTAATTGTTGCCCTCCAGCTCCCTTTAAGACCTACTGTATTTTTCGGAAGGTTAAGACGCAACTTTTTCCTCCCTGAAAGAGGCGGATAATTTGGGTGCGTCTTATACTCTGAATGTTGCTTTTTTTCCCCCCCTTACCTTGCAGGCTCTTTCATTGTTTCTCTCTGCGAAGAATGTTTTCTAAGCTCTAAGTCTTTGTAGGGTTTTTTCCATTGCTCTAACTTGCTCTGAATAAGTTTGTTTCCAGCCCTAGCCAGGTGCTAACAATGTTCCCAGCTCTTACCGCCTTGCAAGCTCTTTCATTGTTACTCTCTGCGAAGAATGTTTTCCAAGCTCTAAGTCTTTGCAGGGTTTTTTCCATTGCTCTACTTGCTCAGACTGTTTCTTTCCGGGTGCTAACGATGTTCCCAGCTCTTACTGGCTTGCAAGCTCTTTCATTGTTACTCTCTACAAATAAAGTTTTTTTACTAACAATGTTCCCCCCGGCTCTTACCTTGCAGGCTTTTTATTGTTAGTCTCTGCAAAGAATGTTTCCCAAGACCAAAGTCTTTGCAGGGTTTTTTTCTATTGCTCTACTTGCTCGGAGTAAGTTTGTTTCCAGCCCTAACCAGGTGCTGACAATGTTCCCAGCTCTTACCGCCTTGCAAGCTCTTTCATTGTTACTCTCTGTGAATAATGTTTTTTTAAAGCACTAACCAGGGGATAAAATAATGTGCTGGCCAGATGAATACCTGGTAAGCAGATTCTTTTCCCTATTTTCCTCCCCAAAAACTAAGGTGCGTCTTATACTCCGAAAAACATGGTACCTTCCCGCAGTCGCTAAGCGAATCATTGCAGGCGTTAAGCGGGTCATGTGGTTATTAAGTGAATCTGGCCCCCCCCATTGATTTTGCTAAGCGGAATGGTGGTCAATCAAGGGTGGTTCGTATCCAGGAGCTTCTCTTGAGGCTGATATCCTCCGGTCTCCAGGTGCAGAACCCGGCCCTCCGGACGCCGCCAGTCACCAGCCAGGCCTCAGGCTCCATCACGGCTCAGCCAGGGCTACCTGCTGGGGCTCTCAAACCCACCCTGAATAATGGAGGCCATGCCCCCTCCTCCTCCCCGGCAGCTCAGATGAGGGGCTGCAAGGAAGGCGGGCATGAGGGCCCCCCGGAGCACCCAAGGAAAGGGGACATGGGCGGGGCAGGCAGCAGCGGCAGCAGCAACAACAACGGGACAGCAGCCGCCTTGGAGGGACGAGGCCCCAACCGGACAGGCCCCTCCACGCCCAACCCCTCCCTCATGGCCCCAGGTGAGTGCGCCCGAAGGGGGCCTGGCAGGTGGAAGGGAAGGGAGGGGGGTTCCCCGGGGTGGGGGTCTCCTTGTGGTTCCAGGTCCTTCCTTCCTTCCTTCCTCCCTCCCTCCCTCCCTCCTCTTTGGTTACGTCCTTCTTTCCTCCCTCCCTCCCTCCTTTCCTTCATTCCTTCCTTCCCCTTCCTTCTCTCCCACTCTCCTCTTTCTTTCCTTCCTTCCTTCTTTCCTTCCTTCCCTCTCCTTCCTTCCTTCTCTCCCTCCCTCCTTCCTTTTTTCTTTCTTCTTTCCTCCCTCCCTCCATTCCTGTTCCTTCTTTCCTTCTTTCCTTCCTTCCTTCCTTCTCTCCCTCCCTCCTCCCTCCCTCCTTCTTTCCTTCATTTCTTTCTCCTCTCCCTTCTCTTTCCCCTTCTTCTCTTTTGAGTTAAGTGACCAAAACGATGCTTCTGCTGAAAAGGAGGCAGGGAAAAGGGATGCTGGCAGTCACAGCAGCCTCTCCTTCTCCCCCGGGTGGGGGGGGGGGAAAGCTTCGATGAGGGGGAGAGTGACGGTCCTTCTCTGCTTCCTCCAGCCTTCCCTCCCACCCAGCCGCAGCCCCCGGCCAAGACCCTCCCGCACCAGTTTGTCATCCAGCAGCAGCTGCAGCCCAAACCCTCGCCCCACCTGCAAGCATTCCAGCCCCCGCCCGCCCCCCCAGCCCACCTGCCCCCCGTCCAGCAGAAGCCGAATGCCTTCAGCCACCCGTCGCCCCCACACCTACCCGGCCCACCTGCCCTGGGGCCACCACGCACAGACGGACGTCCCACAAGTTGTCCGAACCACAACGCAGCTCAGCACAAGTTCCAACACACGTCTGCCGTCATCCTCCAGCTACAGCCGCCCGTTGGGACGGTGAGTGCGTGGCAGGGCGATTTCTGGGCGGGGGGGTTTCTCCACCCTTGATTTCCAGGGAGTTGTCCTGCTTGGGGTCCAGTTTTGGGAAGTCCCCTTAAGGCCATCCAGCCCAGCCCCTGTTCCAAATTGGTGGATGGCTACCCCGGGTTCGTCCAGCCAGGGAAACTGCTCTGGGTCATCGGCCTTTGTAGCTCGAGGTTGAACTTGGTGGTCTCTGAGCTTGGCGGTTTTCTTACAGACGTTTCGTGGTCAAACTAGGTAACAGCGTTGTTCTGTCCCTAAGTCAGAAAACCCCCGAAAAGAAGTTCACACACGCAACCAGCCGGAAAGGTATAAGATGGAAATATACGAGGGTCGCCCAGAACGTAATGCACCACATTTTTTTCCTTTATTGAAGACAATGAAACTTGCATACAAGGAAGAATGGCGTTTCTTCTACACTCTCTATTTTCCCACATAATCTCTGTCCAGTTCTATGGCCTTCCTCCAGCGACACACAAGGGTGTGAATGCCCTGTCGGTACCACTCCTTGTTCTGGTCACGAAGCCATTTCTGCATTGTAATGGCCTCCATATCTGTGCCCAGTGACCAATTGTACTTCCGTCGACTGCAGATTCTCCATAAACTGTACACAAACGTTTGTGAATGTTCCCAACAGTTTCTTTCTATGCAGTGAGAAATTCAATGATGACACACTGCTTGTAACGTACGTCACTTACAGATGCCATTTCGAAACACTGCTGCAGCTATGCTCTCTGTCTGAAGAAACACAAAATTTACACACAGATATAATGGATATCTAAAGTTTTGCATTCATACCATTACTGTAGGCTGAGAAAAAAAATTGGTGCATGGCTTTCTGGGCGAGCCTCGTATATTGGTTAAAAAATGCCCATAGTATCAAAATAGTTAAAAGTGAAAGGAACTTTATCAAGAGTTGTGCAGTGGTCATAGCCTTTTGGCATGAGTGCTGGATGAGCAGTCTGTGGCTACTTACTGCTGTCTGGAAGCAAATATGATCTCTACAGCATGGAGAACACTCCTTGTCATTGCTGGAATGTTGTCATTTGCACTGATTCCTCATGAGACTTCTTATATAGTTACCAGGTGTGGCCAAGTGTACTATTTATGTATTTGTTTGTTTATTTATTAGATTTTTATACTATAGAGCTAGTCACATACAAATCTCTCTATTCTCAAAAAAAATCCTGCCTGGTCCTAGTTCTGCACACTCTTGCATCCATAAATGGTTCGTGGTCATCTCCTGAGTCACTCATTCACACCTCTGGGGATGCCATAGTCTCTGGTTGTCTTTCAGTCTCTAACTCCTCCTACTCCTCCTCACTCTCAGATTCAGGGGCCAAGAACACTGGCCTGGGACACTAAAATAGAAACATAGAAACATAGAAGTCTGACGGCAGAAAAAGACCTCCTGGTCCATCTAGTCTGCCCTTATACTATTTTCTGTATTTTATCTTAGGATGGATATGTGTTTATCCCAGTCATGTTTAAATTCAGTTACTGTGGATTTATCTACCACGTCTGCTGGAAGTTTGTTCCAAGGATCTACTACTCTTTCAGTAAAATAATATTTTCTCATGTTGCTTTTGATCTTTCCCCCAACTAACTTCAGATTGTGTCCCCTTGTTCTTGTGTTCACTTTCCTATTAAAAACACTTCCCTCCTGAACCTTATTTAACCCTTTAATATATTTAAATGTTTCGATCATGTCCACCCTTTTCCTTCTGTCCTCCAGACTATACAGATTGAGTTCATTAAGTCTTTCTTGATACGTTTTATGCTTAAGACCTTCCACCATTCTTGTAGCCCGTCTCTCGATCTTCAGAATCCGTGATAATAATAATAATAATTTATTAGATTTGTATGCCGTCCCTCTCCGAGGACTCGGAGCAGCCTCGTGATCAGCTTTTCAGGAAGTTGACTGGCTACAACAATCATCAGTGTAACCTAGTTGGGTCATGAAACACAAGGACTCCACAGCCCCACCTCCTCTTCCTTGTTTTTCCTGCAGACCCCTCTCCCTTCTAACACTGATGATGTTTCCTAGTTGGGTCGTGAAACGTCTGCGGGAAAACAGCCCTGCAGTTCAATTCTGAGCTACAGATATTCTTTCCCACCAATCCACGAGAAAGTTTATTTTGACTTTTCTTCACTTCCTTTCTCGGTCCGCAGCTGCCCCTGACTGTCCCGGAGGGTCCCCGGAAGGACCTGGCTCTTCTCTCCCCCGAGGCCGCCTGCACGTCTCCGTTGGCCCCTCCCAAGCCGCCACCTTCCGAGGGGACCGGACCCCCGCCACACGGTAGGAAATGCCCAGCTGTTCCCAGAATCTTTCCCAGAATCTGGAAAAAGTGACTTAATTGGGGATCGCTCAGAGGAACTTCCCCATTCAGGGCAGTCTACCTGCAGAAGCCAGGGAGCTCTTGAAGGAGAATCGGGCAAGGATTATGGGCTCTAAGGGTCTGGCCAAAATGGAGGGGGACTTCTCAGGAGGTCGTAAAAGGAGGTCATGTGACCGTCATAAACACGAGTCCATTTCCAATTGTCCAAATTTTGATCAGGTTGACCACAGGGAGGCTCTCACAGCCATTAAAGGTGAAAAACGGCCATAATGGTCACTTTTTCCAGGGCTGTTGTAATCCTGGTCACTAAATGAACTGTCCTATGTCGAGGACTGCCTGCAATCTTCATTTTGGAGTCTTGTTTGTTTGTTTATTTATTTATTTTTATAAAGTTTTATTTATAAACATATATGCACATCACACAAAACAAAGACATTTAAAAACTTTGGACATTCGTGTAGCAAATTTGTGTTACAATTTCTTATTGTGCTCATATTCTATTACACAACTATTTTTACATATTTGTTATGGACCAGTTTATTTATTTTTATTTTATTTTATATTATTTATTGGATTTGTATGCCGCCCCTCTCCGTAGACTCGGGGCAGCTAACAACAATGATAAAAAACAACATGTAACAATCCAATTAATAAAACAACTAAAAACCCTTATTATAAAACCAAACATACACACAAACATACCATGCATAACTAGTAATGGCCTAGGGGGAAGGAATATCTTAACTCCCCCATGCCTGGCGGCATAAGTGAGTCTTGAGTAATTTACAAAAGACAGGGAGGGTGGGGGCAGTTCTAATCTCCGGGGGGAGTTGGCTCCAGAGGCCTGGGGCTGCCACAGAGAAGGCTCTTCCCCTGGGGCCCGCCAAATGACATTGTTTAGTCGATGGGACCCGGAGAAGGCCAACTCTGTGGGACCTTATTGGTTGCTGGGATTCGTGCGGTAGCAGGCGGTTCTGGAGGTAATCTGGTCCAATGTCATGTAGGGCTTTAAAGGTCATGACCAACACTTTGAATTGTGACCGGAAACTGATCGGCAGCCAATGCAAGCCACGGAGTGTTGAGGAAACATGGGCGAATCTTGGAAGCCCCACGACGGCTGTCGCGGCTGCGTTCTGCATGATCTGAAGTTTCCAAACACTTTTCAAAGGTAGCCCCATGTAGAGAGCGTTGCAGTAATCGAACCTCGAGGTGATAAGGGCATGAGCGACTGTGAGCAATGACTCCCTGTCCAAATAGGGCCGCAACATTATATACATCATATTTTATATATATAGTCTTATATCTATTTTCCCCTTGACCCATTCATCACCAAGAAATGACTCTCATTTGTTAATTGACTCAATGTACGTTTGTTACTTTATCTTTTTATTCCCAGCCAGCAATAGAACATGTCCCAACCTTTATAATATTCTGACTCTTCCTTATTTATAAATTTCCTTTAAAAAAAAAAAAGTTTTTATTGAACTTTAAACATTTTTAAAAATACACAAAAAATACACAAACACATAATAATATAAATACATCTACAGAACTTATTTTTTTTATTTCCAGTGTTATTTATCCATCTCTGCACAGGCTATTATTTTCTCTACTATATCTTCTTCTGTTGGCATATAACAACTGTGGCAAGATTAACATTTGCTCAATGTTGGAAAAATGAAAACGGAGCCTTGTTTTTTTAACAGACGCTGCTCGGAGGGAAAGACTTTGAGTTTTGGGGGGCTTGTTAAAAAACTCTCTATTTTGGGCGTCAGTCAAGGACTATTTGTGGGCTTACCACCGTTTCTTAGAAGGGGTGAAAATCAGAGGCCCCACCGTGAAAATGGCAAAACGGGGGCACCTTGAGATGCTCCATCCCACCCCTTTGTCGTTCTTCTACCCAGCTTCCTTCCTGGCCCAGAAATGCGTCCCCCCACCCGCTCAACTGTGGGGCCTGTCCCTCCCCGATCTGTGACTGGGGAGTGGGGGGGTTGGGATGTGACAGCAGCCTTTTGTCTGCCTTTTGGGAAGGGGGTGCCACCCCACCCCCCAAAACAATAGGGCTGCCCTCCCCTCCTGCTTCACCCCACAGCTGGATTCCTGACCCGGCTGCCCCCCTTCACGCCCGTTAAAGGGAGCAAAACTTCAGCATGCATGACCCCCCCCTCCTTGGGAGGGGTGAGATCACATCTGCATTCTGGGGGGGGGAGGCAAGATAATCCACCACCACCCTCAGCCCCCCTCCCCAGGCTGGACGATGCTCCTTGAAAGCAGCAGGCCTGCCTGGGTGGAAAATGGGGGGGGGGCTGCTGAGAAGGGGAGGAATTGCCCCCCACCCACCCAGAAGCAGCTGTCTTTCTCTTATGCAAACATACACACACACACAAACAGACACCCCTCCCTCACTTCCAGCTGCTCTTTTGGTGGAAACATGTAAAGACATCTGGAAAAATCCTGCAAAGATTGATTGATTTAGTTATTTTATTTTATCTGTCATTATCTACCTACCTACCTACCTACCTATCTATCTATCTATCTATCTATCTATCTATCTATCTATCTATCTATCTATCTGTATCTCTCTCTCTCTTTCTGTCTAGTTAATTAGTTATTTTATTTATTTATTTACTTACCTATTTATTCAATACAATTTATTATTTGTTATTTAGTTAGTTATTTAATTATTTTATTTATTTTGTTTGTTTATTTTGCTTACTTGCTTATTTATTTATCCATTTAATGTATTTATTTTATTTATTCATTCATTTAGTTATTTGATTTATTTACTTACTATTATATTATATTATATTATATTATATTATATTATATTATATTATATTATATTATATTATATTATATTATATTTATTAGATTTATATTGCACCCAACTCTCGAAGGACTCTGGGTGGCTTCCAATAAGAAAAATATATATTTTTTAAAAAGATAATGTGAAACAGTCGACAACTCCTATATATCTTTTGAGACCCGATCTAAAGGTGTGTCATTGGTTGATGGGATTCCCTTCCACAAGAGGTTGTGACAGCTGTCAGTCTGGATAGCTTCAAGGCAGGATGAGATAGATTCATGGATGCCAAGTGTATCATAGGTGGTGATTGAAACGGATGTCCAAGTGCTGTCTCTCTGTTGGTTGAGGCAGGCAGGATTTCCTTGGGTCCCATTTGTTGGGGGTCAAGGGAAAAGTGGGGGTTGCCTTCTCTTTCTGCTCAAGATCCCCATGGACAATTGGGGGGCCACTGTGGGACACAGAATACTGGACTCGATGGGCTTTGGCCCCATTCAGCAGGGCTCTTCTTAGGTTCTGATTCTTATGTGTCATTGGTCAACGACCCCAGGCCTTCTGGGTGGGATAGATGGGGTGGAGCCCCCCCAAACACCCCCTGGCCCTTGGGTGTCATTTTTCTCCCTTACCACAATGGGGAGTGGAATTTCCCTTGCTTGTGCTGTTGCACCCGATTTTACGACCTTTTCTCTCTCGGATGTCGAAGATGTGACCGCTGTTGTTGTGAAGTTGTGACTTTTGACCACAATGGAGCATTTGGTTTCCGTTGTTAAACGAGGCAGCTGTTGAACAGCTTTTGCTCCATTTTATGGCTTTTGCCATGGTTCATGCAGTTGTTAAGCAAATCTGGCTTGCCAGAAGGTGGCCAGTGGCAATCACACAATTCTGGGGTTGGACTAGACTAGAAGACCTCCAAGGTCCCTTCCAACTCAGTTATTCTGTTTTTCCCTTCTTTGTAACCTCGGAAGCTCCTTTCTCCGCCCTAAATCATTCGGTGGGGCAACAGCTGGCCCTGGTGTGGGGAGAACCCACTTTCTGGCCCCTAAAACTCACCTCTAAATCTAACCTTAAAAAATCCGCCCCTTCTGTATTTAAGTTCAAATTTAAATCTAAATCTGAGAAGAAAGGGAAAACTAATTTTAATTTTAACTTTAATTTTAACTTTAATTTTAATTTTAATTTTTAAATTATTTTAATTATTTTAATTATTTTAATTATTATTTTAATTTAAATTAATTTAATTTTAATTTTTTTAAATTTTATTAGAAACATAGAAACATAGAAGACTGACGGCAGAAAAAGACCCCATGGTCCATCTAGTCTGCCCTTTTACTATTTCCTGTATTTTATCTTACAATGGATATATGTTTATCCCAGGCATGTTTAAATTCGGTTACTGTGGATTTACCAACCACGTCTGCTGGAAGTTTGTTCCAAGGATCTACTACTCTTTCAGTAAAATAATACTTTCTCATGTTGCCTTTGATCTTTCCCCCAACTAACTTCAGATTGTGTCCCCTTGTTCTTGTGTTCACTTTCCTGTTAAAAACACTTCCCTCCTGGACCCTATTTAACCCTTTAACATATTTAAATGTTTCGATCATGTCCCCCCTTTTCCTTCTGTCCTCCAGACTATACAAACTATATTAAACTATATCCAGACTATATTAAAATTAGCTTCCCTTTCTTCTCCGATTTCTTTTGCAAAGGTATAAACCACCTATATGGGAAGGAAGAAAAAGTCAAATATTTCAAAACTGGGTTTTTTTTATTAGGGGTGGGGAAACCAGAATAAATAGAAGTACCGTGGGGTTGTTTTAGGGTTTGCCTGTTTTGTTTGCTTTCCTAGCCCAGCCCTTTGTCCTGGATCATTGGGGTGGGGGGAGCGTATTTGAGCAGCCCCACTCCGGAGGCACGGGGTGACCTTTGACCCCCTCCCCAAACAGTGGCCGCTGATTCTAAAACAAAGGGGAGTGCCTCCTTCTTGCTGGATTGGCTGGGAATGTTGGGATTCGTAGTCCTGATGTGGGAGGGGTGACATTTGGAGGGGGAGGGGAGGGGCTACAAGTGGGGAAGGACTTTTTTGTGAGGGGTCTTGTGGGGAGGGCACGTAGAAGCAGCCCCCCCTCCAACCCCTCTCTCTCATTCCACTTGTCCCAGTGCATAGATGGGTTACAAAACTGAAGTGTTTGGGGCTTTTGTTACAGGGGGGGGGGGAAGCCCCCAAACGTCTGTGTGTGTTTGTGTGTGTGTGTTTGTGTAGTGTGGATAAAAAGCCCGGCATCTGTCTGATGGCGTGGGGAGCAGGAGGTGATTGGCAGGCCTAATCAGATTAAGCCAAACGAACCGCGTAGACAAAGGAAGGACATTTAACGGCTGCTCCTTCTGCCAACTTCTTTCCCCAAAATCCAAAATCCCCTGGTTCAAATCCCGGCTGGGAGGGAGCAGCTGGGCCGGCTCAGTGCCATGGGGTCTGGCTGTTGTTTGGGGCGGCCCACCTGGCTGTGGGAACCCCAGGTGAGCGAGGGAGGAAGTTTTCCAAATAGGGGAGGGGTTCACTTTCTCCTCTTTTTTCCCCTGCACAAAAAATGAGGGGTTTCAGGGGGGCGGGCTGGACTGGAAGACGTCGGAGGTGATGCTGTCTTCGAATGGAGACCCTCTAAGTCAGTGTTTCCCAACCTTGACAACTTGAAGATATCTGGACTTCAACTCCCAGAATTCCCCAGCCAGCGAATTCTGGGAGTTGAAGTCCAAATATCTTCAAATTGCCAAGGTTGGGAAACACTGCTCTAAGTGGGGGGATGGAGGAGAGGGAGGGGTTTCCCCCCCTAATATTCCAGCAGGAATGGTCTTGGGATCTCCTGCTTGGACTGGAAGCCCCCCCCCATGAATATTTCTAGCTCAGGGTTGAAAGGAGGGGGCGTCCTTGCAGACGTTTCGTGACCCAGCTAGGTAGCCTCGTCAGCGAGGCATGGGAGGGGAGACGGCACGGAAGAGGAGGGGGTTTGCGGGGTCCGCTCTGACCTCGTTCGCTTCCTTGCGGGGGGGCGTCCAAGGTGTGGGCGGGTCTGCGCGGGGGGGCGGGGCGGACGCGACCAATGAGGGGCGGGGGGCGTCGGAGGGGGCGGGGGCTGCGGGCGCGGCTTCTGCTCCCGCGGCGCGGTGGGCGGCATTGTTCACGGCCCCGCCGAGCCCCGCGACGCCCCTCCGCGACCCCCGGCCGCCCCCCCCCGTAGAAGGACCCCGGCCCTGCCGCCCCCCCCCCGCCGGAGCGCGCATGGGGGGCTGGGCGGGCCGGGCGGCGCAGGTAAGGCGGGGGAGCGGGGGGGGGCAACCCCCAGATCTGGGCCTCCGGGGCTTCTCCGCGTGGCCCCCACTTCCCTCCGGGGGGCACTAGCGGGGCTGAGTGGGGGGGGGGTCTCCCGTGGGTCGGCAGAGGAGCGGTGGAAAGCACGCTCGCCTCCCCAACGGGCCTCTGCGGGACTCCAGCGCCCATGCTTCCCAGCCAGGCTCCTTTTGGGGCGCTGGGTTTTTGTAGGGCTGCCAAAGGGGAGCGGGGGGGGGGCGTTTGGGTTGGGATGGAGGGGGGTATTTGGGGGCTGTTTGTGTTGCAGTCACAGCAGCTCTCAGGACTTTCGGGTGGCTTGGACTACAACTCCCATCCCGGGTGCGGTTTGCATTCTCTGGGGGGGTGCAAGAGAGAGGGTGCATGGCTTCCAAGGGCTTAAGAGCCCCTTGCAGATGGCATCCTTTGGAGACTGCAATTCCCATGCTGCTTTTCTCTTGGTCTTGCAGAGAGAGAGAGAGAGAGTGTGTGTGTGTACAAGTCAGGCTCCCGCCCCCCGCCCCCCAGCTGTGCTGCCTGTCAATCTCCCCCCTGCTTCCTTCCCAGCCCCCCCCCCCAAGGCCTAACCCGGGTTATCCAAACACCCCACTATTGACATTATCCAGGACTCCCGCACCCGATGGCAGGGCCTTGTTTGGTGGTGGCTTTATTGCAAGGGAGCGGAAGGGCCCCCTTTCAGCCCAGCCTCTCCCCCTCCACCAGCCCTGGCAGGTAGGCCAAGTGGAGGCCAGGAAAGTTTGTTTCCAGTTGTTTTCACAATGTTGCAATGTTGCAGTCTAGTTGGGCTCCTTTAGAGCAGGGGTCTCCAAACTTTAAGACTTGTGGACTTCAACTCCCAGAATTCTCCAGCCAGCTCTGCTGTAGAGTTGAAGTCCACAAGTCCTAAAGTTCCCAAGTTTGGAGACCCCTGCTGTTTAGAGTGTCACACTTTTGCAGTGTTGGGGTTTCTTTTTTGAACTTTGTGCTGGCTGAGGAATTCTGGGAGTTGAAGTCCGCGCATCTTAAGGCTGAGAAACAGCACTGCGGGGGTTTGGGGGATGCTCTCCCCCCCGATTTCCTTCCCCCTCCCCTCCTCAAGCGAGCCCACCTCCACCAGTTGTGCCCCCCACCCTTCACCTGCCATGGTTTCCAAACTTCTTCCTAAACTAGAATTCCCAGGAGAAGGCATCTGTCGAATCTGGGGGACAGAATGGAAAAGGGGGGGACATGATCGAAGCATTTAAATATGTTAAAGGGTTGAATAAGGATCAGGAGGGATGTGTTTTTAATAAGAAAGTGAACCCAAGAACAAGGGGACACAATCTGAGGTCAGTTGGGGGAAAGATCAGAAGCAATGTGAGAAAATATTATTTGACTGAAAGAGTAGTAGAGGCTTGGAACAAGCTCCCAGCAGACGTGGTTGGTCAATCCACAGGAACTGAATGTAAACATGCCTGGGATAAACATAGATCCATCCTAAGATAAAATACAGGAAATAGTATAAGGTCAGACTAGATGCACCAGGAGGTCTTTTTCTGCCATCAGTCTTCTAGGTTTCTATATTTCTATGAATGATGAAGGAAGGAAGGAAGGAAAGGTTAGAGGAAGGAAAGAAGGTTAGAAGAAGGAAGGAAAGAAAGAAGGAAGAAAGGAATGAGGAAGGAAGAATTCACAGGAACTGAATGTAAACATGCCTGGGATAAACATAGATCCATCCTAAGATAAAATACAGGAAATAGTATAAGGTCAGACTAGATGCACCAGGAGGTCTTTTTCTGCCATCAGTCTTCTAGGTTTCTATATTTCTATGAATGATGAAGGAAGGAAGGAAAGGTTAGAGGAAGGAAGGAAAGGTTAGAGGAAGGAAAGAAGGTTAGAGGAAGGAAGGAAGGAAAGAAAGAAGGAAGGAAGGAATGAGGAAGGAAGAATTCACAGGAACTGAATGTAAACATGCCTGGGATAAACACAGATCCATCCTAAGGTAAAATACAGGAAAGAGTAGAAGGGCAGACGAGATGGACCAGGAGGTCTTTTTCTGCTGTCAATCTTCTGTGTTTCTATGCTTCTAAGCCATCTTTCCTCCCCCTGCCAGCCCCCAGAAGGTGCAGATGAAGTTGCTTTGGTGTCACCTACGGAGAAGCTGACTCTGTCAGGGAGGGGCCCCTCACTCCAAATCATCCTTCGGGTTTTCCAGTGGGGGGAAAAGTTTGCTTAAACTTTTTTTGATACACTTTGTTGACGGCTGTTTTGAGATTCAATCTTTGCAGGCGCTTTTGGCCCCCAGAGCTCGTTGTTTGTGTGTGTGTCAGAGGATTCTTGTTTCCAGGAAGTGGCGTGTGGCGGAGGGTGGGAAGGACACACACACACACACACACACACAAAGGCGGCTTTCTACAGCTGTAAATAATCCTCTCCTTCCGGTCCCATTGCTGCGGTTTCCCTTCCTTCCTTCCTTCCGTTCCTCTGCTACGGAAATCAAAACCTGGAGTCCCGATTCCAGCGACCTGGAATTCAGGAGAATCCTCCTCCCTGCGAGGACAATTAACCCGTGGGACAGCTGGCCACCAGATGTGGGGGGACGTGTTCAAGAAGAGGCCGGACAGCCACTTGGGTGAAATAGTGTAGGAGGTAATGCAATGAGAGAATTGGTTAAAAGACTTCAGCAAAGTGGGGGTGGGGGGGGTGGGCAGCCTCCTCTCCTCTCCTAAAGGAGACCCTTCCCCATTTGTTTTAGGGGGGGCTGGCTCTAAAGGGCTTTTCGGCTGGCTGCCCAGATTCATTCCCCTACGAGATGGGCAGATAAACAAACCCGAAATGAAAGAACGGTGACTGGCATGGACCCTCTCCCTGGGCTCTCCAGTGGGGAGGGGGCTTCCGGTGGGAGCACCGCATGGCCAGGAATCCCCAGCGGGCAAGGGGAGGGGCTGGGCCTGATGGGTGGTGGGTTCCCCTTGGCTTCTCTAAGCCCCGCTTTGAATTTGCATTGTGAGGCCAGATGGCAACTCCACCCAGAGGCAGCCTAGGTCTGATTGGATTAGGGCCACGCTTGTGGGGGGCGCTGGTGTGTGTTTGTGTGTGTGTGAAGGGGTGTGTGTGTCAGAGCCCAGCCTGGATGGACGTTGCAGCCTGGAAGTGGGCAGAAGTGGGGCCGCGAAGCCCAGTTCCCCAAACGCTGCGCATGAGAACAGAAAACCACAATAGTTCCAGGCTTGCACAGCTGAGAGAGGGGTGGGGCTTGTTCCTTTGTGTTGTGACTCGTTGTCCCTCCCTGCCAGCGCTTCCTTCCTTCCCCGTGCGCGCATGTTCCGTGGTGACTGCTGAGTGATTTTCCCTTCCGCTTTTTTTTGAGAGAGCAGAAAAACCAGGATAAAGTTGGCAGGGACCCTGGAGGTCTTCTAGTCCAGTGATTTTCAGCCTTTTTTGAGCCATGGCACATTTTTTACATTTACAAAACCCTGGGACACATTGAGGGGGGGGGGGCGGCTAAAAAATGTTTGGACAAAAAAAAATTCTCTCCCTCCCTTTCGCTCTATTTCTCTCTCCATCCCTCTTTCTCTCCCTTCTTTTTTTCTCTCCATCCCTCTTTCTTTCTCTCTTCCTTCCTTCCTCTCTTTTTTGCTTTCTTTCTCCCTCCCTCCCTCTATGTCTTTCTCCCACCTTCCCTCCCTCTCTTTCTCTCACTCTCTCTTTCTTTCTCTCTCTTGCTCTCTTTCTCTCTTGCTTTCTTTCTCTCTCTCTTGCTCTCTCTCTTTCTTTCTCTTGTTTTCTTTCTCTCTTTCTTTCTCTCTTTCTTTCTTTCTCTTTCTTTCTCTCTCTCTCTCTCTTTCTTTCTCTCTCTCTTGTTTTCTTTCTCCCTCTGAGCTTCACAGCACACCTGACCATGTCTCACGGCACACTAGTGTGCCACGGCACACTGGTTGAAAAACACTGTTCTAGTCTAACCCCCTTTTGTGAAACCACAGTTAAACCAGTCACTGGTCCAAACCTGGTTTTGGCACCCTCCTGCTGCTCAACGGCTAGATTTAAACTAACTTTGGGGGCAGGGGGGTTGTGTGAACTCTGTCCTGGTTTGTCACTTGTGGCTTCTCACGTGACAACGCAACTCTTGGTGGTCTGACAAAGGCTCAGCCAGTCTAGGGTGGGCGTGGGGATTTATCCACCAGCTGCTGGTGCTTTTTCCCCCCACTGTAAAATCAGAATAATTTGGGACTTTCCTGCGACAAAAAAAAATCCTTAGATAAGATTTATGTGAGTTTTGCAAGTATCTGAATTCTTGGAATATTTCTGTCTGCTTCAAATCTTGCAAACCTCTGCTTTTAAAGGGTCAGTTTTTGAACGCTGCGTATTTCAGAGGGACTTACAAGATCCCCATGGCCTTGCAACTGATTTAATTAACTTAGAAATGATTATGTGGTTTACCGGAGATTTGGAACCTGGCTAATCAGCTAACCTTGATAGTTCAGCATTCACACATGCGTGCACACAAATTCTGGTTAGAAAGCGTCTTGAGATTGTTAGTACCAGGGGCACACAGGTACTTCTTGAGTTATGATGACCACACCTTGTTTCCAAGTCACGAAAACAGAATACGCGAGTTGGAAGGGACCCTAGAGGTCTTCTAGTCCAACCCCCTGGAACCAATCCCACCAGGGAGGTTTGCTTTTGGGGATATAGCAGAGACAATATTATTATTATTATTATTATTATTATTATTATTATTATTATTATTATTATTATTATTATTATTTTATTAGATTTGTATGCCGCCCCTCTCCGAAGACTCGGGCAGCTAACAACAATATAAAAAGACAATGTAAACAAATCTAATATTAAAAAACAATCTAAAAAACCCCAATTTAAAGAACCACTCATACATACAAGCATACCATGTATAAATTCTATAAGCCTAGGGGGAAGGGAAATTTCAGTTCCCCCATGCCATACGACAGAGGTGGGTTTTAAGGAGCTTGCGAAAGGCAAGGAGGGTGGGGGCAACTCTGATATCTGGGGGGAGCTGGTTCCAAAGGGTCGGGGCCGCCACAGAGAAGGCTCTCCTCCTGGGTCCCGCCAAACGACATTGCTTAGACCCGGAGAAGGCCAACTCTGTGGGACCTAACCGGTCGCTGGGATTCGTGCAGCATAATAATTGGGTCACACACACACACACAGCTGGACTTTGGGG
Source organism: Erythrolamprus reginae (assembly GCF_031021105.1). Classification (NCBI taxonomy): domain Eukaryota; kingdom Metazoa; phylum Chordata; class Lepidosauria; order Squamata; family Dipsadidae; genus Erythrolamprus; species Erythrolamprus reginae. The sequence goes on from NC_091957.1 coordinate 15,474,992, forward strand.
TGTCGTGCAGATTGCCACAAGGCAAGAACGATGCCTGATCCATGGACCAGATTGGAGGCGGCTCAAACAGTGCAGCCTGGCTCTTCTCCCTTTGGAAATACAAGCAATAAATCCAAATATTCTCATTTGTCGCAACCCTGATTGCGCTAGAAAGGTCTTCCTCCTTTCTGCACCTCGCAGTCCCTTGCAGCACTGATGATGTTCCCTAGTTGGGTTGCGAAATGCCTGCAAAGACCCACCAACGTCAGGGAGCCCCCATTTCAAACCTGAGCTGCAAATACAGTATTCCCTTTTGTCGCAACCCTAGGAAGCTCCTTTGGTTTAAATTCAGCTCCAAACATATTGACAACCAAAGGGACCAGGGACTTGAAAGCCATGCCAGCAAGCACCACAAGCTAGACCCCCACACCCTTGGGGTTTTCTCGCAGTTGGACGAGAACCTAGGAAAGTCACAAGAGGAGGCCTGGATTGTTCTTCCTGGTCGCACTTGGAAACCTGATTTTGGGGTGTCAGGAAGAGTCTTAGGCCTTGCGTCTCGAAAGCTGGTTGTGTGGCACATCTGTTTGCATGAATAGCAATGAGTGACCTTTTCGTTTGCAAAGTGGGCTTATTACCGTACTTTCTGGAGTGTAAAACACAACTTTTTCCTCCCTAAAAAAGGCTGATACTATGTATGTAGCTTTTTTCAAAGCCTTTTTCCCCCTCCCAGCTCTTACCTTGCAGGCTCTTTCATTGTTTCTCTCTGCAAAGAATGTTTTGGAAGCCCTACGTCTTTGCAGATTTTTTTTTTCATTGCTCTAACTTGCTCTGAGTAAGTTTCTTTCCAGCCCTAAGCAGGTGCTAATAATGTTCCCAGCTCTTACCGGCTTGCAAGCTCTTTCACTATTACTCTCTGCGAAGAATGTTTTCCAAGCCCTAAGTCTTTGCAGGGTTTTTTTCCATTGTTCTACTTGCTCCGAATGTTTCTTTCTAGGTGCTAACGATATTCCCAGTTCTTACTGGCTTGCAAGCTCTTTCATTGTTACTCTCTTATGAATAACGTTTTTTTTTAAAGCCCTAACCAGGGGATAAAATAATGCATTGAAACTGACCAGACTAAGGACGCTAGCCAGATGAATATCGGATAAGCAGATTCTTTTCCCTATTTTCTTCCCAAAAAACTAAGGTGTGTCTTATACTCTGAAAAATACAATTACTGTACTTCAATAAAGCCCTTCATGGCACTGGACCAGAATATCTTCGAGACCGCCTTCTGCGGCACAAATCCCAGCGGTTGGTTAGGTCCCACAGTTGGCCTTCTCTGGGTCCCGTCGATGAAACAATGCTGTCTGGCGGGAGCCAGGGGAAGAGCCTTCTCTGTGGCGGCCCCGACCCTCTTGAACCAGCTCCCCCCGGAGATTAGGATTGCCCCAACCCACTCTCCTTGCCTTTCGTAAACTCCTTAAAACTCACCTCTGCCATCAGGCATGGGGGAACTGAGATGTCTCCCCCTGCCTGTGTAGTTTTATGTATGGTATGTTTGTGTGTATGCTTTTTAAATAATGGGTTTTTAGACTTTTAATATTAGATTTGTTATTTTAGACTTTTAATATTAGATTTGTTATTTTAGACTTTTAATATTGGATTTGTTATTTTAGACTTTTAATATTAGATTTGTTACTGTACATTGTTTTATTACTGCTGTGAGCCGCCCCAAGTCTGCGGAAATGGGTGGCATACAAATCTAATAAATAATGTCGTTTGGTGGGCCCCAGGGGAAGAGCCTTCTCTGTGGCGGCCCCGGTCCTCTGGAATCAACCCCCCTCCCCGGAGATTAGAACTGCTCCCACCCTCCCTGTCTTTCGTAAACTACTCAAGACTCACTTATACCGCCAGGCATGGGGGAGTTGAGATACTTTTCCCCCAGGCTCTTTTATATTTTGTTTTATGTTTGGTATGAATGTGTTGTTTGGTTTTTAAAATAATGATAGGGTTTTATATGTTTTTTTAATATTAGATTTGTTCTACTATAATATTGTTTTTATTATTATTGTGAGCCGCCCCGAGTCTTCGGAGAGGGGCGGCATACAAATCTAATAAATTATTATTATGATTATTATTATGATTATTATTACTACTACTACTACTATTACTATTCTTAATAATAATAATAATAATAATAATAATAATAATAATAATAACAACAACAACAACAACTGGGGAAGCATTTTTGCTGCCTGCAGGAACCTCGGGCGTGCTGGGCATCTTTTGTTGACCAAGGCTGCTCCCAGCATGCCTTGCAAAACACGCCTGCTGGCTTCTGTTGTGGAGGTTGCGCGCACGTTGCTGGCCGGAGGGACGGAGGGAGGGCGGGGAAGGCGCACGAGCTGGGAGTGCCGGGGAGCAACAAGCTCCCTCAGGCGTGTGTGTCTGGCGTGCAAAGAGCCGTGTGTGTGTCACATCAAGACCTTTTTATCCCCCCCCCCCCCGGTTAAACACCTGGGAACTTTTCGCTTTCTGCAAAATAAAAGGAAAAAAAAAGAGAGATAAAATTGGCAGCTGCTTTTCCGCCTTTGCAAATTTAGGTGCTTTTGAGCAGACGATCCCGCTGGGCCCTGTTCCTCGTTCATTGGGGGAAAGGATTTTGATTCCTTCCGTGAAAAAAAGGGGCATTTATTTTGGGGGGCAGAATTTGTCTTGTTTAGAAACGGCGCTTTCTTGCCTGTGTAAACATCCTGCTTCGGGTATCATGAGGTCCAGCAACCTGGGTGGTTTTTGTTATTTTTATCCTGCTTTGCAGAGCCTAAGAATTTTTCCTCCTTTGCCAATCGGTCTGGATTGTTTGGGTTTTTGGGAGAGAGAAAGAGATGAGATTTATAATAGAACAGAACAGAATAATAATATTATATGTTATGTTATGTTACATGTTATGTTATATTAATAAGCCAAGATAGTAGCAATATGTGTTTTTGGAACTTAACAACTGTTTTTGGACCCTGGATTTCCTTCCCCAAAAATAGTATTTGTGAACAAGGAACGTAACCACAATTATAAACCCTGTTGTAAACAAGAAACACAACCCTGGAAACTGCATGTAGATTTTCCAAAGCTCTTCCTGTGTTCCTCCGAATGACTTTAATTTGTTAGATGTGTTTATTTCATCTTTTTTATTTAGCTGTGTATGAATTAATGCCTTGGTTTTCTGACATCATAAGTGCTAGAAGGAGGTTGAGGAGGAGAAGGAGGAGGAGGAATAGAATAGAATAGAATATAGAATAGAATAGAATAGAATAGAATTCTTTCTTGGCCAAGTGTGATTGGACACACAAGGAATTTGTCTTTGGTGCAGATGCTCTCAGTGTTCATAAAAGAAAATATACATTAGAACAGAATAGAAATTAAGAAGAGAAGAGAATTATTTACTGGCCAAGTGTGATTGGATAAACAATTTCTCTTAGTGCAGATGCTCTCAGTGTTCATAAAAGAAAAAGAGACATTTGTCAAAAATCAGGAGGTCCAACACTTAATGATTGTCATAGGTGTCAAATAAGCAATCAGGAAACAATATTAATATAAATTGTAAGGATTCAAGCAACAAGTGGGAGGAGATGGGTGATGGGCATGATGAGAAAGGAGGAGGAGGAGGAGGAAGTAGAAGAGGAAGAGGAGGAGGAAGAAGAAGAAGGGGAAGAGGAGGAGGAAGTAGAAGAGGAAGAAGAGGAGGAAGAAGGGGAAGAGGAGGAGAAAGAAGAGGAGGAAGTGTAGGGGAAGGAAGTAGAAGAAGAAGAGGTAGAGGAGGAAGAAGAGGAGGAGGCAGGATGAGGAAGTAGAAGAGGAAGAAGAGGAGGAAGAAGAAGGGGAAGAGGAGGAGGAAGTGTAGGGGAAGGAAGTAGAAGAAGAAGAGGTAGAGGAGGAAGAAGAGGAGGAGGCAGGAGGAGGAAGTAGAAGAGGAAGAAGAGGAGGAAGAAGGGGAAGAGGAGGAGGAAGAAGAGGAAGAAGAGGAGGAAGTAGAAGAGGAAGAGGAGGAGGAAGAAGGGGAAGAGGAGGAGGAAGAAGAGGAGGAAGTGTAGGGGAAGGAAGTAGAAGAAGAAGAGGTAGAGGAGGAAGAAGAGGAGGAGGCAGGAGGAGGAAGTAGAAGAGGAAGAAGAGGAGGAAGAAGAAGAAGGGGAAGAGGAGGAGGAAGAAGAAGAAGGGGAAGAGGAGGAGGAAGTGTAGGGGAAGGAAGTAGAAGAAGAAGAGGTAGAGGAGGAAGAAGAGGAGGAGGAAGAGGGCTGTGGGGTCCCTTGGTGCTCTCTGGGTTTGTCGGTTTCTTGCAGACAGTTCAAGACCCAACTAGCTGACATCATCAGTGCTAATCACACCGGCTGCTTTTGCTAATTCATGAGCGCTAGTTGCCTTACTAGCAGTGACCATGTTACCGAATCTGGGTCATGAAGCACCCCCAGCTGAGAGAGCATGCAGGGCTCTGGGGAGAGTGGGGGTGGGGGGCACTGGGATTGTGTGGCTGGGCTTCTTCTCTGGCCTCTCCAGTGAGGGATGGGGGGGCTGGGGCTGTCCAGCGAGGGTCTGGGGCGAGGGGGGGGGAGTCAGCTGTATGGTAATGAGGACGGGAGGGGCTGGGGCCTCTGCCTTTGTCTGGGAGCAGCCCTGCCTGACTCTGCCCGCCCCTCCCTCCCTCCCTCCGACAGAGGGGACCCCCGGCGGCAGCAGCGGCCTCCTTCGCCCGGCAGTGCCCCGGCCCGAGCCCATCAGCCCCGGCATGACCTCCGGAAACAGCGGCAGTGCTGCCTCCGCCCCCGTGCCCAGCAACGCCCTCCTGCCCCAGAACGGGGAGAGCAAGGCGACCCCCCAGGCCATCGTCCGGCCCCAGATCCTGACCCACCTCATCGAGGGTTTCGTCATCCAGGAGGGGGCTGAGCCCTTCCCGGTACGTAGGTCTCTCTCCCCCCATCTCACTTTCTTTCTCCCTCCCTCCTTCCATCTCTCTCTTTCTTTTTCTCCTTCCCTCCAGCTCTCTCTTTTCTCTCTCTCCATCTCTGTCCCTCCATATGTCTCTTTCTCTCTCTCTCCGTCTCTCTTTTTCTCCCTCCCTTCTTCCATCCCTCTCTCTTTTTTCTCTCTCCTCTCTCTCCATCTCTCTCTCTCTCCATCTCTTTTCATCTCTCTCTTCATTTCTCTCTCCCCGTCACTTTCTTTTTCTCCCTCCCTCCATGTCTCTCTTTTTTCTCTCTCCATGTCTCTGACCCTCCATCTGTCTCTTTTTCTCTCTTTTTCACTCCATCTCTCATTCTCCATCTCTCTCTTTCTCTCTCCCCATCTCTTCATCTGTCTCTCCCCATCTCTCTCTCTCTCTCTCTGTCTCTTTCTCTCTCTCCATCTCTCTCTCTCTTCATCTCTCTCTCTCTGAAAAGGGGGGGCTGTTTAAGGAAATGAGACGGGGTGCAAAATGGATGGGACGAAGGTGTGGGGCAATGGGGGGCGGTGGGGGGCTTCCTTTTGAGGGGTGGGGGCAGGCATCCTAGAGCTTCTCTGGGTGGGGAATTCTGCCTCTTCCTTGACTCTTAGCCCCCCCCCCCCAAATCTTTGAGGGGCTGTGTGGTCTCTCTAACTCCCCCTCCGGCTCTTCCGGGGCCAGGTGGGCCGCTCCTCCCTGCTGGTGGGCAACCTGAAGAAGAAGTATGCGCAGGCCGTGCTGGCGGAGAAGCCTCAGCTGCAGGAGACCACCACCGACTCCGAGTTGGAAGACCCCTACCTACAAGGTGGGCCTGGGAGAGGGGGACCCTGAGCACGCACAGAGCGCCTCCCCGATGCCCTGGGGAGGGTCAGGCACTTTTTTAAAAAATGACTCAGAGATGGAAGTGGTCAGTCCTGGGGAAAGAAGAGGGGTGGTGGTGAAATAGGGACTCTGAGCATGCGCAAAGGGCCTCTCAGCCTGGCATGGAGTGATGCCTTGGGAGGGGCCAGGCAGCAGAAGACCCCCCCTTTTTTTTACACTGGTCTCGTTCCGAAGTTTCTGCACCCACCTGCATTTCCCCCCAAAGTCTCTTAACTTTTGCAGAAGTTTTTAACTGCACATAAAGTTGATTTCCTGAACCTTTTAAAAAAATTTGGGGGGGGGGTCAGGGGCCTTCCCACATAGGGGGGGCCCTCTCCATTATTTCCTTTTTTTCTTCAAGTCACCTGTCGCAAAGAGGCCCCTTTGTTTGGTCCCCAGGAAGGGGTGTGTATGTGCGTGTACTTGCCCTCTGGCCTTGAATGGGTCTATTTCACTCTCTCTCTCCCCCCACCCCAGAATCCAAAGACGAGCCGTCCCCCCCCAAGTTGAAATGCGAGCTTTGCGGCCGACTCGACTTCGCCTACAAGTTCAAGCGCTCGAAGCGATTCTGCTCCATGGCCTGTGCCAAAAGGTACCTCCGCACCCCCCAAAACCCTGTGGGAAGTGGGGGGCCCTTGTCCAGAATTGCAGGGTAAAAACCCCTCAAGCAGGTTTAAAGCGGTGAAGGACAGCCAGGCTGTGATGATTGGCGGCAGAGTCCGCCAGGTGTTGCGGCTGGATTGGGTGACTTTTGTCCACCTGTCGGGTCCTCCAAAACAGTGATTTTCAACCTTTTTTGAGCCACGGCACGTTTTTTATATTTACGAAACCCTGGGGCACACTGAGCGGGGTGGGGGTGGGCTAAAAAAAGTTTGGACAAAAAAATTCTCTCTCCCTTCCTTCCTCTTTCTCTCTCTCTCTCCATCTCTCTTTCTTTCTCTTCCTTCCTTCCTCTCTTTTTTGTTCTCTTTCTCTCCCTCCTTACCTACCTCTATGTCTTTCTCTCTCTCTCCTTCCCTCCCTCTCTTTCTCTCTCTCTCTTGCTTTCTTTCTCTCTTTTGCTCTCTCTCTCTTGCTCTCTCTCTCTCTTGCTTGCTTTCTCTTGTTCTCTTTCTCTCTCTCTTGCTTGCTTTCTCTCTCTCTCTCTCTTTCTTTCTTTCTTTCTCTTGCTTTCTTTCTCTCTCTCTTGCTTTCTTTCTCTCTCTGAGCTTCGCGGCACACCTGACCATGTCTCGCGGCACACTGGTTGAAAAACACTGCTCCAAAAGGACCTGGGAGAGGCAGCAGCTGTGGTTGTGTGAAGGGGTTAAAGTTCTGGTCCAAGTTAGGCTGCCTTCTGCAATTGACCGATGGGGACTTGGGTTTTTTTCTTTTTCTTTTAAAAATCTTTATTAAGTTTCTACATTTAAAAATAGAAAGAAAAGAAAAAACAAGATAGACAAATGAGCATGATGTTTTTTATTACTGTTGTTAGCCGCCCCGAGTCTACGGAGAGGGGTGGCATACAAATCCAATAAGTAAGTAAGTAAGTAAGTAAGTAAGTAAGTAAGTAAGTAAGTAAGTAAGTAAGTAAGTAAGTAAGTAAGTAAGTAAGTAAGTAAGTAAATAAGTAAATAAGTAAATAAGTAAATAAGTAAATAAGTAAATGATAAATAAATAAATAAATACGTAAACAACATACAGAACGTATTCAGTTTCAGTGGTGTTTATATATGCACCTAGATAGCTATTTGTTTATCATCAATTAATACCCTGCTCAAAAAATATATATAAAGGGAACCCTTAAACAACACAATATAACTCCAAGTAAATCAAACTTCTGTGAAATCAAACTGTCCACTTAGGAAGCAACACTGATTGACAGTCATTTTCACCTGCTGTCGTGCACATTCAACTTTGTACAGAACAAAGTATTCAGTGATAATATTTCATTCATTCAGATCTAGGATGTGTTCTTTGAGTGTTCCCTTTATTTTTTTGAGCAGTATATTTTCTTTCGCTACCTATGTATATTTATTTGTTATCCACAGGAACCGAATGTAAACATGCCTGGGATAAACATAGATCCACCCTAAGATAAAATACAGGAAATAGTATAAGGGCAGATGAGATGGACCAGGAGGTCTTTTTCTGCCCTCAATCTTCTACGTTTCTATATATAAGACATAATTTGTCAACCATGTTGTTGAGTCTCCCTATCAAGTGACCTAATATTGAGCATTTGTAAACTATACTCCTCAGTAAGACCTCAGTATTTACAGCCCCTACTTGACAAAATCATACACTGGGACTGTAATAAACAATTATCATATTTTCTTCGGGGTACAAATATATATGTAGTTTCTAGAACCGCTAAGTTTATAGTCAGGGCTGTTCAGATGAGAATACGTTTTATAGAACATATTGGGGTGGCATGCAAAGGAGATGAACTCAAGAATATTTTATATCAGTATCTTAGATTTGTTTAATATAAACCTTTGCACGAGTTATATTCTCATGTTTTACTACTCAATTTTAGCATACTATACTGCATTTTAACTTATTATTTATTCAAATTCCCTCTATTTTAGCCAATTTTATTGTATTTTAACCAGTCACAGTTTTATAACGACCGACGTGGTCCTTTTCCTTGCTTTGATATGGTCAATTGGCTAATCAAATGAAGTTGATATTGATATTGATTGAGTATTTGTATCTAGTGTGTGGAATTGTGGGTTTGTTTTCTTTAGTTCTGTATATTAGAACAAAATTAGGGATTTTGTTTTTCAATGCCGACAGCCATTAAAGATGTTTTGGGATTGCGGCCGATGTATTCCTTGACTTACAATCACAATTTGAGCCCCTAATGCGACATCGAAGTGAGTTTGGCCCCACTCTATGACTTTCTGGGGCTAAGTGCGTCACTGCAGTTGTTAGTCCCACATTGGTGATCGTCTTAAATACAACCCCGTTGTTAAGCATCCGCCGATCACATAACTGTATAATGGTCATAAGCATGAAAAACGGTTGTACGTCGTTTCCGTTTCCGTTTTAAATTTGAACGGTCACTAAATGTAACTCGAGGATTACCCATCATGCTCACATTTATTTCCTACCCATCTCTCTGTTTGAGTTGGCTCCATTTTGGACAACTGGACATTCATTGGGAGTGACATTGGATTAGCCTGGCCTGGGCAAAGTTGGCTCTTCTATGACTGTAGACTTCAACTCTCAGAATTCCTGTGTCAATCATGCCAGCTCAGGAATTCTGGGAGTTGAAGTCCATATGTCATAGAAGAGCCAACTTTGCCTACCTCTAGCCTGGCCTATCTGGGCACACTCGACTCTCCAAGCTAAGCAGGGTCGAGCCTGGCTTCGATTCGGATGGGAGTCTTGCTCTTCCCTCTCCCAGAGCACCGTATTAACCTCTCTGTCCCCTCCACCCTCCCTAGGTATAATGTGGGTTGCACCAAGCGAGTGGGACTCTTCCATCCGGACCGCAGCAAACTGCAGAAACCGAACATGCCTGCGCACTGCCGACGCCGACCCTCCAAGGGAGCCCTTCCCCCGCTCACTAAAGAAAGCAAAAAACCGGTTAGCTCAGCAGGGGGGATGGGTGGGAACGTGAAGGGACTTGGAGTGGGGGGAGGGCGTTTTCTGAAGAGAGCGAAATTCAGAATGGGTTCCGAAGCGGAGAAATTCGGAGGATGGTTTGGTCCTTTTTGGTCTCGTACATAGTCCTCGACTTACAAGAGTTGGCTCAGCGGCCATTCCAAAGTGACCAAAAAAGTGACTTAGGACTGTTTCTTCACACTGCCCACCTCCCCTCGGTCACCCACTTGGCATCTAATTTACTTATTTTATTTATTTATTTATTTATTAGATTTCTAAGTTGCCCTTCTCGAAACGAACTAATTCACTTAACAATCGTGTTTACTAATTTAACACGTCCCGGGATTCCCTTAACAATGTGGAAAGGAAAGTCACAAAAACGGGGCAATGAATTTCTCCCTAGCGTAAATTTTGGCCTCCCTTGGTGGTCGTACGTTGAGGACTCCCGGTCATTCCATGCAGAAGACGCAGTTCTGAGCTAGAAACGGGCACGAGGGTCGCTCTTCTCAGTCTGGTTTGTCTCCTGTTTGGGCCCCGTAGACACCGGCCTCCTTGCCCCCCAGTTCTGCACCCATGGCGGTCCCCGGCTCCCTCCACGGACACGAGGACTCCAGCCGCTGCTCGGACAACTCCAGCTACGAGGAGCCTCTCTCCCCCATCTCGGCCAGCTCCTCGGCCTCTCGGCGGCGGCAGAGTGAGCGAGAGATGGAACTGCCGGATGTCCACTTGCGGGATCTGGTGGGCATGGAGCGCCACTTCCTGCCGAGCGAGCCCACCAAGTGGAACGTGGAGGACGTCTACGAATTCATCCACTCGCTGCCCGGTAAGTGTTTGCCGCTAGACAATGGGCCAACCTTCGCGAGGTCCCAACCGCCTCTCCTGGCCCCACGTTGGGTGGCTTAATTGCCTCTCCCAACAGAAGAGGGGATTGAAGGAGTTTTGGCAATTGCTCTGCATCCGAGGCAGAGAGGGTGCCAGGGGCTGTCTGACAGTTATCAGCTGCCTCTGGAATCTGACCTCAGTTAAGCAACTGTTCTGACCTTGGCCTTCCCAAACCACCAAGCAGACTCCTTGTCCCGACAAAAAAACCCCTCTTTTTTATTGTTGCTGTGAATTCTTCTCATTCACAGCCAGTCTTTCAAGGGTAAATTGACAGCCACAGACTTCATTGGCTTTGCAGAGCTGCCAGGCGGATATCTTCAAACCTTGGCAAGGAGTCTCGGAGACTCACGAACCAATTAATGAACTAATTAACTCCTGCAAACTCCCTCCCCTTTCATTCCCTCTGGGAGGGACCCTGTGGCCTAACTCCCAAGCCAACCCTTCTCCCAGTTGGGTCGTCTGGCAGCTCTGCGCATGCGCACACTGGGAAGAGGCGCCAGCTGCTCCTCTGCCTCTCTGATGCCTGACTCCGAAGGCAGCTAATAACTGTCAGATGGCCCTGGCCCCCTCCCTGCCTCGGACGTAGAGCCTTCCCCAGACTCCAGGACCGGCCCAGGTTCCTCCCCAACCTCCTCACTCTCCGAATCTGGTACCAGGAAGGAATTAGGGGTGTGGGCCGCAAAGTCCTCAGAACTCCCCCCGTTCTCTTAACAGAAAAGCAAAGGGAGGGGGCTGCCAAGCGAGGCTAACGGAGGCCCCCTGCCATGAGTCACGCCCTCTCCAAGTGGCCGGAGATCTCCAAACCTTGCGTGGGACACTTTCGACCTGTCTCGAGTACCTTTGAGCTGATGGGGTTTGTTTCCCGGCCTTGCAGGCTGTCAAGAGATCGCCGACGAGTTCCGCACTCAGGAAATCGACGGCCAGGCGCTGCTGCTGCTGAAGGAAGACCACCTCATGAGCGCCATGAACATCAAACTGGGCCCCGCCCTGAAGATTTACGCCCGCATCTGCATGTTGAAGGATTCGTAGGAGCCGGGGCTGGGGCTGGTGCCGCGGCGTGATGGGTGGACGGGCGATCCGCTCGGGGGAAGGGAGGGGAAGCGAGCTCAGGTGGGTCAGGCCGTTGGGCCGGGACTCCCCCTTCTGGCCAGGTAACGTGAGCACAAAGTGCCCCCTGCGGATGGGGGGAAGAGACAGACCTCCCTCCTTGGGGACCCGATGCCCCGAGGGCCGTGGGGCTGTGTACATACCACAATGACGACAACGATGACCATAGTAACCAGTAGCTTCCCCACCTGCTCCTCTCCCTGCCACAAGAGGGTGGGGAGTGGGACCCCCTGGACAGAGGAGGAGGGAGGGGGCCACCAGGCCCCCACCCCCCATTGGACAAAAATCTCTTGGGAACCTCAAAGCCAAACAGGACCGATGCCTTAAGCTTTTCTGTAGCGCTGTGTGTGTGAGTGTGTGTGTGTGTGTGAGTGCGATATTGGTGCCACCTTGTGCACTTCCCCCATCTCTCTGGCCCCACCTAGCCCCCACCTCATCGGGGGCCGTGCCGCCTTTCCCAGGCAGAAATCTGGACAAAACTCTCCGGTTTGCATCCTTCCTTTCTGCCGTCCATCCTCTTTGTTTTTTTTGGCCTCTCCACTCCACTTTTTGAAACGGGGAGTGGCCCGTCCTGGGTTCTCTCCCTCCCCTTCCAAAAACCTGCTCAGGAGGAGCAGATTCCCCGGATAGCTCAACTTTCCTGGCTGCCTTAAGAAACATTTTTGCATTTGTCACAAGCATCAATTCACACAACACGCACACCACCCTTATTTGCAAAGAGAACCCCCCACCAACGGAGGGGCAGGAGGGGCTGGTTTTCTCTCTGGAAGACGGGGCCGGCCTCCGGGGTGTCAGGAGTGGGTGGCCTTGCCTGGGGCCATCGGGGACGGAAGGGGGCTGCAGCTGAGCTGTGTCCCTCGGTGGTCACCAGTTTTGCAATGCCTTGTTTTTTTCCCCGTGTGCTGGACACTTGCCGAAGCCTTTCCCGGGCTGCAGGAAAAGGACTTTCTATCGTTTCTTCCATCACCTGGTTTTTGAATAAAACATCTTTGGGGTAAAAAAAACACGTGTTTTTTAAAAAAACAGTGATCGGCTGAGCCTCAAAGGCTGAAAAAACCCAATATCCTCCTCCAGAAGTCTCTTTTGGGGAAAAGAGCAGGTGGAAATATCCAGTACTGTCGATTTATTTTTATACGGGAAGATTTGGGGATAGTTTCTAGGAGGCTGTTCGTATTTACTCGTTCTCTTACGGAATTTAAAATGACTCGGTTCCCATTAAGGCGTGGAGGAATAGTGGCCGTGGCTGCTGCGACTGTGTTTGTGGATGATGGGGAATAGAATCCCCCATCCAGCAGGCATCCGATGTTCTCTCCACCCAACATCACTTGTGTCCTCCTCTTGGGCCACAATAGGAAATAACCTCCCTGTTGGTGGTGGTTTGAATTTACTCATAGGTTCTGTAGGCCAATCTGTTCTGGATGATGCCAGCCAAGCTTGATGGAATTAGAAACAGCAAATAGAAACATAGAAGATTTGAGGGCAGAAAAGGACCTTCTGCCCCTATACTGCTTCCTGTATTTTATCTTTGGATGGATCTATGTTTATCGCAGGCATGTTTAAATTCAGTTCCTGTGGCACATCTGCAGGAAGTTTGTTCCAAGCATCTACTACTCTCAGTACAATATTTTCTCACGTAGCTTCTGATGCAACCAGTCCCTGACTTGCGACCGTCTCTTCAAGCTGCTGTTTAAAATTACAACAGTGGTAAAAAACTACTTGTTACTGGTCCTCATACCTAATGGCCTCATGGTCACGGGTTCAAAATCCAGGGTGCGTGGCCACTGTGTTTGATGGCTGCAATGTCCCAGTTTGCTTAAAGGCTCAAGGGATTCACTTAATGACCGGCACAAAAATAGGTTGCAAAAAGCAGCCCGCTCAGAGGGGTGAATTACTTACAGTATTGTATTGGCAGTTCTGTGCTAGCAAAAACTTCAGAAGAGGATTTAGGGGTTGTGATTTCTGACAGTCTCTAAATGGGTGAACGGTGCGGTCAAGCGGTAGGGAAAGCGAGTAGAAGGCTTGGCTGCATAGCTAGAGGTATAACAAGCAGGAGGAGGAAGATTGTGATCCCGCTGTATAGAGCGCTGGCAAGACCCCATTTGGAGTAATACTGTGTCCAGTTCTGGAGACCTCACCTAGGGAAAGAGATGGATAAAATATTGACCAAATTGAAGGGCCACAAAAATGGTGGAAGGTCTTAAGCATAAAACCTATCAGGAAAGACTTCATGAGCTCCATCTGTCTAGTCTGGAGGACAGAAGGGAAATCTGTTAAAGGGTTAAATAAGGTTCAGGAGAGAAGTGTTTTTAATAGGAAAGTGAACATAAGAACAAGGGGGCACCATCTGAGGTTAGTGGGGGGGGGAAAGATCAGAAGCAACGTGAGAAGATATGATTTGACTGAAAGAGTAGTAGATGCTTGGAACAAACTTCCAGCAGACGTGGTTGGTAAATTCACAGGAACTGAATTTAAACATGCCTGGGATAAACATAGATCCACCTTGAGATAAAATACAGGAAGTAGTATAAGGGCAGATTAGATGGACCAGGAGGTCTTTTTCTATGTCAATCTATGTTTCTATGACTTACGCCTGTAACCAGGAAGGTTCATAACTTCGGGTTGTAAGTCAAGGACTTGCTGTGGATTCCTTTGTTTTGACCGGAGGGGCCTGGTGGCGACACAGGTGCTGTTGGCTAAACAAACCTCTTTGAGCTTCATGTGTTGTGGGTGAAAACAGACCTCAGCCTTGCTGGTTTTGCCCACGAAAAGTAGCCGATCCCACACCAAGTCCAGCCCAAGATTGAAAAGACATTTTTATTATTTGCTTTCCACAACAGAGAAGAAATACAAAGCAACTTTTAAAAAGTGATCATTTCTCATATATTGGGAATATTATTTTTAATTTTTTTCTGAGCGATGCAAACGGTTGCCCACCAGACCAAGGGGTCAGTCTCTGCCTTTTTTCCACAGCATGAGTGTTTTAGAAATTGGGAGGAAGGAGGTTCCCGCTATATATTTTTTTAAAAAAACATTTTTTTTTCATTAACAAGGGCACTAGCTAGATGCTTCCTGGGCTTTTATATATATATATATATATAAAAGATGTTAACAATATGTATAAGAGTCTTATTTACACAGTTATTAACATGCCAAAAAAAAAGAGAGGAGAGGATACAATATTGAATATCATACAACATCAATTCAAAACTGAGAAAGAAAAATATTTTTTTAAAAAAAGAAGGGAGGAGGAAGGGCCAAATCAGTATAAAGAAAGAAACAACCTGCTTTTAAAAAAACCGATTTTAAGGCGTAAAAATATTTTTTTCCTTTTTTAAAAAAGAAATATCTTTTTTTAAAAAACAACAACAACCCAACAGGGATTGCAAAGGGGAGATTTAGAGAGGTGGATTTTCAGTTGTGTCGATTGAGGTGGGGGGGGGTCTTCCTCCCCTTACCCTATTTAGACAAAACATTGAGGTTTGGCTAAAAACCAGGCAAGGGACCAGAGTTGCATTTGGGTTTGTGCCTGCGAAATTTTTGCAAGGGGGGTGGGAGGGGGAGAGGCAGCCATGTAGTTTTGGTTTCGGAAGGATGGAAGCAAAATTCAGCCAAAGAGCATTTTTTTCCCAGCATTTTTTTTGAGGGGGGGGGGAGTCTGGCTATTTTTCTTGAAATGGAGTCTGTCCTGTGCCCCCCGCCCCAATGCAAAAACCACGCCAGAAACCAGGAGGGCATAACTGAAGCTCAGTTTCTCAACTATGGTCAATCCCAGAATTTTCCCGGTGATAACCCGTTCTTTTCTGTGCCCTGCTTACTCTCTTATGATCCCTTCCTCTGCGAGCTCTCTGCTCTGGGTGGGAAAAAAGGCGACAGGGACAGCCAGGGAATTCTGGGAGTTGAAGTATTCAAGTGGCTGCGGGTGGGGTAATACTTCCCCCCCCTTGAGAATTTTTGGTGGGTTTTGGATGCCGGCAAGGTTGGGGAGCTAAAGTCCTGCCCGAAAAGTGATGGGGCTTCGTCAGAGGCCACGATCTCTAGCAACGCCTCTTACAAACTGACGTGGTTGTGCCAAAGCCCCCCTGCATGTGAGAGAAAGGAAGGGCCTGGATTGCTACGGGGTGACTTCCAACTCTATAGGTCAGTGTTTCCCAACCTTGGCAACTGGAAGGTATTTGGACTTCAACTCCCAGAATTCCCCAGCCAGCATCAAGTTGCCGAGGTTGGGAAACACTGCTATAGGTCAGCGATGGCAAACCTTGTGTCCCAAAAACGGGAGTGCGCATTCATGCTAGCGCACAAGCATGCTAGCACGCAACCCCACGATGTGTTCCATACTGCCCATGTGCCCCCCGGTTAGACCGTTTTTCACCTTCACCTTTTTCACCTACTTGAGGCCTCCGGGGTGCAAAAAACGGCCCAACAGGCAAACTGAAAGTTCAGAAAAACGGACTTCTGGTTTGACCGCTGGATTATTTTTTGCACTACGGAGGGTCCAGGAAAGTCCCCACAGGGTGAAAACGGCCTTCCACGAGGCTGAAAAATCAGCCGGCCAGCTCATGCATGGCCTCACATACCCTCAGATATGGCTGCGTGTGACGCAGGTTCGCCATCACGGCTATACATACTCCCTGACTTATAGCTGGTCACCGTTATAGAAAACTATAACTATAACAAGTGGTGTACACTTAATGCAGTGTTTTTCAACCAGTGTGCCGTGGCACACTAGTGTGCCGCGAGACATGGTCAGGTGTGCCGCGAAGCTCAGAGAGAGAAAGAAAAAGCAAGAGAGAGAAAGAAAACAAGAGAGAAAGCAAGCAAGAGAAAGAAAGCAAGAGAGAAAAAGAAAGCAAGAGAGAAAGAACGAGAGCAAGAAAGCAAGAGCAAGCAAGAGAAAGAAAGCAAGAGAGAGAGAAAGAAAGCATGAGAGAAAGAACGAGAGAAACAAAACAAGAGAGAGAGAGAAAGAAAGCAAGAGAGAAAGAGAACGAGAGAAAGAAAGCAAGAGAGAGCAAGAGAGAGAAAGAAAGCAAGAGAGAGAGAGAGAGAAACAGAGGGAGGGAAGGTGGGAGAGAAAGACATAGAGGGAACTAGGGAGGGAGAGAGAAAGAGAGCAAAAAAGAGGAAAGAAGGAAGAGACAAAAAAAGAGGGATGGAGAGAGAGAGAAAAAAAGAGGGAGAGAAAGAGGGAGAGAGAAATAGAGCGAAAGGGAGGGAGAGAATTTTTTTGTCCAAACTTTTTTTAGCTAAACCCCCCCCCCCCCATGTGCCCCATGGTTTTGTAAATGTAAAAAATGTGCCGCGGCTCAAAAAAGGTTGAAAATCACTGACTTAATGAATACAGTGTTCGTTTTCCACCACCATGTACTCTTAACAACTGCTGCAAAAAAAGGTAAAATTCAGTTGGCCCTGGGAGGTACCCATTTTACGACTGTTACACAACTTAACAACTGTAATGTGCAGGCTCTGTTAAGAGTTGTAAGCAGGATTACCCGTAGGCCTGAGATTGAAAAGCTGCATAATCGCTTTTTTTTGCCCCTGGGGAAGACCACTTCTAAGGCTCTGGGATGATTCCCCCTCCTGTAAGATAAGATAAACGAGTTTCCCGCAAGTGGGTTTTTTCTCACCACAGTCACCTTTTGCCCCCAACACCAACTTGGAGGCGTAGAAGCGCCTGTTGATGCACCTTTTGGTCATCTAGGGATGAATTAGGACCACCACAAAGTGGGAGGGACAGACTTGATTGGGGGGAGGGCAGGGGAAGAAATGACAAAGGGATCCCGCTGTCGTCCCCCCTCGAAGACTCACTTGGCCAAGCTGCATACCCATACTCGAGCAAAGACAATGGCTTTCCAACTCTAGAACATCCCAACCACCTAGTAGTAGCTTGGCTAAAACACTTGTGTGGAAGAACTATCCCCCAAGTGCCTGTCCCCCTAGAGCTGTGCCCCCGTTCGCTGCCAGGGCAGGTGCCAACCTTGTCTTCTGTACAGGATGTATCTCGTCCAATTGTCTCGTCCCCAACAGGCCACCAGGGTGTCAAACCCACGTCTAATGCAGCGGACGTTCCTGACGTACTGTTCCAAGTGCTCTGGTTCTCTCGTGTTTGTCCCCCCCCCAACCCCCACCCCGCCCCAATGCGTACAGGATCTCCCCACCGAGTTTTTTGCAATCTTCTCCAAGCTTTCCCTCTCTCGGAAAAGATCAGAAGTTAGTTCCGTTTTCCGCACAAGACAGGTCCACGGTTCCTCCCCTGACGTTGCACCAGCCGTGAGTTGGGTACAGGCTGAGCCACATTTGGTGCGTGGCATTGTCGCGTCCGCCAGGCTGCGCCTCTTTCTTCTCTTGATGCTTTCTGGGATGTCGGGCCTCCTTCCAACTTAGCACCAAAATACTCTGCGGTACTGGTCCAAGAAGACCCACAATGGATCCAGAGGGATCATGTGCTCTGTGTCAGAGAGATCTCTCAAATCTACACCAAACTTTGTTTTTGTTCTTTTGTTTTTTGGAGAGGGAAGAAAAACAATCCGAACTGAAGTGAGGGAATACGGGGGAAAACAGAACGCCGCGATCCCAGAAAACGGTGCTGCAGGAGAAGCGAGGATGGGGAGGGTTGAAAGTGCTGTGGAATTGTCTTTGGTTGTCCCCAATGTCAAAAGAGGACACGTCCCCTCCACAGGGGGCCTAAGTTGCTTGGGGGAGGAGGGTGAATTAGGGGGTGGGGAGGGGGGTCTCTTGGTCCTCCTGAGCTCAGTGCTGTAGACTGTCAAGAAATCTGAGGAAACAGCACAGGGTGAGCGCTATGGCGGTTTTGCATAATCCGAAGTTCTCCGTCTCGCTTCCCCCCTTTCTCGTTTCGGGCATTCATGAAGGTCCGTCGCGCGAGGGGAAGGCCGCTGCTTCTCCACGTCTCAGATGAGGGATATCCGAACGGGGATGCCGGGAGACTCCGTCCTCTGAGGAGAGTGTTGGCTCACCAGGTGCTCCACCACCGTATGTTTTGACATGTGCTTCATCAAATACGTCTCCTGGGGAGAAAGAGGGGAAAGGTACAAATGAGCCCCAACTTGGGTTTGTCCACCTACCATTCAGGACTGGAAAAAAGTGACTGTTTTCACACTTAACGGCCATGCAGCATGGCCGTGGTCATTCGATCAAAATTTGGACACTTGGCAACAGGTGTTGCAGCCCGCTGGTGGCCAGTGGACCTGGCAGCATATTCGGACAGTGGGGAGGTTGGGGAGGAGCCGGGGCCAGTCCTGGAGTCTAGGGAAGGCTTGGACAAGGGCTCTGCATCCGAGGCAGAGAGGGGGCCAGGGCCGTCTGACAGTTATTAGCTGCCTTCGGAGTGAGGCATCGGTGGCGCAGAGGAGCAGCTGGAGCCTCTTCCCAGTGTGAGCTGCCAGGGGAAGGGGACAGCTGAGGAACAAGGGTCCATTTGGGAGGAAGGCCACAGGTGGACGATGAATGGCCCCTCCCAGAGGGAACGAAAGAGGAGCGACTGGGGAGGGGAGTTTGCAGGAGACAATCAGTTTGCTTAATTAGTTCATTCCTACACTTTTGCTAAGTATTGTGGCGTCTGAAATACAACGGCCCGGCCACTCGGCCACTCTCCAAGCCTGATAAGGGTCAGTAATTGTGAACTACCTTGAAAGACTTTGCTGGAGAGAAATTCACTGTATATTAAAGAGGTTTTCTCGGGGCAAGGAATCTGCTTTGTGGTTTGGGGAAAGCCTCCATCAGACCAATCAGTGTGGACCTATGACGGTCACAGTGGGGGTCATATGATCTCCTGATGAGTCTCAAAATGGGTGAGCAGTGTGGTCGGGCAGTAGGAAAAGCAAGTAGGATGCTTGGCTGCATAGCTAGAGGTATAACAAGCAGGAAGAGGGAGATTGTGATCCCCTTATATAGAGCGCTGGTGAGACCACATTTGGAGTACTGTGTTCAGTTCTGGAGACCTCGCCCACAAAAAGATATTGACAAAATTGAACGGGTCCAAAGAGGGGCTACAATAATGGTGGAAGGTCTTAAGCATAAAACGTATCAGGAAAGACTTAATGAACTCAATCTATATAGTCTGGACTCTGGAGGACAGAAGGAAAAGGGGGGACATGATCGAAACATTTAAATATGTTAAAGGGTTAAATAAGGTTCAGGAGGGAAGTGTTTTTAATAGGAAAGTGAACACAAGAACAAGGGGACACAATCTGAAGTTAGTTGGGGGAAAGATCAAAAGCAACGTGAGAAAACATTATTTCACTGAAAGAGTAGTAGATCCTTGGAACAAACTTCCAGCAGACGTAGTTGGTAAACCCACAGGAATTGAATTTAAACATGCCTGGGGATAAACATAGATCCATCCTAAGATAAAATACAGGAAATAGTATAAGGGCAGACTAGATGGACCATGAGGTCTTTTTCTGCCGTCAATCTTCTATGTTTCTATGAGCAAAGTTAACGGGAATGCCCAATCCGCTTAACAACTGTGTTACAAACTGCAGAGATTCACTTATATAACAACGGCAAGGAAAGGTTGTGAAAGGGAGCAAAACTCACTCAGCTGGTTTAGCCATGGAAATTTTAGACTCAATTGTTATTATCGCAAGGCGAGGATCGGCTGTACAGAGTGCTAAGTGGGGACCCGAAGGGAGCAGGAGTGTGGCACCCACAGTTTGGAATAATATGGCCATTTCCTCCTCCTGGATCAGGGTCACCCCCAATGTCCTGCTGGAGGCACTGGGACAATCTGCAACGTCCCAGTTTTCCAAACTACGATGAGTTAACTACAACTGGGCGAAGGCACGATTAGTAGATTAGATTAGATTAGATTTATTGGATTTATATACCGCCCCTCTCCGCAGACTCGGGGCGGCTCACAACAATAGCAAAAAGACAGTACATAGTGACAAATCCAATGCCCACCAATCCAATTACAATTTTAAGTTAAGAAATTCATAAAACAATCCCAATGTATATAAAAAACAAGCACACAATCAATCAAACAGCAAAACAACATGGGCAAGGGGGAGATGTTTTAGTTCCCCCATGCCTGACGGCAGAGGTGGGTTTTAAGGAGTTTCCGAAAGGCAAGGAGGGTGGGGGCAATCCTAATCTCAGGGGGGAGCTGGTTCCAGAGGGTCGGAGCCACCACAGAGAAAGCTCTTCCCCTGGGTCCCGCCAGATGACATTGTTTAGTCCAGTGTTTCCCAACCTTTTTGGAGCCGCGGCACATTTTTCATATTTTCAAAATCCTGGGGAATATTTGGGGGGGAGGGCTAAAAAAAGTTTGGACAAAAAAATCTCTCTTCCTCCCTTTCGCTCTATTTCTCTCTCCCTCCCTCTTTCTCTCTCTTCCTTCCTTTCTCTCTCCATCCCTCTTTCTTTCTTCCTTCCTTCCTCTCTTTCTCTCTCCCTCCTTCCCTCCCTCTATGTGTTTCTTTCTCCCTCCTTCCCCCCCTCTTGCTCTCTCTCTTGCTTTCTTTCTCTCTCTCTGTCTCTCTTGCTATCTCTCTCTCTCTCTCTATTTCTCTCTTACTATCTTTCTCTCTCTCTCTCTCTTGTATCTCTCTCTCTCTTTTTCTCTGTCTCTCTTGTTATCTCTTTCTCTCTCTCTCTTGCTATCTCTCTCTCTCTTGCTCTCTCTTTCATTTGCTATCTCCCTTTCTCATTCCTTTCTCTCCCTCTTTCCTTTCTATCTCTCTTTTTCTCCCTCCTTCATATCTTCTTTCTCTACCCTCTTCCTCCCTCTTTCCTTTCTCCCCCTCCCTTTCTCTTCCTTTTTCTTTATCCTTTCTACCTCTTACTCTTTCTTTCTCTCCCTCCTTCATTCAATTTTCTCTCTCTCCCTCCCTTTCCTTTCTCTCCCTCCCTTGTTCTCCCCTGGGGCTGCCTGTGCCTGCCCTGCACCACCCAACCCGGATGGACAGCCCCCGGTCGTCGGTTCGTCAACCCCCCCCCACGGAGGGAGATCAGGCTGGCGAGGGTGGTAGATCTGCGTCCCCAGCCACTGGAGGGAAATCGGGCTGGTGGGGGCGGCGAATCCACCTCCCCAGCCGGGCGGAAGGAAATCGGGCTGGCGAAGGCGGTGGATCCGCATCCCCAGCCACCGGAGGGAAATCGGGGCGGCGAATCCACTTCCCCAGCCGCGCGGAGGGAAATCGGGCAGGCGGGTGGGCAGCCGTGGCTCCCTGCGTGCCCCTGGAAAAGGGTGCGCGGGGGGGGCATTTTGGGGTGCACTGGCTCAGGCATGCGCAGCCTACAGGGAACGGTGCCCGGGGCCTCTGCAGCCGGCAGCCTCCCGTTCCCGCTGCCAGTGCCCTCCCACTGGACCCCAAAGGAGATTTGTTGCCGCCCCTGCCAGGGAAGCTCCAGCTGGGCGCGAAGAATAAAGCTCAGCTTCCGGTCTCAGAAGCTGAGCTTCGCGGCACACCTGATCATGTCTCGCGGCACACCGGTTGAAAAACACTGGTTTAGTCGACGGGACCCGAAGAAGGCCGACTCTGTGGGACCTAACTGGTCGCTGGGATTCGTGCGGCAGAAGGCGGTCCCGAAGATATTCTGGTCCGGTGCCATGAAGGGCTTTATACCCTTGTACCTCTGGCTCCTGGCAAGTCCCTCCAATGCTCAACACTGGGGAAGCTTCCCACTAGAGGTGTAACCATCCAAGGTGCATCATATTCAAAAACTCAGCCTTTCCCACTTGGTGCCTTCAAACCCTACCACAAATTTAAGGGCAACTGCGACTTTTCCCTTCTGCTTTGGGTCTTTTGTTGCAAACATCGCCAGTTGGATCTCTACAGAAACCCCCTTTGCTCTCCCGTGACATTCGCAACCTGGGTCACTTACCGAAGTGTATGCTCGTCCACACATGCTGCAGCAGTAGGCTTTTGCATGCTTGATTGCATGCGCTGAGAGGTGGATCTGAAGCGAAGCAGAATCTGAGTACGCCCGGTAGCAATTTGGACATTTGTAGGGTTTGTCTTTGTTATGCTGCCGTTGGTGTGACTGCAGGGAGTGAAAATGGGAGGAGAAAGGTAAAACGCAAGGCACAGCCTCTATGTTGTGGCGTGGCACAAAGGTAACACAGCCAGAGAATAAATATGAGTCCCTTTATTAGCTCCAACTTTGCCCCCAACGTCCATTTTATACTCTCCTGTCTGGAGAGAAAACTCTCCCACAAACTAATACTCCTGTCCAATCGTTATAAGCAAAAAACCCATCAAATTATGAATCCAATAAGGCAAGATAAGGTAATTTGTTGTGGTTAGCTCTGGCCCAGCTCCTGCCCAAGGGAATGTGCAGGTGGATGTGGGGGAGACATCCACGTGCCGCAGGCCTATTTTGCTCCCAATGGAATCTGCCGATGAAGCCTCCTCTGACCAAGGCAGCATGAGTGACAGGGAAGAGAGGAGTTTGGCAGACAGCCCAGGAGATCAATCATCTGTATCATCCTTGGATTCTGAACAAGAATTAATGACACATCCACGCATGCGTAGAGTGATGCATAGGAGACAACAACTAAAGGATTATTACAAGAGAAAAGGAGGCCACCTGTGGTTGGTAATTAGGGCTGCTGCTATAAATAGCAGCGTGTGGGTTTGGCCGTTGTGAAAGAGTATCTGATCGCAGTTCTTCAGGAATCCTGTGTTGCTGGTTTCTGGACTTTGTTGATTTTTCACGCCCTTGAAAACAAAGCAGAGCAACGCGTGTGTGTGTGTATGTGTGTGTGTGTGTCTCACTTCATTGGAAGAAGAAAAGGTGTGAAGTTTCTTCACAGCTGCTACCTAAGTACTTAATGACTGCTTAAGGGAAATTGTACAGACTACCCGGTTGTTTTGGGACGAGTGCTCTTTGCAATACAAAAAGAGTGCTTAGTTTATTTTGAATTTTGGGATAAAGAACATTGTTTTGAATTTTCAAACGCGTGTGTGTCTGAAATTTGTACCCTTGAATTTTCGGGAGGCTCCTACCAGAGAGCCCGGCAGAACAGTAATTAATCCCGCAGGGCAAGCAAGATATGGAGTTCTAGAAGTGAAGTAGCACTGCAGTAAATCAAAACAGTTGGGAAGATGCCGGGAACTCAAAATTAATTCAATGTTTGTTCTCAACAAATGTCCCTCCCAACTGCCTCTCCTTTAAACTCCATCCCCAGGTGTGCCTTGTGAAAGGAATCGGGCCATTTCAGGACACTTAATCTTCCAGCAAGCCCGTCCACATGATGGCTGGAGAGTGAAAGAGAGTGGAAAGGGCCTGAGATGGGCAAGCAGAAGAAAGGCTTCTCTCTGGACCTCGGGGGCTAGGGATGATGGCGACGCCAGAGTCCGGCATTCGGGAAGGGCTTGTGGTGCCGACCAGCGCCAAGGAGCTGCAGTTAGTGGGATGAAAGAGTGACATGCAGCTCCAGAGCCATTAGGGAGACAGAGATCCCACATCCAAGCCGTGGCCTCAACTTCCCGTTGTGTCTCCTGCCGTCCCTTGTTGTTGGCTCCCCCAATCCTTCCACTCACCTGGAGGTTAGAGAGCTGCGTGAAAGCCTTTTCACAACCACCATGCGGGCACTTATACGGTCTGTCTCCGGTGTGGATTCTGAAAGGCAGCAAGACACGGGAATCGTTTCACAAAGCCTATTCTATTCTTTTTATATTTTCCATTCCATTCCATTTCTATATTCTGTAGTCTATATTCTATTCTATTCTATTCTTCTATTCTATTCTTATTCCTTTCTATTCTATTCTCTATTCTATTCTTTTCTATTTTCAATTCCATTCCTATTCTATATTCTGTATTCTATATTCTATTTTTCTATTCTATTCTTATTTCTTTCTATTCTGTTCTCTATTCTATTCTTTTCTATTTTCCATTCCATTCCTATTCTATATTCTAAATTCTATTCTACTCCATTCTTCTATTCTATTCTTATTCCTATTCTATTCCTATTCCATTCCATTCTATTCTCTATTCTATTTTTTTTCTATTTTCCATTCCATTCCTATTCTATATTCTAAATTCTATTCTACTCCATTCTTCTATTCTATTCCTATTCCATTCCATTCCATTCCCTATTCTATTTTTTTTCTATTTTCCATTCCATTCATATTCTTTGTGCTGTATTCTGTACTGTATTCTATTCTACTCTATTCTATTCTTATTCCTATTCTATTCTATTCCTATTCCTATTCTATTCTTCTATTCTATATGCTATTGCAATATAGTTTATATCAAGGGTCCCCAAACTTGGCAACTTTAAGACTTGTGGACTTCAACTTCCAGATTTGGACAGTGAGGAGGTTGGGGAGGAGCAGGGGCCAGTCCTGGAGTCTAGGGAAGGCTTGGACAAGGGCTCTGCATCCGAGGCAGAGAGGGGGCCAGGGCCATCTGACAGTTATCAGCTGCCTTCGGAGTCAGGCATCGGTGGGGCAGAGGAGCAGCTGGAGAATTCTGGGAGTTAAAGTCCACAAGTCTTAAAGTTGCCAGGTTTGGGGACCATTGGTCTATATTCTATTCTGCTATTCTCCTCTCCTCTCCTAATTATGAACCATCTTGAAAGCCTTTCCTGGAGGAATCCTCTGAACATGAAATAAAAGAGGTTTTATTGGGGTGAGGAGCCTGCTTCGCGGTTTGGGGACCACTCGCAGCTCTGCCCCTTCCTCGCAGCCCGACTTCTTTCCACTGGGCTCCCCTCCAAAGGCCTCCCCCTGCCCCGCCTCTGGCCTCCGAAGGTCCCGAGCTCTACCTGGTGTGCTGCTGGAGGTGAGAGAGCTGCCGGAAGGACTTCTCGCAGTAGGAGCAGTGGTAGGGCTTGACCCCCAGGTGGATGCGCAGGTGTTGGGCCAGGTAGGAGGCGTTGGCAAAGGACTTGGAGCAATGTGGGCACTTGTGCGGCTTGGCCTCCGTGTGCGACTTGGAGTGGATCTGCATCTCCGACTTGGTGAAGAAGGTTAGCGGGCAAATTTTACACCTGAGGAGCGAGGAAGGGGGGGTCAGGGCAGGGGTCGGTCACCTGAAACCCTCAAAGAGCCACAAGGGCCCCAACCGAAAGCCCCCCCCTCATTCGATTCTGGAGCCGACTGGAAAACCCACATATATACACAATAGTATAAGTTGTTGAGTCTACAAATACATAAACCAGCATTTAGCACAAAACATTCACCTGAAACATAACAGTAATAGTAGAGAATAATCAGAGAGAGAGAATGAGAGAGAGAGACACACACACACACACATGCTTCTGGCTCTCTCTTGTGGCTAACTGCAACATTAACTCTTAAAGCTATAGTGTTATAATTCATTTAAACATACATTGAGTTTCTTTATATACAGTGGTACCTCTACTTAAGAACGCCTCTACTTACGAACTTTTCTAGATATGAACTGGGTTTCAAGATTTTTTTTTTTGCCTCTTCTCAAGAACCATTTTCCGCTTACAAACCCGAGCCTCCGAAACTGTAACCAGAAAAGGCGGGGAGAAGCCTCTGTGGGGCCTCTCTAGGAACCTCCTGGGAGGAAACATGGCCGGAAAAGGCAGGGAGAAGCCTCTGTGGGACTCTCTAGGAATCTCCTGGGAGGAAACAGGGCCTGAAAAGGTGGGGAGAAGCCTCCGTGGGGCCTCTCTAGGAATCTCCTGGAAGGAAACAGGGCCTCCACCCTCCCTGTGGTTTCCCCACTAACACACATTATTTGCTTTTACATTTGATTCCTATGGGAAAAATTGCTTATTCTTACAAAGTTTTCTACTTAAGAACCTGGTCATGGAATGAATTAAGTTCGTAAGAAGAGAGACTCCTGTATTGCCAAACCCAACCACTTATGCAAATAGCACTAACAAAACCACCCGTTTGTTCCAAGATGCGCCAGTGACCGGCAGCCCATTTTCCCCACCTACCTGTACGTCTTCCCTTCTTTGCCGATGTCTCCGGAAGCTAAGATGGGATAGGGGACCACGAGGACCGGGTGTCCCGTGGGGTGCTCGGCCTTGATCTTCTTGCGGCCTCGTTCGCTCTTGGGGGCCCCCAGCAGGCTGTGGCTCTGGATTGTCTTGATGGAGTCCAACAGCGGGGGGCTGGTGATCCCCGAAATGAGGGTGGGCGAGGAGGCGATGAGGTGGCTCTGGCTGGAGGAGGTGGGGGTGGAGGGGGTGCTGGTGCCCGTCCCCGTGCTGGACTCGGAAGTGCTGACGGCGGGAGTGCGGGACCCCAGCCCCAAACCTGGAAGTCGGGGAGGGGGAAAGGCTAAGCAAATTCCTCCAAAGGGAGGAAGAGGAAGGAGTCAACATTTAGCCCAGTTCTCCTCTCTTTTAATATTTTTAAGGAGATTTTAATTTTTTAAATTAAAATTTTTAATTTTTAAATTAAAATTTTTAATTTTTTAAATTAATTTGTAGAAACAGGTCTACAAAAAAAATCACAATTGACCTTGTACTTTTCTGAATCATTTTTTTGTTTTGATTTCAAAAATTTATATAGTTTTTCTGCAGCAGGTATAATTTCCATGGAGCAGCAGCGTTATACGGTATTTAACTCTGCTAAACCAATAATTCCCTCAACACTGTCAAACTATTTACAAAGCCTGCATTACTATTACTGTTAGCTTTTTCTTATCATTCCTGTCACCCTTCCCCCCCAGTTATGACTGTATGACTGTAACATGTCACTTGTATCCTTACGATTTTTATTCATATCGATTGTTTCTTCATTGCTTATTTGACCCCTACGACAATCATTCAGTGTTGTACCTCATGGTTCTTGACAAATGTCTCTTTTCTTTTATGTACATTGAGAGCATCTGCACCAAAGACAAATTCCTTGTGTGTCCAATCACACTTGGCCAATAAAGAATTCTATTCTATTCTTATTTTCTTATTCTATCCCATTCCATTCTATTCATTATTCTATTCTGTTCTATTCTATTCCATTCATTATTCCATGCTATTCTATATGCAATATGCTGACAACATTAAGAAAACAGTAATGACCATAACCATTGAAAATGTAGAAATAACGTAATAAAAGAAATTCCTTCTATATCAGAAAGTTTATGTGATAGAGCAAAACAAAGCATATTTTGTTGCGAGCCGCTCCGAGTCTCCGGAGAGGGGCGGCATACAAATCTAAATAATAATAATAATAATAATAATAATAATAATTATTATTATTATTATTATTATTATTATTATTATTATTTTGGAATCAGCACATCACTCCATAAAACAGGCATATCACCATTGCCAATTATTATTTTTGTGTTAACTGGTGTTATGGACATAATTCTCTTGTTAAAAGAGAAGGTTGCCAAATCAGGGTGTGGCCATTTAATGCCTGCACCCTCGATGTTGAACGTTCTGGTTTTTCATGGTGGGTATAAACTGAGGAATATCTACAGCTCTGCCCTCTTTAGCACCGGTTTCACCCGCTCACCGAAACCATGAGGACTAGCGCCTTGACCAAACCCTTCCGTTTCCCTACCTGTGACGGTGCTGGTGGCCGGGCGCGCGTGGAGGGCCACGTCCGGCTGGGGAACCGCCTGGGGGTGAAGGCCCGGGACTTGCTGGAGCTTGGGAATGGACATGATGGAAGGGCTGCCCTCTGCGGGCGAAGGGGGCACCAGCAGGGGCTGCTGGGAGGACACCGAGGTGGGGGGCAGGTGGTGGGGTCGGATCTTTTCCGCCATGAGCTGCTCCTTGATTTTATTGATGAGGACTAGGTTGTCCAGCTGGGGACAGAAGAGAAGAGAATGACCGACCTAGAACGACCGACCGACAGTCGTGGCTTAAAACAGGGGGGGTCAGGCTAGATGACCTTCAAACACCCCTGCAACTCATGCGCTTGGCAGAGGGAACCCAAATTAGAAACATAGAAACATAGAAGTCTGACGGCAGAAAAAGACCTCATGGTCCATCTAGTCTGCCCTTATACTATTTTCTGTATTTTATCTTAGGATGGATATATCTTTATCCCAGGCATGTTTAAATTCAGTTACTGTGAATTTACCAACCACGTCTACTGGACGTTTGTTCCAAGGATCTACTACTCTTTCAGTAAAATAATATTTTCTCATGTTGCTTTTGATCTTTCCCCCAACTAACTTCAGATTGTGTCCCCTTGTTCTTGTGTTCACTTTCCTATTAAAAACACTTCCCTCCTGGACCTTATTTAACCCTTTAACATATTTAAATGTTTCAATCATGTCCCCCCTTTTCCTTCTGTCCTCCAGACTATACAGATGGAGTTCATTAAGTCTTTCCTGATACGTTTGATGCTTAAGACCTTCCACCATTCTTGTAGCCCGTCTTTGGACCCGTTCAATTTTGTCAATATCTTTTTGTAGGTGAGGTCTCCAGAACTGAACACAGTATTCCAAATGTGGTGTCACCAGCATTCTATATAGCGGGATCATAATCTCCCTCTTCCTGCTTGTTATACCTCTAGCATAGCTCTAGCATAATTTAAGGGCTAACAATAATTTTAACAATGGGGGGAAAAATGGTCATCTAGTCCTGATTCAACGGAACCGAAGCATCCCTGCCAAACTTTATTTATATTCATTTATTTTGTCAAACAAGTATAGGATTGTAGTTTGTATAAGCATAACATTAGTAGTACATAACGATCAAAGAAGACAACAGGACAGTAGGACAGGGATGGTAGGCACAACGGTGCGCTTGTGCACGCCCCTTACAGAC
This sequence comes from Erythrolamprus reginae, assembly GCF_031021105.1. Classification (NCBI taxonomy): domain Eukaryota; kingdom Metazoa; phylum Chordata; class Lepidosauria; order Squamata; family Dipsadidae; genus Erythrolamprus; species Erythrolamprus reginae. Next base: position 15,504,043 of record NC_091957.1, read on the forward strand.
CTCGACTGGGCAGAGTCGACTGTAGACAATCTGAGGTTAAAGATTTTGGGGTTTAGGGAAGAACTTCATCTGGACTTCAAAGCCAAGTAGAGTCAGACCGGTTCATCTTGGAGTGGAGGCCACTCGGAGATCTCCTCCAAGGCTAGCACAGTACTGAGATGGCAAACCTATGGCATGGGTGCCACAGGGGGCATGTGGAGCCATATCAGCGGGCACATGAGCCTTGGCCCTAGGTCAGCTCCAGGGCAGATGTGCACACTGGCCAGCTGTTTCCTGGAGAAGACCATGAATCTGTGCGGGTGCTCCCTTTATCCTCCTCCCATTGCTCCAAAATTAATAATGGGAATTTGGAAGTAGATTTAAGGGGCGAAAAATAGCCTTTTTTTCTTACAAACACCGGGATAGCTGAAAGTACTGGAATTAAGGCAGGAACTGCTATTCTCCTTTCTTAAAATACAAGTAAATTAAAATTTTTAGAAGAACATGAAAAGCAAATTATAAAGAGAGGAAGGAAGGAAGGAAAAGAAAGAAAGAAAGAAAGACAGACAGAAAATAAAATGAGGAAGTATTTTTGTTGGGCATAAATAGGTTATGATAAAGGGACCACATATTTAGTTTTGCATATGCCGACAGCAGCAAAATATGATATTTGCAAAATAATGGAAAAATGAGAACACCTCATAAGATGAGGATGTAATTTGGAAAAGCCTAGATTGTGCTGAAATGGACAGACCAACTTTAAAAGTAAAAGATAAAGAAGACAAGAGAATATTACTGGATGTGGAATAGATTTTACCAGTGGTTAGAGATAAGAGGTAAAAACTAGAGGAAGAAAGACTCCGAATGTATTTACTAAATACAAACATCATTTATAACTAATTATGCCAATATACTTAACAAAACAATAAATAAGCTAATATAAAAAGAAACTTAGCCAAAAATATTTGGTTATATTATTACTATCGTTATCAATGTATGCGTCAATATTTTTTTACTGTCTTTTCTTTCTTTTTTTGTAAATAATACACTGTATTCAAAATGCTTACGAATAAAATAAAAATAAAAACAAAATAAAAAGAATAAATAAATAAATGCAAGTTAATTTATAAAGTTCTCTCTGGAAGGAAGGACAGAAGGAAGGAAGGAAGGATAAATAAATGCAAGTTCAATTATAAAGTTCTCTATTGAAGGAAGGAAGGAAGGAAGGAAGGAAGAATAAATAAACGCAAGTTCAATTATAAAGTTCTTTCTTGAAGGAAGGAAGGAAGGAAGGAAGGAAGGAAGGAAGAATAAATAAATGCAAGTTCAATTATAAAGTTCTTTCTTTCTTTCTTTCTTGAAGGAAGGAAGGAAGGAAGGAAGGAAGGAAGAATAAATAAACGCAAGTTCCATTATAAAGTTCTCTCTTGAAGGAAGGAAGGAAGGAAGGAAGGAAGGAAGGAAGGAAGGAAGGAAGAATAAATAAATGCAAGTTCAATTATAAAGTTCTTTCTTGAAGGAAGGAAGGAAGGAAGGAAGGAAGGAAGGAAGGAAGGAAGGAAGAAAGAATAAATAAATGCAAGTTCCATTATGAAGTTCTCTCTTGAAGGAAGGAAGGAAGGAAGGAAGGAAGGAAGGAAGGAAGGAAGGAAGGAAAAATAAATGCAAGTTCAATTATAAAGCTCTTTCTTGAAGGAAGGAAAGAAGGAAGGGAGGAAGGAAGGGAGGGAGGGAGGGAGGGAGGAAAAATAAATAAATGCAAGTTCAATTATAAAGTTCTTTCTGGAAGGAAGGAAGGAAGGAAGAATAAATAAATGCAAGTTCAATTATAAAGTTCTTTCTTGAAGGAAGGAAGGAAGGAAGGAAGGAAGGAAGGAAGGAAGGAAGGAAGGATAAATAAAATTCTCTCTGACTTGGGCCCTTTTTTGTCAATCGGCCCAATGGGGAAGGGCGAAGAAAAATGCCCGCTTGACTTTACATACATCAACATTATCAGGCTTAGGGTTTCCAAAACAGGGCAGGGTACTAGAAACTTTGTGGGGGGCAGGGAAAATAATAAATCTAACCGGAAATTGGGGGAAGACAGAGACGTCGGATTCTTACCTGACTGGGCATGGTGGGAGGCGGCGGCCAAAAATAGGCGTTGTTAAAGCGCGGCTCCGCCATTCTGGAGATCAAAACAGACGGAAGGAGAGGGTGAGGATGATGGGTTAAGGTCTGGAAGGCAGAGTTGATCAGCTGCTCCCCCCTCCCCAAAGCCCCCCCCCCAACAGCAGAACCCCCGGAAGGAGGAAATTCCCCAAAAGGAAAATAAACCACAGAGAATTAAAAAACAACAACAGTTGCAGAATCCTGCAGAATTTTGCTTCCCCTTTCCCCCACACTTGGGTTAGTCCTCCACTTACAACAATTCATTTAGTTATTTTATTTGTTATTTTATTTGCACTGGCTGCCGATCGGTTTCCAGTCACAATTTAAAGTGTTGGTAATGACCTTTAAAGCCCTACATGGTATTGGGCCAGAATACATCCGGAATCGCCTTCTACCGCACGAATCCCAGCGGCCGATAAGGTCCCACAGAGTTGGCCTTCTCCGGGTCCCGTCGACCAAACAATGTCCAGGGGAAGAGCCTTCTCTGTGGCGGCCCCGGCCCTCTGGAATCAACTCCCCCCAGAGATTAGAACGGCCCCCAACTTCCTTGTCTTTCGCAAATTACTCAAGACCCACCTTTGTCGCCAGGCATGGGGGAGTTAGGATATTCCTTCCCCTAGGTCATTACAAGTTATGTATGGTATGTTTGTGTGTATGTTTGGTTTTTATAATAAGGGGTTTTAGTTGTTTTATTAAATTGGACTGTTACATGTTGTTTTTTATCATTGTTGTTAGCCGCCCCGAGTCTGCGGAGAGGGGCGGCATACAAATCCAATAAATAATAATAATAATAATTTCTTTTCTCACGTACATATGGGTGGTATACAAAGATATAATATTTATATACATGATGCTAGAAAGAGAGAAACATGAGGACAAGGAACGGAAGGCACGCTGGTGCACTTATGCACGCCCCTTACTGATCTCTTAGGAGTCGGGAGGGGTCATCAGTGGACAGTCTTAAGGGAAAAGTTTTGGGGATTAGGTGATGATACTACAGAGTCCGGTAGTGAGTTCCATGCATCAACTACTCGGTTACTAAAGTTGTCTTTCCTGCAGTCCAGTTTGGAGAAGTTTACTTTGTGTTTGTATCTGTTGTGTGCTCGTGAGTTGTTGTGGTTGAAGCTGAAGTAGGAAGGGCATTGTAGCAGATGATTTTATGGGCTATGCTTAGGACCTGTTTAAGGCGACATAGTTCTAAGCTTTCTAAACCTAGGATTATGAGTCTGGTTGCGTAGGGGATTCTGTTGTGAGTGAAGGAGTGGAGGGCTCTTTTCGTAAAGTATCTCTAGATGCTTTCTAGAGTGTTTATGTCTGAAATGTGGTGTGGGTTCCAGACAGATGAGCTGTAATACTAAGTTCAGTAACTAGTAGTAAGTTACTTAGTAGTACCTTACTACTTAGTAGTTAGTTACTACTAAGGCACTGAAAAAAGGGAGTTTTCACACTTAACATCTCTTGTTAACATCTCTTGTCATCAAATTTTGGATGCTTGGCAACTGATTCATATTTATGGTGGTCACAATCACATGACCCCCACTCCCCTTTTGTGATCTTCTGACCAGGCAAGTTGATGTGTGGAAGACAAATTCACTCAACGACCACGTAACTAGCTGCACAACTGTAGTGATTCACTTAACAACGAGAGAGGTCGTAAAATAGGGCAAAACTCACTTGGTGCAACTGAGTCACCTAGTGAGATAAAATCTTGGGCTCCGTTTTTCGTTGTAAAGCAAGGACGTTTGGTTTTTGGCCCAAGGTCAGGAAGAAGCAGGTAAATTATATTTTTTAAAAGTGCAGTTAAGACCATAAGCCACTTTTCAAGCTTAGTTTCAGCTAGAAAAAGGAAGCGAGGAACCTCAGGCGGACTCCCACTTCAATCCAAAACCTGAGAATGGGTTCTTGAGACCAGCCAAACTGTTGAGTGGAGGCTTGGCAGGACCTTCACTGGTGTAGCACCCTGAAATCCTGGCCTCCAAATGGATAAAATGCCTATTTTGTTTTGGGTTTTTTTATTGGTGGAATTGGGAAGGATTGGGGGGAAAATACTCCATCAGAAATAAAGAGGCTCAAATCTTTCAGCCCCACCAAATTTTAACTCTCCCAGAGAACATAAATATATACAGTATATATATATACAGTATTTCAAAATACACACACACACACAAAACAAAGGGTTGGCTGGAATTGGACCCAATTTTTAAAGTTTTCACACTTTGGGAAATTCAAGGTAAGGAAAAACTGAAAAAACGAAATCACAACAAATAAATTTCTTTTTATCTTTCTTTTGACAAGAGACACAAGTTTGGAAAGTTTGGGAGTTACTGATAAACTGCAACGCCCACCCAAAACTCCCAAGCCATCTTCAGAAATAACAAAAATAATAAACAACCAGGGAGACAAATTGCAGCGCTTGTGGATTAAACAACGCAAAACTAATTTAAACAGAGAAAACACACTTCAAATCAGTACCGACAACTGGATAGAAACCTCCTTTTAAACGATGGCAAAGAAATTTTGATTGTTTGGGAGTTGGAAATGACAACATTGTTGGTAAAAGGACTAGTAGCAAATAAAGGTAGAAGCTGATGCGATTTGTGCAATTGTTTTTGTCCATTTTTATGGTGGTGGTGGGATATTGTAGCAAAAACTTTAAAATCTTATTTCATCTTATACGTATTTAAACCAAGACACGTGCAGATTTCAAGATTATTTTTCTCTCTTCTTGCAATTTTTTCTGCCAAAAACGTTTTTCTCAATTCTCCCTAAGTTGCGTTCTGTCTCCCTTTTATAACCCATCATCCACAAAGTCAGCGTGAACCCAGCTTCGCTTTGGGCCACAGCCCAAATTTTCAGCGTTTGTTCAAGAGAAGTTCTTTGAATCTCAACTGTTCAAACTGTCCAGCCTCCGAGTCACACAGATAAATCCTGGTCACTTTTTTAAAAAAATGGCCTAACTTATCTAGGATGTTTGGGGTTTGAGAATAATTTGAGGTGGGCAGAAAGAAAAAGAAGGATGGAGTTTAAAAAGAAAGCCAACACCCTCCTGATAACGTTACTTAGTTCGGTTCTGAAAGCAACACACTCAGAAAGCACCAAGGACCACATGGTCCTCCCCTTCCTTGCTAGCACTGATGATGTTCCCTAGTTGGGTCACGAGACGTTTGCAAAGGAACCACCCTGCTTCACTATGGAAATTCAAAACAGAGATGAATCGGATTTCTACAAAGCCTGGGAAAAATTGTACCAATGGCTAAATCAAATAAAATACCTCAATATTATTTAAAGACAACTAAACAACAATACTTTCCACCATCAACTTAAGAAATGAAAACAACCTTCATCTTGAATCACATTAGCTATCGAACAAGACATCCTGAAGATGTTTTTTTCCAAACTGTATAAACTAATCCCCAAAGGACTGTTTACTTACACAAACCTACAATAAACCATTAAAAATTATACTTCTACACTCAACTTGAATAAGAACACTATACGAATAATCAACATTGAGGGGTAACCTATAACCACTATAGAAATAGATATTGTAGGTAGCTTGCGATCGAAATGACAACTAGATAGTTGACATAACTCTTCTCTCTACTCTTCCTTAATATTTTACTCTTTTAATTCTATCCTTATCTTTTATTTTCTCTCTTGTTTAACTTGCATTATTGAGATACTTTGCATTTAATGATGTTCTCTTTTTAATGTATATATTTAACAACAACAACAACAACAACAGAGTTGGAAGAGACCTTAGAGGTCTTTTAGTCCAACCGCCTGCTTAGGCAGGAAACCCTACACTTCTTCAGACATTGGGGTGCTTTAGGATTCCTGCTCAGGCAGGGGGTTGGACTTGATGACCTGCATGGTCCCTTTCAACTCTAACAATAAATAAATAAATAAATCTTCTTAAAAACTTCCAGTGTTGGGGCATTCATGACTTCTGGTGGCAACTCCTGTTCCATGGATTAATATTTCTAATTTCTCCTTAGTTCTAAGTTGCTTCTCTCCTTGATTAGTTTCCACCCATTGCTTCTTGTTCTAGCCTCAGGTGCTCTGGAAGATAGCTTAACTCCTTCTTCTTTGTGGCAACCCCTGAGATATTGGAAGGATGCTATCATGTCTCCCCTGGTCCTTCTTTTCACCAAACTACCCATGCCCAGTTCCTGCAACCATTCTTCATATGTTTAGCCTCCAGTCCCCTGATCATCTTTGTTGTTCTTCTCTGCACTCAACGTCCTTTTTGCATCGTGGCAACCGTATTCCAAGTGTGGCCTTACCAAGGAATTGTAAAGTGGTATTATTAACACTTCACATGCTCTTGATTCAATCCCTCTGTTAATGCAGCCTAGAACTGTGTTGGCTTTTTTGGCAGCTGCTACCCACGGCTGGCTCAGATTTAAATGGCTGTCCACTAGGACTCCAAGGTCCCTCTCCTGGTTACTACTGTAGAACAATGTATTAAATAAATGTTATTTTTTTAAAAAAGAAAGAACCCTCCATGCTCCAGTTGAACCCTCGATATTTCAAACCCTGGTTTGCAATCAGAGAAAATGACTCCTGGGTATTAGGACAGTGTTTCCCAACCTTGGCAACTTGAAGATATTTGGACTTCAACTCCCAGAATTCCCCAGCCAGCGAATGCTGGCTGGGGAATTCTGGGAGTTGAAGTCCAAATATCTTCAAGTTGCCAAGGTTGGGAAACACTGTATTAGGGGGTCCCAGAACCAGAAGGGGATCCATATCCCCCTTTGGGGAAGGTTGACCCCCAGGCATATTCTCCCAAGCCCACTTCCTCCATAGCCCTGAGCCAGGAAATGGGGGATATTAGGACCCCCTCTGCCGGATATGAAGGCAGTAAGGCCGGGACGGAGAGATGGATGGAGGGGACTGGTCACTGCAGGGTCCGGTCACAGCCCTGCAAGAAGGGAAGATGTTAACCGCAGCTCGGTACTCACGGGCGATCTTGAACCCCCGGCCAGGAGGGTGTTGACGTGACTCGAAACCGCCTCTGCCAGATCCTACCAAACTGCGGTTAATACAAGCTACGGCCCCTGGCAGGGGGCGGCTGTGCCTGGGAGGCCCCCGGGCCCCTCGCCTGGCTGAAATAAAGAGAAATAAGACATGGTTCACACAGGAAACAGCGGCCGAGCACGAAGCATGGGCCGGGCAGGAGATAGAACCTCCTGTGGAAGGGCAGTCTACCTCAAAAGAGTCCAAAGGCGCAAAAAAGCTCTTCTTGATTCAATGCCTCTGGTAAAACCTCATTGTGTGTTCACAGTCACATGGTCAGCTAGACCTGGTTAACTTGAGTTAGCTGTTCCTAGAGCGAATGGCGGTCCTGCCACGGAGCAGGCAGGACACGCGACTGAGACTTCGAGTGAAGAGAAGCGAGGAGTGAAAGAGAGAAGCAAAAATGCAGAGAAAAGAAAGAAAGAAAGAAAGAGGAAGGAAGGAAGGAAAAGAAAGGGAGAGACAAAGAAAGAAAAGAAAGGAAGGAAAAGGAGAGGGAGAAAGAGAAAGAATGAAAGAAAAAGGAAGGAAGGAAAGAAGGAAAAAGAGGGAGAAAAAAGAAGGAAGGAAGGAAGAAGGAAAGAAAAAGGAAGGGAAGAAGGAAGGAAAGAAAAGGAAAGGGAGAGAAAAAGAAAGAAAAGAAAAGAAAAAGGAAGAGAGGTAGGAAGAAAAAGAAGAGGAAGAAAGAGAAAGAATGAAAGAAAAAGGAAGAAAGGAAGAGAAAGAAAGACGAAGGAAGGAAAAGGAAAGGGAGAGAGAGAAAGAAAGAAAAGAAGGAAGGAAGGAAAAGAAGAGGAAGAAAGAGAAAGAAGGAAAGAAAAAGGAAGAAAGGAAGAGAAAGAAAGACGAAGGAAGGAAAAGGAAAGGGAGAGAGAGAAAGAAAGAAAAGAAGGAAGGAAGGAAAAGAAGAGGAAGAAAGAGAAAGAAGGAAAGAAAAAGGAAGGAAGAGAAAGAAAGAAAGACAAAGGCAGGAAGGAAGGAAAAGGAAAGGGAGAGAGAGAAAGAAAGAAAAGAAGGAAGGAAGGAAAAGAAGAGGAAGAAAGAGAAAGAAGGAAAGAAAAAGGAAGGAAGGAAGGAAGAGAAAGAAAGAAAGACGAAGGCAGGAAGGAAGGAAAAGGAAAGGGAGAGAGAGAAAGAAAGAAAAGAAGGAAGGAAGGAAAAGAAGAGGAAGAAAGAGAAAGAAGGAAAGAAAAAGGAAGGAAGAGAAAGAAAGAAAGAAAGACGAAGGCAGGAAGGAAGGAAAAGGAAAGGGAGAGAGAGAAAGAAAGAAAAGAAGGAAGGAAAAGGAGAGGAAGAAAGAGAAAGAAAAAGGAAGGAAGGAAAGAAACGAAGAGAGGGAGGGAGGGAGGAAGGAAGGAAAAAGAGAGGGAGAAAGAAAGAAAAAAGGGGAAGGAAGGAAGGAAGAAAGAAATGGAGGGAAGAAGGAAAAGGAAAGCAAGAGAGAAAGAAAAGAAAGGAAGGAAGGAAAGAAAGAAAAGGAGAGGGAGAAAGAGAAAGAAAGAAATTCACCAATCCTTCTGCTCTTAAAAATAAAGCTCAGCCCTTCTATCACAGCCTCACAACACTCAACACACATGGTGTGGTTTTGTATCCCCTTCCAGCATCACAATAACACAACCACCTGAGATGCTACCGAAAGCAACATGTGAGACCAGGGGGCTGCTTGCAGGGTGTCCTCACTTAGCGACCATTCCAAGTTAGGAGAGGCCTTCCCACTGGTACTTACAACCTGGTTTTAAAGTTGCAATGGCCGTCTCTCCCGTTAGGTGGTTGCATTTTTGATGTTTCACAACCACATTTATGGATATTTGCAGTGTTAAGGCCATGTGACTGTAATGTACAACCTTTTTGCTGGAAACTGGGGCTTAATTCTAGTTTCTGGCCAAAACACAGAATGATTTCTACTAATCATGGTCTACTGAATAGGCCAACATGAGCTGGATTCACCCATTACATTGCACCACAAATTCTGTTTTTATAAATCTCAGTGCTTGAATCTCTACCACTAAGGAGTTGTTTGCTTTGAACCACAATCTGTTTACAAAAGACACTAAACCACAAACAAACCAGGTTTTCAAATACAAATAAAACTGCAACGGTAACAGTGTAACACACAGAGCAAGGAGCCTTTGTTATTTACATTTTTCCCTGTTCAAAAAGTTTCAAACTAACTTGGATTTTAAACAAAAATCGGATGTGAGAGGATGGCAGGCTTGCCATTTTAAAAAGTTTGCTTTCCTTCATTAAGAAAAATTAAATAAACCAGCAGATCAAATGCACTTATTTGATTTAAGACCAGGGGGGATCCTCTAAAATTCACATTTCTAACTTTCCTGGAAATAATAATAATTTATTATAATAATAATTTATTAGATTTGTATGCCGCCCCTCTCCGTGGACTCGGAGCGGCTAAAGTTGGGAAAACAAATTGGTATGGGGGGGGGGGATCTTAATTTATCTAATAAAAAATTACAAAGCTATAATTTTCTGATATTAAAATTTGGACCCTGCAGTTCTCCAAATGAAAATCAGAGACACAGCACCACTATGTATATCTTAGCAGAAAGTATTTTTCAAATGTACATATACTGTATTTAGATATTTCTCCAGGGTTTTTCCCTTCCATCTTATTTTGACTTATTTTGTCGGGTGCAAGGCAGATAGATGGCTGGCCTGTGGAACTCAGTGCCACAAGGTGCTGGCATATTTCAGTGCGGGTCAAATTAGTCATGATAACTGTAAAGGTTCCTAGTCCTCAAGTTTACAGATGAAGGAGACACATGAAGATTGTGCTTGTGTAGAGAGGCCTTCTTAGGTCTGATAAAGCCTTTCTCTATGTCTAGGATAAGTTTCATCAAACAATATAAAACTGAATAAAATAGAAGCAAATACCTGAAAAGCTTTAAGATTTGGAAACTTTGAGTGGACTTCAACTCCCAGAATCCCCTGGCAATAGCGCATTCCTTTTGATATGTCTCCCCATTTGATATGATATTCTTACTCTCTTGCGGTCCCTTTCTCTGCAATCTCTCCGCTCTATAGACAGTGGAAGAAAAGAAAGAGGCATGGGTGGCTGAGGAATTCTGGGAGTTGAAGTCCACAAAGGCTTAAAAGTTGCCAAGGTTGGAGAACTCCTAATGTTTAAGAAACGGAATTGGTGTCTCACATTTAGAGCAATTACTCATCCTTTGCCAAAGGACACAAGCTGGCTGGAAAAACAAGACACACACAGCTGGCCTCCTTTCACAGCCTTCCAGTTTTCCCACCAATTGACCTCCCAAGTACCCCAATTTCAGCAGGTCCCTCGGCTAGGGATCTGGGAGGTCATGTAGTCCAACCCCTTTCTACTATCCCAGACAAATGGCCCTCCAGGCTTCCATTGAAGGGAGAGCTTTCAGGGTGGTGCAATTTAAACCCAACTTCTCCAAAGCACAAACCAGGTTCCAGAAATAAAGCTGCATTTTAAATCCCAAAACACAGTTTAACAGCTAAACAAGCATGGTTAGGGCAGGTGAGGGGATCCCTCCCAGCACCCACTGCCTCGTTGAAACCCACCTCCCAGGATTGTGTCACTCACAACTCATCAGACCCCACCTGTTTAAAAAAAAACCAAAAACCAAATTGCAATTACAGTACAGACAGGCCTCGGCTCATTTATTACATTTATTTATTGCATTTATATGCTGCCCACTCCAAAACAGACTCTGAGCAGCTACGACCCCAACAGACCCCCAAATTTGTCTTGCTAAAAACAAGGCCCCCGTTAAGTGAGTTTCGTCCTACTTTACAACCTTCCTGCACACCGTTGTTAAGCGAATTGCTGCCTCTGTTCAGTTAGCAAGCGAATCTGCGTTGACTTTGCTGGTTAGAAGGTCCCAAATGTAGATCACGTGAAACCCCCCCCCCAGGACACCCCGACTGTCATAAATGTGAGTCTGTCACTAAGCAGCTGAATTTGGATCACAAGGGTCATCGGTTACTTTATTTCCCAGGGTCACTGAAACTTCAAGGGGTCATTAATGTTACCTCTGTTAAATTGAGAACTATTCACAGCCATCCAAAACGGAGGGTTATTTATGCAGGAAAAAAAGGAACTGTGAAGGGACCCCCCCAATGTCCCCCCTTCTGCCCCACAGCCCCCCACTGTGCCCACCCCCGTCAATCTCTTCCCCCCCTCCCTAAGGCCTGGAGTGGCAGGAACCCAAGGCCTGAGTTTTAACCAGAGTTGGGCGGTTCAGAAAACCAAGCAAAATTTCAGATTATGGCTGGAGACCCCCCCAACCTCCCCCCACACATCCAAGCTGCCCCCAAACTGCTGGGAAATAACACAAAAGGGAAAGACAAACACACCTCCAGGAGATTCCATGCAGCCAGTGGAAAGAAAGAAAAAATGAGAAATTCCAGCATTCCCACCTCCAAATAGCCACTACACACACACACACACACACACACACACACACACACACACACACACACACACAGAGAGAGAGAGAGAGAGAGAGAGAGAGAGAGAGAGATCATCTTAGTTCCCCACCCCAAAGAAATTCCTGCTGGACAAGCCCCCACCCCTTTCCTGCCATCCCAGGCAAACAAACTCCGATATTAACCAGGACATATTTATATACCATACAGTAGGAGGGAGTATATATTTAACACAAAGCCCGAACACTTCTTACAAAGTCGCAAATGCGCGAAAAGCGCCAAGAAAACACAACACACAACACAAACCGCACCGGGGAGGCCAATTCCTCCCCCCCATGTTCCTTGGAAGCTTCGGCCCTTTGCAAAAATCCACCCGCGACCCGTGCAAAAGTTCCCCGCTTATTCCGCAGCAAACGTGGCATCGTTCAAACGACCGAGAGAGAAATGTCTTTTTCGCAGGAAGGGAGAAAGGAAGGGAAGAGAAACGCGGGCGGAATCCCACCATTTTGGAGCCCGAAAGAAGGGAAGGAATAAATAAATAAACAAACAAGCCCACCAACTATCCGAAAAGATACATTTGGCATTTCCTGCGCTGGGGTTTCTCCCCCTTTCGCCTCTTTCCTCCAACGCGGGTTCGGTTCCCCCGCGCCCTCCTCGGACACGCGTGGAAAGAAAGAAAAGGCGGAATTGCAGAGGCGGGGGGCTCCGCGGGCTGCTCCCCCTTTTCTCCGCCAAGCTTCTCACCGCCCCGATGTGTCCCGAAGACCCTTCCCCGATTTCTGCACCCTAGCTCCCCCCCCCGCCATGAGAAAGCGGAGCAGAAAGGCAAAAAATTGCGAAAAGCAAAATATTAAACCAAGATTTCCCCCACCTCTTTTGGGGAGGGGGGAAATCCCCCCGTGCGCCCCCCCCCGCTGCCCTCCTCCTGCGATCCCTCCACCTCCCCCCCGCCCCCCGCGAGCCGGGCAGAGTTTTTGCTGAAAATTTGCAGACAAAAGAGTGCAAAAAAATGGCAGCCAATGTTATTTTTAAAACGGATCGGGGACGCCATATTCTGCAGATCTGGGGGGGGGGAAGGGGGGACCCGCCAGCCCAGAGACCCCCGGCGGGGGGGGGGGACAGAGAGGGAGGGGGGCTCTCCCGACCGCGCCAGGCAGCCCCCCCACAAAGCAGGGCCAAAGGGGGGGGAAACACCCCAAAGGAAAGATAAACGCCACCTCGCTCCTCTTGGCCATGGTCTCTCGCCTAGCGCCCGAGGATCGCTCCTGGCCCGAAAGCTGCGCCCCAAAGGGGCTCTTAGATCGGCATGGTGGGTTTTTTGGGAGGGGGATTGAAAGGATCTCTCGATCCCCCGATCGCGGGTTTTGAATAGCCCGGCCTTTTATTTATTTTTTTAAAAAAAGAAAGGAAGGAAGAAAGGCGCATAGATAGACGCGCCCGGCTTGCCAATCGCCTCTCCGCCGCCAGCCGTCTGCGCCAGGAAAAGGGGGCGCCCCCCCTCGCCCAGCCTTCCTCCTCCTCCCTCTCTGGCGGGGGGTGGGCAAAGGAGAGACCCCCTCCCTCCATCCCCCTCCCGGGTTTCCCCCAGAGACTGACCTGAAGAGCAAGAGGAGGGGGCACCGGCAAGTTTGGCCCAAACGGGCGCATTTTTCCCAAACTCTTCTTTCTGCTTCCGACCCCTCCCTTCCCACGCCCCCCCCGCACACGCCCCCCCCCCTTCTGGAGTTCAAGAAGTCAAGAGAAGAAATCACAAGCGCTTCGGCCCAGGTACCTTCCACGGTGGAGGAAGAGGAGGAGAAGAAAGGGACACTTTTGCAAAGGAGTTATTTTTTTTATCCCTCCAAAATCCATCCGTTCAGGATGGAGGGGGGGCTTGTTTTTGGTGGTGGGGGGACAGCGAATGAGCGGCTGGTGAATCCCCCAATCCCCCTCCCCAACTGGGCTTCCCCCTCCCACGCTGAAAGGTGTGCCCCCCTAATGTGTCCCTCCCCAGCCTCGCACTTTTGCGTGCTCCCCTCCTTTGGCTGGGTGGTAAATTCAAATCTTCCGGGTTGGTGGACAGATCACTTCTGGGTCCTCCGCAAGGCTCGGAGATCTGGGTGGATCCCTTGAAAGAGGGTTTTAAAAAAAGAGGGAGGGGGGGAATAATAGAGGAGGAGAAATATTTGCCTTTATTGGGGGGGGGGGGGAAATAAGAGGGAAATTTGCAAAATCTTGTTTTAAAGAGTGGGAGGTCGTTCCTTCTTCACTTCTGTTTTCTCACTCCCCTTTTCCCTTTGTCTCTCAACAATTTTCTCTTTCCATCTCTCTTACTCTCTCTTTCAATTTCTTTCACTCTTTCTCTCATTCCCTTTCCCTCTGCCTTTTTCTTTTGTTCTCTTTCCCTCTTTCTCTTTTACTCTTTCAATCTCTTTTCTGTCTCTTATTCTTTCTCATTTTCTTTCTCTTCTGCTCTCCCCCTTTCCTTTTCATTCTTTCTCATTCTTTCTCTTCTGCTCTCCCCCTTTCCTTTTCATTCTTTCTCATTCTTTCCCTTTTGCTCTCTCCCTTTCCTTGTGCTCTTTCTCGTTCTTTCTCTTTCTCTCTTTTGCTCTCTCCCCCTTTTCTTTTGCTCTTTTTCGTTCTTTCTCTCTTTTGCTCTCTCCCCCTTTTCTTTTGCTCTTTTTTGTTTTCTCTTTCTCTCTCTTTTGCTCTCTCCCTTTCCTTGTGCTCTTTTTCATTCTTTCTCTTTCTCTCTTTTGCTCTCCCACTTTTCTTTTGCTCTTTTTTGTTCTTTCTCTCTTTTGCTCTCTCCCCCTTTTCTTTTGCTCTTTTTCGTTCTTTCTCTCTTTTGCTCTCTCCCTTTCCTTGTGCCCTTTCTCGTTCTTTCTCTTTCGCTCTCTTTTTTGCTCTCTCCCTTTCCTTGTGCTCTCTTTCGTTCTTTCTCTTTCTCTCTTTTCCTCTCTCCCCCTTTCCTTTTGCTCTTTTTCATTTTCTCTCTTTCTCTCTCTTTTGTTCTCTCCCCCTTTCCTTTTGCTTTTTCATTCTTTCTCTTTCTCTCCTTTGCTCTCCCCCTTTCCTTTTGCTCTTTTTTGTTCATTCTCTCTTTCTTTTGCTCTCTCCCCCTTTCCTTTTGTTCTTTTTTGTTCATTCTCTCTTTCTTTTGCTCTCTCCCCCTTTCCTTTTGTTCTTTCTCTCTCTCTTTTGCTCTCTCCCCCTTTACTTTTTGCTCTTTTTCATTCTTTCTCTCTCTTTAAGCATTCTCTCCTCTTTTCTTTTCGCTCTCTCTCTCTCACACACACACACACACAATTCCCTCAACTCGGCAGGGTGTCATTTCCTCTCTTGCCCCCCCTTTTCAAAACACTTTTGAAGTTTTCAACTTCAGCTGAGAAGGGGAAAAAGGGATGAAGGTTGCAGCCAAGAAAACACAGGGTGTGGGGGTGAATGCTGGGTGGGAGGGGCCAATTTGGGGGGAGTAGTCCCTCCCCCCCACTTTATACACCCATATTTTGCAGAACATCTAACAAGAGGCCAAGGGGGGGGGGCTTCTCTTTCCATCACCCTGCTGGGATGCCCACATTCCTGGG
This sequence comes from Erythrolamprus reginae, assembly GCF_031021105.1. NCBI lineage: Eukaryota > Metazoa > Chordata > Lepidosauria > Squamata > Dipsadidae > Erythrolamprus > Erythrolamprus reginae. Next base: position 15,519,183 of record NC_091957.1, read on the forward strand.
TTGGACTTTGGTGCCCCCCCCAGAGCCAAAAGAGGGCTTTAAATTAATAAAGAGACTTAGCTCCGCCCCCAATCCAGCAAATAGGAACCTCGAGACCCCCTCTTTGGATTGCTGCCCTCTCCCCCCAGCAATTATGGTTTGTGACCCCTCCCCGTTTAATCCAGCCCCATCCTAAATGAAGGCAATTGAGGAAGGAGATGGGCCTCTGTTTGAGGATGGGGCTGCAGGAAGAAAAATAATAAAGGGGGGGGGCGCTGAGCTCTGATATCTAAATCCAAAGGAAGAGGGCCCCAGTTAATTTGTTACTTACTTTATTATAGTGGTTTTTAAAAAAGGAAACATCCATTTCTGGTTATTTGAAAGTTTGTTATTCTTTGTTACTTTGCTGGAGAACACAGTGTTACACAAAGCGGTGGTTACAAGTAGTCCTGGAGTTACAATTGTGTAGTTAGTGGCTGCTTGAAGTCACAACAGCACCAAAAAAACCCCAGCAAAATTGAAGGACTGTTTTCCATACTTGTGGCTGCCATGTGATCAAAATTCAGAGGTTTTGCAACTGACATGGACTCATGACTGTTGCAGGGTCACCTGATCCCCTTCTGACAAGGCAAGGCAGCAGGGGAGCCAGATCCACAACCACCACAGTGATTCACTTAACAACCGTGACAAGAAAGGCCATAAAATGAGGCAAAGCCTGCTTAACAACTTAGCAAAGGGCACGTTGGCCTCCGTTTTGGTCGTTAAGTTACATTTTCTGTCCATTGGGAGGCTCGGGGTGGCGGTGGTGGAAGAATCCTGTCATGGCTTTGGACCAGACTACCTCCGGAACCACCTGCTACCGCACGAATCCCAGCGACCGATAAGGTCCCACAGAGTTGGCCTTCTCCGGGTCCCATCGACTAAACAATGTCGTTTGGCGGGCCCCAGGGGAAGAGTCTTCTCTGTGGCGGCCCCGGCCCTCTGGAACCAACTCCCCCCGGAGATTAGAATTGCCCCCACCTTCCCTGTCTTTCGTAAACTACTCAAGGCTCATTTATACCACTAGGCATGGGGGAGTTGAGATATTCCTTCCCCCTAAGCCATTACAAGTTATGCATGGTATCTCTGTGTGTATGTTTGGTTTTATAATAAGGGTTTTTAGTTGTTTTATTATTGGATTGTCACATGCTGTTTTTATCATTGTTGTTAGCCGCCCGAGTCTACGGAGAGGGGCGGCATACAAATCCAATAAATTATTATTATTATTATTATTATTATTATTATTATTATTATTATTATCATCATCATCATCATGGGATGATGGGAGGTGGAGTCCAGGGTTAGAAGCAAGGTTAGAAAACTCAGCTTGGAAATAAGTGCAAGAGGACACTAATAGGATGTTAAACACATGATGGACAATTACAAAGGAAATGGTGATGTTAGTTGAAAGGAACGAGATGGGAGAATTTGGAGAAATAAAAGAAGCAGCAATACAAAACGCTCAGGGGGTGTTGGGTTGGAAGGATGCGACAAAATGGACAACACAAAATTGGGTATCGGTACATAATACCCAATACCGCTCCGAGTCTCCGGAGAGGGGCAGCATACAAATCTAATAAATAATAATAATAATAATAATAATAATAATAATAATAATAATAATAATAATAATCTCAGTTTGAGATTATGGACAAGAGGATGAATTCGGCCAATGAAACTGACCCGTGGGAACTGATGGGATGATGGGACAAGATAAGAGGACATGTAGTCAGTAGAATTTGAGATGGAGGTACAAAGAATAAATTAGAATTACTTTATAATATGTAAATAAACAATCTAGAGATACTTTACCAGAAGAGCCCTCCACTCCTCCCCTCGCAACAGAATCCCCTACGCAACTAGACTCACAATCCTAGGTGGAAAATGCTTAGAACTACGTCGCCTTAAACGCAACCTAAGCATAGCCCATAAAATCATCTGCTACAATATCCTTCCTGTCAACGACTACTTCAGCTTCAACCACAACAACACATGAGCACACAACAGATACAAACTTAAAAGTAAACTGCTCTAAACTTGACTGCAGGAAATACAACTTTAGCAACTGAGTAGTTGATGCATGGAACTCACTACCTGAGTCTGTAGTATCATTCCCTAACCCCCAAAACTTTACCCACAGATTGTCCACTGTTGACCTCTCCCGATTCCTAAGAGGTCAGCAAGGGACTTGTATAAGTGCACCAGCGTGCCTTCCGTCCCGTCCTAATGTTTCTTTTTTTTACTAGTATCATGTATATTGTTCTGTCTGGGTTCCCCCAGACCTCAACACCAACTGGAAAAAACAGCCAGACACTCTGGTAAAAGCCAAAAGTATTTTATAACTGGAAAAAATAAGCACAGAGGAAAACCTGTTCTTCCCAACAGACAGGATATAATACGGTACAGCAGGGTCCTGATGTCCAGACAATACAGCAAGCTTCTTGCTGGCACCCCCCCCCCCCAAGGTTTCAATAGTCAAAGGCACAAACCAGGATTCCAAGACGCCAAAGTTCACAATCAGGTCCCACGACTCTCAAAGATAAAACTCCACAAGCCAGGAAGGGCGGGTCTGCCTTTTAGCCTTTCCCAAGAGCACCACACCCAAACCCAGCTGTTGCCACTTTAATGCTGAAAGTATTTAGCCAATTGATTCCCTCTCTGAGTAGCTCTTCGTTGTCGCAGATCAATTATGGCTTGTGCACTTTCCTCTAAGGAATCCAGGCTGCTTGCTGGGGAGAGCTCCCCCTGGTGGGACTCTGGCTGTCCTCCCTCTTCTTCAGCCTGGGATTCCTCCTCCTCGTCTGTCTGCACCTCCTGTTCCTCAGCCTCTCCCTCTGAGCTGGAAACCGACAGAAGGTCAGCCGTTCCTGGAGGGGCCTCAGACGGAACCACAACAGATATAAACATTGTTATATCTTTCTATACCGCCAATACGTACTTGACAAAACAAAACAATAAAATAAATACATTGCTCTTGAGTTAAAGTGGCATATATAAAATATGCCCTCATCTTGGTGGAGGGGTATGAATGATATTTGGTGGTGTTCACACATGAGCATATTGTTATGTGTTGTGTGAATGTTTTATTAACAGTGTTCCCTCAATTTCCGCGGGAGATGCGTTCTGAGACCGCCCGCGGAAGTCGAATTTCCGCGAAGTAGAGATGTTATTTATTTGCAAAAATTATTAGTTTGGCAATGACATATGACGTCATCGGGTGGAAAAAACTGTGGTATAGGGAAAAAACCCGCGAAGTATTTTTTAATTAATATTTTTTGAAAAACCGTGGTATAGGCTATTCGCGAAGTTCGAACCCGTGAAAATCGAGGGAACACTGTACTATAAAAAATTAAATAATTTTTTTAAAAAAACAAGGTTAAAAAACTCAGCTGAGTGCCAAATTTCAAGTTTCCTCCCTCAGCAAAAAAAGTATGGAGGGCAAATTGTGGCTGAAGACTTAACCAGCTCTGCCTTCCTCTCTGCACCCCAGGTGGTCAAAGACCCCAGAACCTCCCCCAGACCCCCCAGCCAAATCTGGAAGGAGAGAAGCCGAAAATCCCCCATGGCTTTGGGCCTGGCCTCTGCCAAGCCAAACAGGAGGGGAAGATTGGCAGCTGGCCAGGAGCAACAAGGGAGGGCCCACTCCCTTGCATGGCAGGCCGACCAGACCCCCCACCCCCACCCCAGGGAGGGGAGGCCTTCGCTGCTAGGCCGGGTTTGCAGAGCTTTCTCCGCAGGGCTAGGAGGGGGGGGGGGAAGAGGCCAAATGACCCCCCCTCCAATTTCCTCCAGCATGGGGGCCCGGGTCTCAGAGGCTCTTGTCCTGGGCCGTCCTCACCCCCAGACTCTGTGGCTCTTCAAACATGAGACAACTTTTCAAGACTTGTGGACTTCAACAAGTTGTGGATGTCACACCAACACTCCGCAGTCTGCATTGGTTGCCGATCAGTTTCCGGTCACAATTCAAAGTGTTGGTTATGACCTATAAAGCCCTTCATGGCACCGGACCAGATTATCTCAGGGACCGCCTTCTGCTGCACGAATCCCAGCGGCCAGTTAGGTCCCACAGAGTGGATCTTCTCCGGGTCCCGTCAACTAAACAATGCCGCTTGGCGGGACCCAGGAGAAGAGCCTTCTCTGTGGCGGCACCGGCCCTCTGGAACCAACTCCCCCCAGAGATTAGAATTGCCCCCACCCTCCTTGCCTTTCGTAAGCTTCTTAAAACCCACCTCTGCCGCCAGGCATGGGGGAATTAAGACTTTTTTTCTCCCCCTAGGCCGTTACAACTGTATACATGGTATGTTTGTATGTATGTTTGGTTTTTATATATTAAGGGGTTTTAATTTGCTTTTAGTATTGGATTTTATTGTATATTTTCATGATTGTTGTTAGCCGCCCCGAGTTTTCGGGGAGGGGCGGCATATAAATCCAATAAAACTAAACTAAACTAAACTCCCAGGTTGCAATCTTAGAAGCTGCCATGTTTGGAAACCCCTGCCCCACTCCGTCTGGAAGGCTCCCCCCTCCTCTCTTTCTTTGCAACAGAGTCACACAACGTAATTAAAATTGAGAAATCCTAGTGAGTTTGCCCCCGATTCTTCTTCCTTTAAGGCAGGGGGCTTCAAACGTGGCAATTTTTAAGACTTGTGGACTCCACAAGTTCTCCCAGAATTCTGGGAGTTGAAGTCCACCAGTCTTAAAGGTTCCTCCAGAATTCTGGGAGTTGAAGTCGAGTCTTAAAAGTCCTCCCAGAATTCTGGGAGTTGAAGTCCACCAGTTTTAAAGCTGCCAAGTTTGAAGACCTCTGCTTTAAGGTTTATTCAGTTGCTTTGCAATCCTCAGTTTTTTTATTGTAGTAGCTCGCTCTCTTTTGCCATCCCATAATTGTCTGCCTTTCCCTTTGTAGCTTCCCCGCCTGGCCTCCAAATTAAAAATAAATTATCCAATTGCAATTGCAGCTTCCCAAGACTTCTGCCTTCCCTGCTGGAGGGACCAACTAGCTAGGATTACAAAAGGATGGCTGCCCTCCTGTGGCTCTTCTGGGCTATTGCAGCTCTTGAAGGCGGCCCCCTGGTGGTTTTCTGGGGCAATTACACCCAGCATATGGGTGTACTGTAATGTTTTTAAGCAAAACATTTTTTATTATTTTTATGATCTGCTGTTTTGCTCTACAAGTATCCAGGAGACCCAGCAAACTTTAAAAAAAGGATATTTATTTTATTTATTAGATTTATATTATTATTTATTAAATTTAACAGATATAAACAGTTAAAAACGAAAAGGGTGTTCCAGTTCTAGTTGAAGTCCCATAAAACTATTATTTTCTATTCATCCCCTATGTATGTCTCCTTTTGCAAAAGTGAGTTTTATATATAGATTTCTATATATTGGTCTAAATAATATATATATATTTGAATATTATGTTTCCTTTTACAAAGGTGCGTTTGTTATGTAATTATTTTATATGTATTTTTTGTGATAAGGGAAACGGAAGGGATTTGGACCTTACCAGGATTTGAACCTGTAGCAGGTTGCATACAAGGCAGGAGATTAACCATTGTGCTACAGGCCCACCTCTGAATCGGCCTTTATGGGGCAAGCCTATCCGGTGAGCCCATTGTGCTGGTTTTGTTACTCCAGGGCTTCCGGGAAGCTTCCCAGAAGTGTCCAGAATGCAAAAAAACAGCACAATGTCCGTACTTTTTTTTTTTTTTTTGCTTCCCGGAAGCTTTCCTGAAGTGTCTGGAGGGAAAAGTGCTTTCGCCAAGACAGAAAGTCAGCTGGCCTGCCCCCTGGTGGATCGCCCAATTGCTGCAGTCACAATGGGCAGAAGGAATATACTGTAGTACTGTATAATGATCGTGTGCTATAGATTGTCAATGCTTTGTCCTGGTTCCCTATTTAGCCTGCAACACCCAAGTCCTCCACCAGGGGGCGGTATGTCCTATGTCCTAAAAAAAAAGTTTTCCCTCTTATTTATTAAAGGCAATATCACAGCGCCCCCCTTTGGCCGCTGTGGGTACTGCAGACTCGGGGGGGGGATCTGGGCAATGCAATCCCTGTCCCCCCCCATGACAGCCCCTCCCCCAGGCTCAATCTAATGGTCCCAGAGTGAAAATGGCGTTTTAAGAGCCGAGTGGCGACTTCTCTTGAGCCCAGCGGGATTCCGTAGAACAAAACACATCAAAGCCGAGATTTTGAACATTTTTATTCCTGTTTTTGGCGGGTGGGGGGTGGATTATTGATGCCCCAAAAGATTTAAATTTTCAGTAAAATTGCTAGTCCAACGCCGTACATTCGGAAGTGTATTCTTAGAGGGAAATTTGGATTTTCAAAAACCGCGTTGTGCTTGCTTAAGGAGCAGGGTTATTTCTCCACAACCAGGATTGAGGGATGGAGCATTCGCTGCCCGTCGCCCAAGGAAGAGGGTGTTTATAGACTGGGGTTGAATTTAGGGGGTGGTATCCTTGGTGCTTCCTGAATTTTTTTTGTTCCAACTAGGTAACATCATTGCTAGAAAGGAGAACCCCCACTGCCTTCTAGAACTGATGCTGTTACCTAGCTGGGTCATGAGATGTCCCAAGAAAAACAGAGCACCAAGGACCCTCCCGGTCTTCCTCCTGCCCCCTCCACAAACACCTTTCCCTTCTAGCACCAGCTGGGTCACGAAACGTCTGCAAGAGGACACCAAGTTTAAAACGCCACCAAGCACCCCACAGCTGGGAGGGAGGTGGGGGCCATTTGGGGATCCCCCACCCCAAAGTCTGAGGGCCGAGCTGGGGCGGTCGCAGCCACCACCCCCATTCTCTGGGAGAATCCACATTCCAGGGAAGAACCGGTCAGGGAAACGCTGCCCCCCCAGTATTTTCCCCTTGAGGAGACCCCCAACCTGCCTCTTTGCCACTTGGGGTGGGGGGCAGTCACACAGCACAGCAAAATTATATCCACAGTCAGGGAGACATCACGTTGGCCAAAATAACTTCATCGGCAAAAGATTAAACCAGGGGGGATTAAACCAAACTGAACGTCCGAGTCTCTTTTGAGACCTCAAATTCATGCGGGTTAAAATGGCTCCTGTTTCCGAACGAGCCCAGGACCGGGAAGCCCCTCACCCCCCCAAAAAACCTCTTTACAAAAAAGTCCCGCATGGCATCGCGGGAGGGGGGAAAATGGCGCTTAATGAAGGACGGTGAGGAGGGAGGAGCGGAGATCCGTCTTGGAGGGGTAGAGGACCCTGAGGCTCCCTTCGGCGTCCACCACCCGGACCTGCTGCAGGATCAGAGGGGCTGTGTTGGTGGGGCCGCCTTCTTCGGGCTGGAGGATTTCGTGATCCGAGCCCGCGTCCCCGTCTTTGTGGACGGCAGCTGTCAGCCTGTTCATCTCGGCCATTTTCTGAAATTCATATAAACAATAATAACGATGACACACAGACACAAAAATATTATTTTTAGCTTCCTGAAAAGAACCGGATCAAACCCAGGTGGCGGTCTGAGCACTGTGATTGGTTTTGGGCTCCACGACAATCGAGAGTTCATGGGAACTGCAGACAGTCATTTAGTTACGACAAACCACAACCCTGGCACAACGAATGACTGTATGATTGCTGCACGAATCGGTGTGATTGATTTTAATATACACTGCTCAAAAAAAATAATAAAGGGAACACTTAAGCAACACAATATAACTCCAAGTAAATCAAACTTCTGTGAAATCAAACTGTCCACTTAGGAAGCAACCCTGATGGACAGTCAATGTCACAGGCTGTTGTGCACATCCAACTTTGTACAGAACAAAGTATTCAATGAGAATATTTCATTCACTCAGATCTACGATGGGTTATTTGAGGGTTTCCTTTATATATTTTTTGAGCAGTACAATTAGGGATTTTAGATAGCCATGTAATTTTAACTTAATTGGATTAATTTTATTGCTATTTATTTATTTATTTATTTGATTGATTGATTGATTGATTTGATTCGTATGCCGCCCCTCTCCGAAGACTCGGGATGGCTCACAACAGCAATAAAAACAATATAACAGTGGAATAAATCTAATATAAACAACATATAAAACCCTATCATTACTTAAAAACCAAACATTCATACCAAACATAAAACAAAGTATAAAAAATAGCCTGGGGGAAGAGTGTCTCAACTCCCCCATGCCTGGCAGTATAACTGAGTCTTAAGTAGTTTATGAAAGACAGGAAGGGTGGGGGCAGTTCTAATCTCCAGGGGGAGTTGGTTCCAGAGGGCCAGGGCCGCCAAAGAGAAGGCTCTTCCCCTGGGGCCCGCCAAACGACATTGTTTAGTCGACGGGACCCAGAGAAGGCCAACTCTGTGGGACCTTATCGGTCGCTGGGATTCGTGCGGTAGCAGGCGGTTCCAGAGGTACTTTGGTCCAATTTACTGTTTTTATATGTTGCCGCTCTGAGTCTTCGGAGAGGGGCTGTATAAAAATCCAATAAATGAATAAATAGCCCCCCCCCACCCCCAAAGTATTTTAAGACCTGGTTCTGGTGTTCTATCCCCCCTTGTGGTCCCGCGATCACATTTTGCGTGCTTGGCAATTGTGCCGTCTTTACGGCTGACTCTTTGCAGTGTCCTGCGGTCACGCAGCCAGGAGTGAGGACATTATTTGGCTGAAAACCTGAGCTCTGGCCAAGACGGCCACTGTGAACTATGGCTTCACTTAATGCCTGCAGCATTTGCAACCGCTGGAAAGAAAGCTGGTCCTGATTTGACTTGTTTTACGACAGTCACGGCTGTAATTGGCAGGTGGCTGTTGAGGGCTAGCTGTAAACCTGTTGGTTAGGCTGGATGTTAACCAGCCACAGGTGTAATTGCACCTGTTGTGTTCCCAGCTGTGAGTTGTATCCAGGGATCAGGCGCACCCTGACAGTCCTGAGACCCATGGTTCCCAGCCCTGATGTGAGGTGGGGGGGATGGAAGACGTACCACAACGAGCGTGTCCATCACATCTTTACACAGCTGGAGACTACTGGCGCTGGTCACTTCCAGGAGTAAGTCAGTGGTCGTTTTCCCAAGCTTACAAAGACCAAAAGGAAACATCAGCATTTATATTTCTGCATTTATGAGAAGAACGTCTCAATTTACAACCACCCATTTATTTATTTTTGGGGGGTAAATAATTTTTTTTATTTTTCTCTCCAATCACGTGTTCAGAAAAAAGAAAATACTATTAATTTTAATTTTCACAATTTTGATATACATAGTTTAACCAATGCTACCTCCTTAACATTTGACATCTGAATAAAAATAATTACTCCAATTTCTTATAAAATAACAAAAAGACTGTTCGCCAATATACATTTTAGGCTGTTCCTATTCTTGATCACATCTAATTAAGCCATAATGCTTCAATTTTCTCAAAATCTCCTCCATATCAGTTTTCATGTATGTTTTAAACCCTCTTCCATAATAGGTGCCCTTTAAAATGAAAGAAAAGAACATTAAAAAAGAAAAGGAGCAAAAATTTCTAAATACCTCCAACGGTATTTAAATTAAATCCAACCCTTGCTAAAAGATAGTTTAAAAAAATATAGGGGGGGGGAACCCGCCAAATAGTATGCCCCAAATATCGCCAAATTAGTAAACCAAATAAAAAAAACTAATTGCAAATAATTCCTTTTAATAGGTAAAGATAAGAAATAAAAAATAAGAATTAAAGAAAATGAAAGAATTAACAAGGAAAGAAAATGAAAGAAAAAATTAAAAAAGAAAGAACAAAAACAACACTGAATACAGTAGTACCTCTAGATACGAGTTTAATTCGTTCCAGAAGGGAGCTTGTATGTCGAACATAGTTCCCTCTAAGCTGAGCAGTGAGCAATCGCTCACTTAAAAATCATCATCAACTCAGAGTTTTCCAAACCTGCCCAGAAGCCGAGAGGGAAAGAGTGAGAGGGAAGGAGAGAGAGAGGAAGAGAGAGAAACAGATAGAAAAAAGAGAGGAAGGAAAAGAGAAAGAAAAAGAATGGGAGTAAGGAAGAGAGAAAGAAAATCAAGATCTAGTTTGAAACTAGCTCAACTATTTAAGTGGCATTTTGATATTGATAGAGTTGCCCTATTATGAGCTCACTGTTATAGACACACAGTACAGTATTTTATTTTGAAATTCTCTGAGGCAAAACAGGGTGGGTTTTTTATTTGTTTGTTTGTTTGTTTCTTTCTTTATTATTTCTGTGCCGCCCAGTCCTGAAGGGACTGCGGCTCAGACACTATACTTTTCCGCCCACCCCCCAAAAAAAGTAGAGGGAAAACTGATGTCGAACAACTCGTATCTGGAACAAATGGCTTTAGACTTTGTTTTTCCCCTCCGAGATAACGAGAAGCAAGGATTCTTGCGCCACCTAGTGGACGCTCGGCTCGTATCCCGAATTTGAGCTCAGGTCTGGAACAGAAATTTCTCTCCCCTCGTGGCTCGTAACTTGGAATACTCGCATATGGAGCAGCTCGTATCTAGAGGTACTACTGTACTCCATATACTCATCATACCCTATTCTAGTTGTAATACTTTTAGAATCATCATACCCTATTCTAGGAAAAAAAAAGTCACTGTAAACCCAGTGGAATCATCTTCCCTACTCTAATTATAACACTTTCAATCCAATAGAGTCACAACCACCCATTTAGTGACCATTCAAAGCCCTGCAAAAAGTGATTTACAACCAGTGAGGTCACTGCTCATCTTTGTGATCACAGTCCAGGTACCTGGCCACTGACGTTTCAGGACCCAACTACGTAACACCATCAGTGCTGGGGGGGGGGGGGGCTTTGAGGAAAGCAGGAGGAAGAGGAGGGGGAGGAGGACTGGGGGATCCATGATGCTACCTCAGCTTGGGGGTTTCCTTGCAGACGTTTTATGGCCCAACTACGTAATGCCATCAGTGCATTCTGACTGTAAGGACCAATGTTTCTTCACTGATTGGAATTTATTTATACAAGGCTGGCGCGATTTGCGTGATGGGCAGATTGAAGAACGGGTCCTAATAGTGCAGGAATCGCAGCCCCTTCCCCACCCACGGCTCAGCCAAGCCCCTTACCTTTGTTTTCTCGCTGTTCGTAATAGGAGGGAAAGAAATCACAGCGCCTTCGGCATCGACCAGGCAAGGGTAGTTCTCTTTCCCATCCAGCAACTGAAGATACCTGCCCAAATTGGAAGGAAGAAGGTCCAACCTTATTAGGACGCCATGACAGTCCAATAAAAACTAATGCAAGCCCCAAGCAACCACCCTAGTCTGATGCACCATTAAAAAAAATAAAATTAAATTAAAACCTCCCACTCTATCTCTAAAAATAGCAGCCGAGGCAGCTCAAACTGCATATTTAAGAATTTAATCAAATTCAAGCCACAAAAGGCTTCAGTCTTCACGAAGGGATCATCAGTGCTGGGTTTTTAAACCCAAATTTGGGTTTTTCAAATCCTCTCTGGGTTTTTACTTTTTAAATTTTTTTTAAAAGTACAGAAAACTAAATTATTCTATATGCGAGATTATAGAGTGTGTATTAAATGGGTAAAAATAATTTAGTTTAAACTTAAAATAGCATATTTTGCTACCTTGGGACTTCTGTGCAGAACTTAGATTTGAGCGTGAAATTTTCAAATTATTTTTTAGACACCCAATTGAGAACTCTGAGATAAATAGATGAAAATTAATTTAGTGTGAAAGTGATTTATTGGGGTGTTTTGTGTAGAATCTGGGTTTAGTTGAACATGAATTTTTGGATACTTTTTAACAAAGAAAATCTTGCTGGCAACCCTAATAAATGTAGGAAAAACATATATTAAAATGGATTTGTTTTTGTTTAAAACCCGAGTTTATTTGTGTGCACAATCTTGGGATTTTTTCTTAAGAAACCCTGCTGCTAATTTTAGGATAAATAAGTAAAATAATTTCGTTTAAAACTAAAATATTAATGTGAAAATTGAGAGAGCACGAAATATTTTTGTTTCTTTTAGGAAACCTTGCCAGCAACCCTGTTTGAGTCTACAGATGTGGTAACTCTTGAACTCGTGCTCTACCCTACTTTTTCCTCCTCTGCCTTGAATCCATGACTTACTTGTACAGTCCGGAGATGTTTTGTCTTTTCTTCTGTTTCCGCTGTTCCTCAGCTTCGGCCTGCAACTGGCGAAGGAGCTCATTGGCCTGGACCTCCTTCCGCCCCAGGGGGATGATCTGGAAAATGGAAAAACTGTTTCAAGATGGTCATCTTCAGAGGGGGGGGAGGGGAGAAAGACTGAGGGGCAGGAAACAGGCAAACCATTTATAACATTGGCGTCTTTGATGCTCCCCGAACTGGGTTGTTTTGCTTTAGACCAGTGTTTCCCAACCTTCCCGAATTCTGGGAGTTGAAGTCCAGATCTCTTCAAGATGCCAAGGTTGGGAAGCACCGCTTTAGATGATTCATAACCCAAGAAGGAAACATCATGAGGGCTAGAACTGAGATGGACTTTGCTCCTAGTATTGATGACATCGTTCGGATATATATACTACCTCGGTTCTCGAACGCATTGGTTTTCATACATTTCGGATACCGAACAAAATTTTCGGCAAAAATTCGGATACCGAACGGCCACAGAAAATTTTGTTTGTTATCCGAAATGTTACCGCCCGCTTAACAGCCTCCCAGTCTCTATAGTCTAACCTCTCCCAGCTGCAGGAAGGGTGGGGGCAGCTGCAATACCGGCAGCTTCGGGGGGCTCCTTTCCTCAGAGCTTCGTCTTGTGCACCAACTTTCTCCTTCCCGGCGGCAGCGGTGGCGACAGCTTTCCTTCGAGGAGCAGCAGCGCCGGGAACGTCACGTAACGAAGGGAAGCCGGTGGAGCGGCGGCAACTGCTGAGATGGCTCTGGCGGCTTCCCTTCATCACGTGAAGCACTGAGGAAAGGAGCCCCCAAAAGCTGCTGGTGTTGCAGCCGCCCCCACCCTTCCTGCAGTTTGGAGAGGGGTAGGGAACGTTGGCTCTTCTATAACATGTGGACTTCAACTCCCAGAATTCCTAAGCTAGCATGATTAGCTCGGGGTTCTGGGAGTTGAAGTCCACAAGTCATAGAAGAGCCAACGTTCCCTACCCCTGGGTTAGACTATAGAGCTCCTCAGATTTTTATCCCATAGGAAATAAAGAAAATAGATTTAATTGGTTCCCAGCGAGTCAACAGGGGCTGGGAACCAATTAAATCCATTTCCATTATTTTCTATGGGATAAATAAATTCGGTACTCGACCAAATCGGTTCTCGACCACACTTCTGGAACGAATTGTGGTCGAGAACCGAGGTACCACTGTATATGCAGAGTAATGTAGGAGGACTATATGAGATATCAGAATATATCGCAGCAATTTAATGAACCAGATAAATGACGAGGACACTTTTGTATAAAACAGTAGTTTTCAGTGAAAAATATCTTCTATTTACAGGAACTTTACATTGGCTGTATTCAGCTTACTTACAAGTAGATATTCAACCAATCCAGGTTTCTTCGTACCACTATCTCAGTTCTACTCAATATCTAACTCACACGCAAACTGCTTCAGCCAGCCAACTAACAACCACCATCAACAGCAAACGACCACAAGGGGATAATGGTGAAGTTGATTTGCATCTTATAATGCCCTGGCCCAATCAGGTTGCAGTTCACACTCATTAACATGCTTACATTCTGCCTTTTTATCTTATATGGCAATACATTCTACTTTTCACCGTATATTCTACTTTTCCCTTATATGGTACTAGAATGAAATATCACTCAGGATTGCTAAGCCTGAGAGACATGAGCTAGAATAGAATAGAATTCTTTATTGGCCGAGTGTGATTGGACACACAAGGAATTTGTCTTTGGTGCAGATGCTCTCAGTCTCCATAAAAGAAAAAGAGATATTTTTCAAGAATCCTGAGGTTCAACACTTAATGACTGTCATAGGGGTCAATGAAGAAACAATCAATATTAATAAAAATCTTAAGGATACAAGTAACTAGCATACAGTCATAAGTGGGAGGAAATGGGTGATAGGAATGATGGGAAAAAACTAGTAGTAATAGTAGTGCAGACTTAGTAAATAGTTTGGCAGTGTTGAGGGAGTTATTTGTTTAGCAGAGTGATGGCGTTTGGGAAAAAACTGTTTTTGTGTCTAATTGTCTTGGTGTGCAGGGCTCCGTAGTGACGTTTTGGGGGTGGGAGTTGAGGGTAGTTGGGTCATGAAATGTCTGCAAGGGAACAACTATATTCAGGGATCACCAAGGACCCCCACCCCATTCCTCCCCACAAACCCCTCTCTCTGCTGGAGGACAGCCCACCTTCAACTCCTCTGGGGCCCGAGCTTCATAGATGAGTGGTCCTTTCACCAGCTGCAGGTCATGAGTCGCAATCGTGGCCGCTGTTCGTTTCTCACAAATGTCCTCATGGAGTTTTGTCTGTTTGTGGGATTGAAAGAAAAACAGATTTCATTTAAAAAAAAAATATTTTTATTAATTTTTCAAAGACAGACATTACAAACATAACATAAAACAATAAAGGAGCCACCGTTGCTCCGCTCAGCATAGAAGTCTTCATTGTATAGGAACAAAAAAGATGACATTGTATTTGATCAAACCAGAGAATATTTAAAGGCATCTATGACTATGCTCTATTATAAAAGAGAAATAAGGTAAAATAATGAGAAAATAATTAAAAAGTAAAGGAAGATATAAAAAGAAAAACACATCTAATAATTTATATATGTAAAAAAAAAGATTTATAAAAGAAATTTGAATAAAAAAAAGGTAAAGTATCCACTGTAACTCGCTGTATAAAAACACATCTAGTCATATATTAAAAAAGGATAAAACCTAACTATAGATCAAATCAAACTAAAAACAGATTTCATTTTAAACTACAGCATTTCAAGCCAAGGTCCTGACCAGGAACAGCCGGACTCTCCCATTTGAGAAGAGTTTTCTACCTGCGAGGGGTAGGAGAGTTGCGTAAGGGCCTAGTGCCTCCTTTGGAACCCCACCTGAACAGAGAGGAACCTCTTCAGAGCGTTGCCAGTGCTGAAATCCATGCCTTTCACCACACAACACACGATGTAAGGACGGATGTCTTTCGCGCTGGGGCTGGCTTTCACCACCAACGGTGCCGGGCTCTCGGAGATGTGAAGGATTTTCACCAGCAGCTTCTGGACATCTTCCAGTTCGTCATCGCTGCCTCCTTTCTTCTTGTTCTTCTCTCGCTTCTTTTTCCGGCTTTCTTCTCTGTCGATGCCGCCCTCCTGCTTGCCCCTCCCCCGGCGCAGGTACTCCAAGATGGATTTGGTCTGGCAGCCATTCACCATCTTCTCCAGCCGTTTGTCCTTCAGGGCGTTGCCTTTCAGGTTGACGTCCTTCAGCTTCGGGCAGTCGGCCAGCTCTGCTGGGATTTCGGAAAGCTTGTTATTGGAGACGTCCAAAGTCTGGAGAAAGAGAATCAAGAGCTGGTTGTTTTCCACCAAGAAAAGAGAACAAATCCCTAGGAACGAAATCTTGTCCTCTCGGTCAGACGGGACAGCTGAAAAACTACAACAGGTGGCAGGGCAAAAGCACATAGAGGGAAGCTAAGAGGTGCTAGGCATTTTTTTGGAAAGTGTTTACTTTGAACATTCACCCCTTCCACATTCTTGGTAGGGAAGTCACAGCCACCATCATGGGAGAGTGTGTGTGTGTTCTATTAACTTTATTGTTATTGCGCCTTGTACAATGAAATTAAATGTCATCTTCAGTGTACATTACACATAAGAAAAAGTATTAAAAATAAAACAAAAATACATATCCTTCACAATTGAATTAAAAACCCCTGACATTGCATTAATGTTGCAGTATACAGTAGAATTCAATATAGTTACCACTCTGGGGTAGAAGCTGTTTTTCAGCGTATTTGTCCTTGTTTACATTATCCTGAACCATCTGCCAGATTTATTTATTTATTTGGATTTCTATGCTGCCTTTTTCCAGACTCAGGGCAGCTTACAAACATAGGGATAAAATACAAACTATTACGGATGGCAATATTTCCAAATAAGAGTGCCCAGGATGAGATGCATCCTTAAGAATGTTTTATGACACTAATACATTTATGTATCTTTGGTCCCTGAAGTCAGTAGCAATCAGATGTGTTCTCATCATTACACAAATGCACAGTGCTGGGGGTTTGTGGGAATTTGAAGTTTGCTTTCCTGAAAACAATGTTTTGTTTTATGTTGATGTGTGTGTGTCTCTGTGAATTTATTCACTACCACCCCTTCATCACTAGATATTGATGGCCACCATCTCCTGGTTTCTCGGCTAGCACAGTCACCCACTGCATATAATGTGGAAGACATTGGGGCCGCTGAGTTTTACATCTTGCTCCGGCCGTGGATGTGATTGTGTGAAGGTTGTTGAATGAATGCTGTTTTATACTATTGGGGTTCTAACTATTAGTTTTAATGACAGGTTGGGTTTCACTCACTATATTGTACCATATTTTATTATTTTGTTGTAAGCCCCCGAGTCTGTGGAGAAGGGCAGCATAGAAATCCGACTGACCAAATAAAAATAAATAAATGAGAGCTAGAAGGGACCTCTAAGGTCTAGTCTAACCCCAAGATCAAGCAGGAGATCTAGCCATTCCAGACAAATGGCTGCCCAGTAGTCTCTTCTTGAAGATCTTCAGTGATGGAGCACCCGCCACTTTCAAGAAGGAAGCCCTTCCGCTGAATAACTCAACCGTGATTAGAATTTTTATGACTATTGTTAGCCGCCCTGAGTCCTTTTTGGAGAGGGTGGCACATAAATAATAAACAAATGAATAAATTTGGAAGGGACCTTGGAGGTCTTCTAGTCCACCCCCTCTGATGTAAGTGTGCTTGAATGAAACGCGATTCATGCAATTTGCTCGGCCTGCCTTGTGTGGCTTACCTTCAGCCCGGCCAGGCGGGCCACCTCCGGCCCCAGCACCTCCAGCTCGTTCCCGGACGCCTCCAGCAGGCCCAGCAGCGGCAGAGGCGAGGGCGGCGGCGGAGGGGGGCCGGGCCGGCGAATCCCCTGGGCGGGCGGAGGAGGCGGCGGCGGGGGCAGCATCATCCCCGGGAGGGCGCGCAGCCGGTTCCCACCCAGGAGCAGCTCCAGCAGCGCGGGGGCCGAGCGGGCCAGCCCGGGGCCCAGGCCGCGCAGGCGATTGCGGCGCAGGTTCAGCACCCGCAGTTCGGGCAGCGCCACCGCCCTTCCCGCCGCCTCCTCGGGTCCCTCCAGCCCGCCCAGCTGCGGTGGCAGCTCCTCCAAGCCGTTTTCCGACAGGTCGAGCGAGCGCAGCGCGGCGGGCAGCAGCCCTCCGGCCAGGGAGAGCCCCGCCGGGCCCAACGCGCAGCCGGGCAGCGCCAGCGCCTGCAGGCCCGAGAGGAGGCCCAGCGCCGCGCCGGGCTCGCGTAGCTCCGGGCAGCCGAGGACCTCCAGGGAGCGGAGCGCCGCGCCCAGCTCGCCTAACGCGGACGGGAGGCGACCCCCGGCCGCTCGGACCCTCCACTCCAGCGCCTCGCCGCCTTCCAGCCGCAGCTCCCGCCGCCCGCCCGCCGCGGCCGCCTCCAGCTCCGGCCAATCTTCCTCAGGCGCCGCCATGTTTGCTCGACCGGTCGCTTCCGGCGCATGCAGATGACGTCTTGAGACGCGCGCGTCTCTTTCACTTCACGTCACGCTGCTCTCTTTCCTTTTCTCCCCCATGCCGCCTCTTTTTGCGCAGGCGCTGAGACATTTTAAGAGCCGGCGTTTCTCAAGCTGGGTTTTTTAAGATGGGCGGACTTCCCGCCCGGGGGATGCTGGGAGCGGAAGTCCATCCACTTTAAAGGGGCCCAGATTGAAAAAGTGTCACGACTTTTCAATTAAGATACATATTTCTCCCCCCACCAAGTTGGTTTCTCAGGTCCTCCAGGGGTGCTGCTGCTGCTCCTTCCCAATGGTTGAGCCAAGCGAGTCTCCAAATTGGGCAACATTTTAAAGACTTGTGGACTTCCAACCCCCAGAATTAGGCCGAACGTGAGGAATTATGGGAGTTGAAGTCCCCAAGTGTTAAAAGTTGCCCAGCTTGCAGTCCCCTGGATTAGCAGCATCAAAGAAGCATCCAACTTTGACCTTCTCCAGGGCAAACGTCCCTAAGTTGGTTATCTAATGGTCACCGACCTTCCATCATGGTCTCTTTCTATTCATCTACTCCAACACTGATGATGTTCCTTGGTTGGGTCATGAGGCATCTGCAAGACCACCAAGGACCCACAGTCCCCCTCCTCCTCTTCCCCTCTACAGACAACCCTCTCCCTTCCAGCACTGAGTTACCTAGTTGGGTCAAAAAATGTCTACAACAGCAATAGCATTTAGACTTATACACCGCTTCATGGTGCTTTTCCAGCCCTCTCTAAACAGTTTACAGAATCAGCTTCATGCCCCCAACCACTTGTGTCCTCATTTGACCCACCTTGGCAGGATGGAAGGCTGAGTCAACCTGGAGCTGGTGGGGAGATCTGAACTGCTGAACTACAGCTAGTGGTTAGCTGAAGAAGCCAGCAGTGCTGCACTCTAACCAGTGCACCACCCTGGCTCACTTGAGAGAGCACGAAGAGCCCCAGTCACCCTCCTTCTCTCCACACACCCCACTCCCTTCTAGCACTGATAACATTATCTAGTTGGATCAATAGCTGTCCTTTTCTAGGAAGATTTCATGGCTTGCCATTCCTTCCTTCCTGGGGCTGAAAGGGAGGGACTGGCCCAACATCACCTATCCGACTCTGTGTCTAAATGGCACTAGAACTCACAGTCCCCTGGTTTCTAGGTGGAGGCCTTACGTGCGCCACCCAAATGACTCCTTGTTCTAATAGACCACCAATTTTAAATCTTTAAAATTGATTGTAACATTTAAATCTGTTAAAGGGTTAAAAAAGGTCCAGGAGGGAAGTGTTTTTAATAGGAAAGTGAACACAAGAAATGGGGACACAATCTGAAGTTAGTTTCAAAAGCAACGTGAGAAAATATTATTTTACTGAAAGAGTAGTAGATCCTTGGAACAAACTTCCAGCAGACGTGGTAGATAAATCCACAATGACTGAATTTAAACATGCCTGGGATAAACATATATCCATCCTAAGATAAAATACAGAAAATAGTATAAGGGCAGACTAGATGGACCATGAGGTCTTTTTCTGCTGTCAGACTTCTATGTTTCTATGTTTCCTTTTGAACTGAAAATGATGATGCAATAATAATGATGATGATGATAATAATAATAGTAGTAGTAATGATAATAATAATAATAATAATAATAATGAGGAAGAAGAAATGGATGTGCAGAAAACAGACGTATAAAAAGGACCAGTCACCCATCAGCTGAAATTTCAAACTTTATTATCATTTAGGTACAAACAGGAGTGTAACATGTTTCTACGTAGCAGAACGCCTGCGGTACTCTGGAATCAGGCCTGCTATCCAGTTTATTTGCTCTTTACATTAAGACAAAATTGGAATGAAAAGGGCCACAAAGGATTCCTTTGAGGTAGGATTCCACTTTGGCGGATCTAAAGCAATCTCTCCCCCCCCTCGCCCCCCCCCCATAATGTGCTTTTGCAGACCTCAAGACGGGCCAGAGATTTCTACACAAGGCCCGGAGATGGTGGAGAAGGACGTTTTTGAATTTCCGTTTTTCCACAACCTTCTTAGAGGATAGTAAATATGGCCACAATCAAAACAACCCAGGAAGAGAGGTTTTGAGAGCATGCGATGAGGGTCCTTCTTCACCCCCCTCCTTCCCAGACAGGGCTGGGACTCGATAGCTGATGCCTCACTCTGTCCTGTATACAGCCAGTTCTCGACTTACAATGGCTCACTTAGTGACCGTTTAGCTACGCCGACACTGAAAAAAGTGACTTGCGACCATCTTGCACAATTTTGAACTTTGCAACATCCCAGTTGCGTGACCAAAATTCAGAAACGTGGCAACTGGTTCACTTCATAGTCGTGTGCTCCTAATGTAAGGCGAGGCACAGCAGCCGATGACTGCCAAGGATTGAGACACACCGCCCTAAAGCATCTGGGAAACTTGAGGAGGGGTAGACTCCAACTCCCAGGATTCCCAGCCAACAGCCACACAAGGTCAGGCTGCCGAGGCTGAGCCTCAAAGTATGTCTCGGTGGAGCTGAGTTTGCGCTAAAATCCGAACAGCCCTCACTTACATCTTCTGCTCTATGAAACTGAAACACATTTGAAATTCTCTACAGTTCAATTTTTTTTAAAAAAAAAACCACACACATAATAATAATAAAAAAACATTTTCAGGTGTCAACGGTGGTGCATTCCTGCATCTACAGCTATCGAGGGCATTGACTGCATAGTAGAAAGTGCTCGCGTTATTTGTGGCTATGCGAGGCCCTCGGCCCAAATTGTGCTCAGCCGGAGGTCTCCAGGGAGTAAATAAAGAGGGGGGGGGAAATGCTGATTTCATGCAACCTGGTTTGTTTCTGTTAAAGTCTTTTAAAATAAGATTCTTGCCTGTCCTGAGCAAATTAAAGAGAGGATACGGAAAGGATATAAGGATACAAGGCTTGGCCATGTCAGAAAAGCAAACCCTTTTTTTGGTATACTGGTGCATTTCAGAAACCTGTGATAAGCCCTTGGCTAAGACCAGTGGGGGGTTTTTTCTTGCCTTCCTGACCTATTTGGAAGCCAGCCATCACTACCGGTTTGGCGAACGGGGCCAAATATCCATCACCGGCTCAGGCAAACCAGTCCTAACCGGTATCAACCCACCACTGCTTAAGACATTTCAAGAAGAGATGCAAATCCATTTGTTTGTTTTTTTAAAAAGACACATTGTGTTTTGAAAAAAACAATGCCGGTCTTTTCAAATTGAGGGTTGAAAGCATAAGACCAAGAAGAGATTTTTTTTAATTAAAAAAGTAGGATTTTGTGACTGTTTTCTACTTCCCTTGTTCAATTGTTCTTTCCCTGTATTTCCAAAGGGATTTTTAAAAAAAACACACAATTCCTTTGTTCTTTTCTCTGAATGCCCCCCCCCCCCCCCAAGTAGGCTGCAATCCTGAACAAAATGAATTCCGTTTTTGATGACTTTTGGGGCATCAAAAATTAACTCGCTCAACTCCGCTCTTTGGAGACATCAAAAGCCAGAGTGAAGCCCAAAATCTACCAGGGGTTTTTTCCTCCCTTCTTTTTGAAGATTTCACCGCAGAGCTTCAGTGATCAAGCGTGCAAGGAACAACCACCCCCACCCCAGATTTTGCTAGTCTGAGCGAAGGAGAAAATTGAGGTCAGGAGTTCAGCTTGGTCCTGGCCAGAGCTTTAGCAATAACAATAGCATTTAGACTTATATACTGGTTCATGTGCTTTTACAGCCCTCCCTAAGCAGTTTACAGAATCAGACTCTTGACCCCCAACAATCTGGGTCCTCATTTGACCCACTTTGGAAGGCTGAGTCAACCTGGACCTGGTGGTGAGATTTGAACTGCTGAACTACAGCAATCAGTTAGCTGAAGGAGCCTGCACTCTAGCTGCTGCGCCAACCCTTCCAAGAGAAGAGGGTGAGGAAAGCCCTTTAAAGGTCCCTACCGTTAAGCAGCAGAGCCTGCAACAGCCTCTTCTAATCTATTTTGTGCTTTGGTTTTAGCTCCTTCTCCCAGGGAATATTTACAGATTCGTTAAATTGATACACCGCCCATCTCAGCGGTGCAGTCTTGGGTTATCCAAGCTGTGGCTGCTCCATCACTGGAGGTTTTTAAGAAGAGACCGGACATCCATTTGTCTGGGGTAATATATAAGGTCTCCTGCTCTGAGCAGTGGGGCTGGGCTAGAAGACCTCCAAGGTCCCTTCCCAGCTCTGTTATTCTGAGACCCAAACTCAACCATAAAGAAGGATTTCCTGGCCATGAGAACAATTAATCAGCGGAGCAGCTTCCCTTTAGAGACTGTGGGCATAGTTCCCTCTAAGCTGAGCAGTGAGCAATCGCTCACTTAAAAATCATCATCAACTCAGAGTTTTCCAAACCTGCCCAGAAGCCGAGAGGGAAAGAGTGAGAGGGAAGGAGAGAGAGAGGAAGAGAGAGAAACAGATAGAAAAAAGAGAGGAAGGAAAAGAGGAAGAAAAAGAATGGGAGTAAGGAAGAGAGAAAGAAAATCAAAATCTAGTTTGAAACTAGCTCAACTATTTAAGTGGCATTTTGATATTGATAGAGTTGCCCTATTATGAGCTCACTGTTATAGACACACAGTACAGTATTTTATTTTGAAATTCTCTGAGGCAAAACAGGGTGGGTTTTTTATTTGTTTGTTTGCTTGTTTGTTTATTATTTCTGTGCCGCCCAGTCCCGAAGGGACTGCCGCTCAGACACTATACTTTTCCGCCCACCCCCTAAAAAAATTAGAGGGAACACTGACTGTGGGTGTCCCATCACAGGAGAGATTGGACCAGCTTCTGGTCTAGGATCTCCTGCTTGAGCAGAGGGGCTGGACTAGAAGACCTCCAAGGTGCCTTCTGCTATTCTGCATGGAGAGCAAACTGCAGCGATTGTAAATTGGGGGGGATGGGGGGCAATTAGCAGGGAACGAGGGGTGCCCCCCAGTTGGACTGCCACTGCTTCCCCCCCCCCCTACTGCAGCTGGAGGAGGAAAAGGTGGCCCCTGGGCGATAAAGAAGGGAGCCGCCTCATCGCTTTGCATACGTTCTGCCAGTGTTTTTATTCAAGCCTCCTCGAGGGGTGGGGATTTTGCTCCCCACCGTGGGCGACCGCACCTTCGCTCCCAGCGGCACCGACCGGTTCAGGACGCTCCCGGCAGCCCGGCCTGGAAATTGAAAAGAAAGAAAGAAAGAAGGAAAGTGTGTGTGTGTGAGTTTAGCACCCCTTCTGAAGAAGAGGAGGGGAAGGGGAGAGGGGCACCCCAGTTTATGAAGGAGGGGGAGGGGGGGAACCCGAGGGGGTCTTTACCGGTGGAGGTCTGCATCGGGAGGCTCTTGTTCAGGGAATGCGTGCGCCTGGGGTTCACGCGGCAGCCGTCTTTGCCCATCAGGTGCACCTTCCAGGCCTGCAAGGGGAGGGGTGGGGGGGAGAGGGGACAAAGGAAAGGCTCAGTGACAAGGAAGAGAAAGAGGAGGAAGAGCAACGGACGGTAGGCTCACAACCGCCATGGGGAAGGATGGGGACTGGGCGGCAGGGAGACTTTCCCACAAGAAGAGAGTGAGAAAATATGGGGCAGGGGCCGATGCCAAATCGAAGGCAGAATTAAAACGAAAGCAAAAAAAATAGCAATAACATTTAGACTTTATCTACCGCTTCACAGTGCTTTTCCATCCCTCTCTAAGCAGTTTATAGAATCAGCCTCTTGCCCCCAACAATCTGGGTCCTCGTTTTACCCACCTCCAAAGGATGGATGGATAGATAGATAGACAAGAATAGATAGATACTAATAGCAACAGCATATAGACTTATCTACCGCTTCCCATTGCTTTTCCAGCGCTCCCTAAAGCAGTTTACAGAATCAGCCTCTTGCCCCCAACAATCTGGGTCCTCATTTTACCCACCTCCAAAGGATGGATGGATAGATAGATAGATAGATAAATAGATAGACAAGAATAGATAGATACTAATAGCAACAGCATGTAGACTTATCTATCGCTTCACATTGCTTTTCCAGCACTCTTTAAGCAGTTTACAGACTCAACCTCTTGCCCCCAACAATCTGGGTCCTCGTTTACCCACCTCCAAAGGATGGATGGATGGATAGATAGATAGATAAACAGACAAGAATAGATAGATAGATAGATAGATAGATAGATAGATAGATAGACAGACACTCTAACCACTACGCCACTCTGGCTCAGGGTGAGAAAAAGAATGACATAATCCTCCCAGGGAGGGAAGGCACTGGCTATTTGTGCTAGGCAGCGCAATCCGTTGTTTTTATTTTGCATGATGTTTCCCTGACTTTTAAACATTTTAACACAGTTTGGGGTTTCCCCCCTGATTTTTTACCTCTGATTTATTCCGTTCCCCCCCCCCCCATGAATTCCCGAACCACCGATTTCCCTGATAATTCCCTTTCCCCTGTTTTCTAGGTTTACTGGACACCCTGCAATTTGACCGTCAATTCCTCTTGAAGCACACTCTCTGCTTAACACCCACAGCTCTCACCTCCTCGCCCGGCGTAAAATTCTCGTGGCATAACGGGCAGCGGTTGGCCACTTTCTCAGGCTTGGCAGCTGGAGAGAGGAAAGAGGGAGGGGGTCATCGGAAGGGTCCCAGGTGCAAAAAAAGGTGCCGTACAGGGGGGCAGAAACGAAGGACGTACGGTTGCAAGATCTGCTCTTGACGTGCCGGGCCAGCTCGTCCTTCGGCAGGGCCTCGCAACAACGAGAACACTTGGCAAAGTTGTCCTTTTTCTCACACTCCGTCAGCAGGTGCTCGGTCAGGCTGGCGATTTCCACTACCTGCCCAGGTGGGAAGAGAAGGCAGGCTTGGCTTGGGAGGATGTCAAACTGCTGGGTGTGTGTTTGTGTGTGTCTCGGTCTTCCCAGGCTGGCAGTAAAATCTGCTCTGTTCCCCATTGGGCGGCACAGAAGTTAATTAAATTAAATTAAGTTAAATTAAATTAAATTACTGTATTTTTCGGTGCATAAAACGCCTTTTCCTCCGTAAAAGCGGCTGATAATTTGGGTGCGTCTTATACTCTGAATGTAGTCTTTTTCCCCCAGCTCTAACTAGTTGCTAACTAGTTGCGAGTCTTCGGAGAGGGGTGGCATACAAATCTAATAAATTGAATTGAATTGAATTGCTAACGATCTTTCCAGCTTTTACCTTGCAGGCTCCTTTATTTCTCTCTGCAAAAAATGCTTTCCAAGTCTTAAAGTCTTTGCAGGGATTTTTCCCCATTGCTCTATTTGCTCAGACTGTTTCTTTCCAGGTGCTAATGATATTCCCAGCTCTTACCGGCTTGCAGCCTCTTTCATTATTTCTCTCTGTGAAGAATGTTTTCCATGCCCTAAGTCTTTGCAGGGTTTTCCCCCCCCCACTGCTCTACTTGTTCTGTTTCTTTCCAGGTGCTAACAATGTTCACAGTTCTTACTGGCTTGCAAGCTCTTTCATTGTTACTCTCTCAAAATGAAAATAAATTTAAGCCCTTAATCAGGGGATAAAATAATGTGCTGAAGCTGACCAGGCTAAGGATGCTAGCCAGACGAATACCTGGTAAGCACATTCTTTCCCCTATTTTCCTCCCCAAAAACGAAGGTGCGTCTTATATTCCAGTGCGTCTTGTACTCTTAAAAATACTTTTAAATCCCCCCATAGCAGCGAGACCTGCATTCCCAACTATTTGGGGCCAGGCCTCTGTTAGCGACTAGTTGTCACTGACCAGACTTCCTAAATCCCTAGCCTGGCTTGCAGAATAACCAACCCGTTGGAGGACTTCCCTCCCTCCCTCCCTCCCTCTAGAAGTTGTCGCTTGTCCATCATTGGAGGTTTTCAAGAAGAAGAGATCGAACAGCCACTGGACTGGGACGGTTCAGCATCCCTTGCTCGAGCACAGGGTTGGACTAGAAGACCTCCAAGGTCCCTTCATGCTCTGTGATTCTGTTCTAAGGCACGAGAAAGGAGGGCCATAAAATCACAGGGCCGGAAGGGACCCTGAAGGTCTTCAAGTCCACCCCCCTGTCAAAGCAGAAGACCTTACAGGCAGCCCTTGACGTATGGCTGCAATTGAGCCCAACAATTTCCACTGCTGAGCCAGAGCAGTTGTTAGCTGAGTTAAGGACAAGCATAGCTGGATTCGTTTAACAACCGTGTTGCTAACTTAACAATTGCAGGTATTCACTTAAGAACAGTGGCAAGAGAGGTTGTAAAATGAGTCAAAGTTTATGACCTCTCTTGCCACAGTTCTTGAATGCCTAGGGTTGTTAAGTTAGCAACACAGTTGTTAAGCGAATCCGGCTATGCTTGTCTTTTGACCGTCATAAAATATGAGCCAGTTGCCAAGGGGCTTAATTCTGACCGCCACTGAAAGCCGGTCCAATCCTCTCCTGAAACCCCCAGAGACGGAGCAGGCCCAACTCCAGGAGGGCAGCCACTCGGGGAAAGCTCACCTGCTTGCAGAAGTCGCACCTGGTCAGCATGGGGCAGTTCTTCCAATAATGGAGGTCCAGCCCTTCCTCCGTGAAGGATTCGTCCCTTTCCCCACAAAAGATGCACAGGCTGGCGGGGAGGAAGAAGACAAATTAAGCCACGGGAGCCGCGTCCTGGGAAAAAGGCCTCAGTCCAGGCCCTCTGGAATTCCCTTCACTCTTATCCAACGTTCATTGAGTGTTGTATGTGCAGAATAACAATAGCTACAGCATTTAGACTTATATACCGCTATAGCTGGCAGTTATCTCAAATAGCCTGCAGGGCTGCACTCTAACCACTGCGCCACCAAGGCTCAGAAAGTAGCCTTTATGGCACAAGCCATAAAGTAGCTTAGCTGGAGCTTCAGGTGTGGTCCTAATTTTTTATGCCTGACCAGAAAAGAGGGAGGAAGGGAGGGATGGAAGGAAGGAAAGAGAAAGGAGGAAAAATGAAGGAAAGCAAGGAACGAAAGGAGAAAGGGAAGGCCAGAGAGAGAGAGAGGAAGAAAGGAAGGGGCAAGGAATGAGGGAGGGAGGAAAGACAAAGGGGAAGGAGGAAAAAACCGAAGGAAAGGAACAAAAGAAGGAGAAAGAGAAGGAAGGAAAGAAGGCCAGAGAGAGAGAGAGAAAGAGACAAAGAGAGAGGAGGAAAGGGGGGAGAGGGAGGGAGGAAAGAGAAAGGGGGAAGGAGGGAGAAATGAAGGAAAGGGGAGGGAGGGAGGGAAAGAAGGGAGGAACCACCAGCTACTCACTTGTCCAAGTAGTTCACGACCGATGAATGGTCATCGAGCGTATCCGCTGGGACGGGCTGGGCAGCCTTCTTGGATGTTTCAGCTTTGAAGAGAAAGCAAGGGGAGAGAAGGGCGCCTTCCGTAAGCATGAACCCACTTGCTAAGCGTCTGGATTTTGATCGCAGGGCCTCGAGGGTGCTGAAACGGCCCTCGATCCCTTTTGCTCAGTGCTGTTCTTCACTTCGAACAGCCATTAAACGGAAGGTCGTTAAGTGGAGGACTACTTGTACAATCCAAACATTTGAAAATAAAAAGGCTTCTCTTTTTGGGGTCGCCTGATTGAAAACAGCCATCCGTTCCCTCCTTATTTTTATTTAAAAATTAAATCAGAGTGTAACTGGATTCAGTTACGGCAAACGCCCCTCAGGTGCTTAATAAAAGCATTAAAAAAAAGAAAAAGCAGGGGACCTTCTTCCATCTATGGTGGTTATGTCCCAAAGTGAAAAAGTACTGGAGAAAATTGAGAAAATGGCGACAAGAAATAATAGGTGTAGCAATTGAATTTATGCCAGAATTCTTTTTATTAGGCATTATTGGAGGATCATGTATTAAAAATGAAAAATATCTAATACTACACATTGTAACATCTGCAAGAATTGCTTACGTGCAAAAATGGAAGAACCCACAGAAACCCGACGATAAGGAAATAATTAAAAAAACATGAATGCGCAGAAGAGGACAGACCAACTATGGAGTTAAATGACCAAAAGGACTCTGATTATTATTCAGTCTGGACAAAGTGGTACAAATGGACACAAAAAGAAACGCAAATTCACAGTGAGAGATGGAACATTACAATGTACAAATGTATAAATATAGAAAATATCGATAGGAATGTAAAAATATGGATGTTGACCCACCTGTAAGTACAAAAATGTAAATATTCAAAAAAAATCAATCTATCTATCTATCTATCTATCTATCTATCTATCTATCTATCTATCTATCTATCTATCTATCTATCTATCTAAACAGTACCTTGATTCTTGGATTTCTGGAAATCGTTCTCTTTTTCCTAAAAAAAGAAATGAAGGAAGGTCAAAAGAAACAGAAACGCCGGCTCTTTGTGGAGAGCCAAGTTTAATTAACAAGACACATAGACTAAAGGGGTGGGTGGGTTGTATCTCACTGGGTCCCCTTGAAACTTGCATGACAGTTGACAATTTGATGGGGGAGGGGTCCCCTGGGCAGGGGGGAAGTGGTTGTTTGGTGTTGTGGGATGATACCTTGTCAGCCGGGTCCTCTGCCTGTATCTCCTTCAAGGCCGTCCCGTGGCCTTGTACGGCTCTGACCTCCTCCTTCCTCTCCTTCTCAGCTTCCTCGGTGGCCGACTTCTTCTGGGCCTGTGGAGACCACCAGAAGACAGCCATGGAGCCCCCGGTCAACCTCACTCCTCCTCTTCCTACTCCCGGCAACCACCCCCACTCCCGTGCCTTCATTCTAGCAATGACAACGTCACCTAGCTGGGTCATGAAACGTCTAGAACAGCCCTCAGGGGTTGAAAGTGTGTTGTTATTATTATTATTTATAATAATAACAACAACAACAGAGTTGGAAGGGACCTTGGAGGTCTTCTAGTCCAATCCCCTGCTTAGGCAGAAAACCCTACACTACTTCAGACAGACGGTTATCCAACATCTGCTTAAAAAACCTCCAGTGTTGGGGCATTCACCACTTCTGGAGGCAGGTTTTTAATGCCCCCGCCCCCAATGTGCACACATGCACACGCAATTCCCCCCAGGCTCAGCACTCCCCTTGCACCTTGTTTTGGGCCAAGCAGGCCACCCTGAAGCCCCCGGAGGGCGGAAGGGGCCCGTTTCCAGTCTCCCTGTAGGCCTATTCTTCACCCTCTACAGAGGCTTTCGTGGTGCCTGGGGGAGGCGGAAACAGCCTCCTCCATCCCCCTAGAGCAGACCTGGGCAAAGGGCGGCCCACCTGCTGTCTGTGACCGGCCCGTGGAGGTTGGACGGAGAAATGGAGGGAGGAAGGAAGGAAGGAGAAATGGAGAAAGGAAGGAAGGAAACAAGGAAGGAAGGAGATATGGAGAAAGGAAGGAAGGAAACAAGGAAGGAAGGAATAGCATTTTAGACATATACCGCTTCCTACTGCTTTGACAGCCCTTTATAAGCAGTTTACAGAATCAGCCTCTTGCCCCCAACAATCTGGGTCTTCATTTGACAAAGGAAGGAGAAAGGAAGGAAGGAAGAAAGGAGAAATGGAGGGAACCAGGAAGAAAGGAAGGAAGGAAGGGGTGGGCAATTAATTTATAATTATAATATAATATATAATATATAATATAATTATACATATATATATATATATATATATATATATATATATATATATATATATATAATATAAATAATATATATAATATAGTATATGCTTATAATATAATTAACTCAGTTCTACCCAATAATATACAGTATTGGGTAGAACTGAGTTAATTATATTAATCTGGGCCTCTAAAACCATCCCAATTTCTCATGCGGCCCCATGGCAAAATTAATTGCCCACCCCTGCCCTAGAGGCTCCTCCCTTACTTTGAGCTCGGCCTCGGTGAGCCGGCCGTCGATCTTGGCAAAGCCGTCAAAGAGGGTCTTGTACAGCACGTTCTTGCGGGTGTTGGCGTCGTCCGGCGGGAGGTAATCCAGGATGTGGTCCCGGTGCTGCCGGTACATGTCCAAGATGATCCGGAGAGCCGTTTCCCGCACCTCGAAAACCCGGTGCTCCAGAGCTCCTGTGGCAAACTGAGAACGGCAAAGCTTTCCCGTCGGGCTCAGAGCTGAGCATCGAGCACAACCGTTTAGGACATGGAGGGCGAACCAAGGGCACGGGGGCACGTGGAGCCATATCTGCTGCCACGTGAGCCGTTGCCTAAGCTCAACTCCAACGTGCATGTGTGTGCTGGCCAGCTGATTTCTGATTCACGCAGTGGCTCTGGGAGGGCGTTTTCGGCTTCCAGAAAGCTACTGGGAGAGGATGAGGGAGGGAAGCCTTTGGAGCCTGGGGAGGGCGAAACACGAGCCTTTTGGGCCCACCAGAAGTTGGGAAACAGGCCATTTCCGGCCTCCAGGGGGGCAAGGGAAGCTGTTTTTGCCCTCCCCAGGCACTGAATTATGGGTGTGGGCACTTGCGCATGCACAATAGTGGGTGCGCATGTTTTTTCGGCACCTAAGGAAAAAAAGGCTCGCCATCATAGATTTAGGATCTGGAGTGGCAGGAAAAAAAGGATGGTGGGGAGGGGGACACACCTCAAGATAGGCCAGCATGATCTGGTAATCAAGAGTTTCTCAATCTGATTGATACAGAGGGAGATGATTAGGATTATTATAAAATTTGGGGAAAGTTTTATGAATGGATGGAAGCTAAAAATAGTTAAAATGAATAATCATTTTGGAAATGAGGTACAAGCACTAGAAATTAGGTGGTAAAAACCCGGATGATGAAAAAAGAAACGGAGGTAGTACGGAAAAATAATGTGACACAGACTTAAGGTAGTTCATGATTTATATTATCTTAAATAGATAAATTCTGTTAATCAGTTTAATTGTTGGAGTGATCTTTTTTTTCAATAAATAATTTTATATGTATATATTGTTAGGCATTGAAGTGGTATTTTTTGACTCTTGTAATCCAAATAATCTTATTGTTAATTAGCTTGAATGTTGGAGGGATGAAGTTATGATCGTTTAAATGAAAAAGGAAAGCTAAAATGCTCCCTTAATTGTTTATTAGATAAGACAAATTTTATATACAGTGTTCCCTCGATTTTTGCGGGTTTGAACTTCGCGAATAGCCTATACCACGGTTTTTCAAAAAAATATTAATTAAAAAATACTTGGCGGTTTCCCCCCCTATACCACGGTTTTTCCCACCTGATGACGTCATACGTCATCGCCAAACTTTCATCTGAATTTAGAGCTGTGGTAGTGCTGCGGTTAGAATGCAGTACTGAAGGCTACTGATCACTGACTGCCAGTAGTTTGGCAATTCGGAACTCACAAGGCACAAGGTTGACTCAGCCTTCCATCCTTCTGAGGCAGGAAAAATGAGGTTTAGAGTCAGTATATTGTTGGGGGCAATATGCTGACTCTAAACCACTTAGAGAGAGCTGTAAAGCACCCTGAATTGGTACAGTATAGAAGTCTAAGTGGTATTGCTATTGCTATTCTGTGTGTCTGCATGCACATTTGTGTGTCTTCCTTTTTGTGGGGGGTACAATCAATTTAAATTCAAAATCTGTCAGAGTATATAAATAGCAAATAAATAACAAAAAAAATAATTATTAATAAATAATTATG
Source organism: Erythrolamprus reginae (assembly GCF_031021105.1). Taxonomy (NCBI): domain Eukaryota; kingdom Metazoa; phylum Chordata; class Lepidosauria; order Squamata; family Dipsadidae; genus Erythrolamprus; species Erythrolamprus reginae. Next base: position 15,550,451 of record NC_091957.1, read on the forward strand.
TTTATAAATATCAGGATCACTAAGTGTCTTATTCAATGGTGAGTACCAGTAATAATGGTGAGTAAATGGTTGTTAAGGGAATGGGAAATGGTAATTTAGGGGTTTAAAGTGTTAAGGGATGGCTTGTGATACTGTCCATAGCCAAAAATGGTGTACAGTGTTCCCTCGATTTTCGCGGGTTCAAACTTCACGGAAAGTCTATACCACGGTTTTTCAAAAACATTAATTAAAAAATACTTTGCGGGTTTTTTCCCTATACCACGGTTTTTCCCACCCGATGACGTCATATGTCATCACCAAACTTTCGTCTGCCTTTAATAAATATTTTTTTAAATAAACTTTAATAAATAAACATGGTGAGAAATAATCTGAATGGTTGCTAAGGGAATGGAAAATTGCAATTTAGGGGTTTAAAGTGTTAAGGGAAGGTTTGTGATACTGTTCATAGCCAAAAATAGTGTATTTACTTCCGCATCTCTACTTCGCGGAAATTAGACTTTCGCGGGTGGACTCGGAACGCATCCCCCGCGAAAATCGAGGGAACACTGTATACATATTGTTAGTTATGGATGTCCTTTTTTTATCTATGTATGTTTAAGGTGGAGAGAAAAAAAATTATCCCTCCCCTCCCGTTCAAAAAACCCCCCTTCTCAATCTTGGCAATGTGGGGACTTCAATTCCAATTCTAACGCATTTCTTCTGATGTGTATCCCCATTGAGGCTGGGTTACTCTCTTACATATAGTCCCTTTCTCTGCAATCTCTCCTCTCCAGGGGATGGGGGGGGGGAAGAGAGTATGCTGGCTGGGGAAATCTGGGAGTTGAAGCCTACACATCTTGAGGCTGCCTAGATGGAGAAACACCGGTTGTTAAGCATCCAAAGGAAAGTTTTGGTTGTGATGGGACAGAAAGAATGAAAAGAAGAGAGGCCTGTGACACATTTATACAAGGAAAGTCGGAGGCCGTAGGAGGCCAGTGTCCTTACCCGCATGACGTTATCGACGGTGAAGCCAGAGTTCTCGGTGCCCAGGTGTTTCAGCAAGCGTTCCACCAGCTCCACCTGGCTCATGGCGAGGTGTGTGGGGCAGTTGGACCTCAGGGGCTGCACGAGGTGGGCAGGGATGATCTGCAGGGGCTTCACTTCATTGCAAAGGGCCATCTCCTGCAAAGAGGAAGGGCGGGATAATGGTCGGTGGGGGGCAGCCAGGCTTTCCGGGACTACAAGAGACTCAATCGGGAGCACAAAAGGATTTATTTAGGAGGTGCAGGTAGTCCTCGACTTACAACCATTCGTTTGAAGGATTTCTTTATTTATTATATACAAAAAACAGTTGCTGCCCACCTGCCTTCCATTGAGGACCTGTTTACTGCACGAGTTAAAAAGAGGGCGGCAAAAATATTTGCTGACCCCTTGCATCCTGGACACAAACTGTTTCAATTCCTACCCTCAAAGCGTCGCCAAGACAACTAGACACAAGAACAGTTTTTTCTCTGAATGCCCTCAACACTGTCAAACTATTTACTAAGTCTGCACTTATTTATTATTTATTTATTTATTGGATTTGTATGTCGCCCCTCTCCGCAGACTCGGGGCGGCTAACAACAATGATAAAAAACAACATGTAATAATCCAACTAAAAAACCCTTATTATAAAAACCAAACATACACACAAACATACCATACATAACTTGTAATGGCCTAGGGGAAGGAATATCTTAACTCACCCATGCCTGGCGACAAAGGTGGGTCTTGAGTAATTTGCGAAAGACAAGGAGGATGGGGGCCGTTCTAATCTCTGGGGGGAGTTGATTCCAGAGGGCCGGGGCCGCCACAGAGAAGGCTCTTCCCCTGGGGCCCGCCAAACGACAGTTTGGTCGACGGGACCTGGAGAAGGCCAACTCTGTGGGACCTTATCGGCCGCTGGGCTTCTATTTCTACTACTTTTTTCTCATCATTCCTATCACCCATCTCCTTCCACTTAGGACTGTATGACTGTAGCATGTATGCTTAAGATTTGTATTGATATTGATAGTTTCCTGATTGCTTATTTGACCCCTATGACAACCCTTAAGTGTTGCTCCTTGTCGGCAATAAGAAGGCAGGAGGCAAGAATTGCATCTTCTGGGAAGTCACTCCTTCAGGACAAAGCCTGGCCCGTCCTTTTATTATCATCCAGTACCATTAGTCATCAAGTTACATCTCATTGGGTGTTAGAGAATACAGAATCTTATTGGCTAGTTTAAAGCATGGAGGGCCTCATGTCTGCCTCGCGGACAGTGAATGATCAATTATGTTGATGCTTAAAGCCATTGCCTACAGGTCTGGAGGTCCTTTCCAAAGCTGTTTGCAACTGATAAGGAAGCATGTCTTCCAAGGAGAAGGGAGAAATGTATGGAATGTCACGTAGGACAAAAGGTCGTACAGGTCAGAGTGCTTTGCCATGCTGACCTGGAGCCTTTCACAGAATTGCCCATCAGCCCGTGGTTTGCCAGCACTGGCTTTAGTGCTATTCTATCCTCCACATTCCTCATGACAAATGCATCTTTTCTTTTATGTTCACTGAGAGCATCTGTACCAAAGGCAAATTAATTATGGGTCCAATCACAGCCAAAAAAGAATTCTATTTTATACAAGGCAACTTGAAATGGCTTACAACATTCAAATGAAATCATAAATATATGAAGAAACCGAATTGAAATCAATTCCTCATTTTAAAATATTGTATCCAGAAGGTCCAAATACAAAATCCAACAGGGATTCGAGGTGAAAAAAAACTTCTCAAACTAGACAAGAACATTAAAAAAATATATAGTGAATTTTGGAAATCACATTTGAAAATCACATGTGAAGGACCCGTCTCTAAGCTATGTGATGGATAGGATGTCTGTTAACCCTTCATGGCACTGGAACAGATTATCTCAGACCGCCTTCTGCTGCACGAATCCCAGCGACCAGTTAGGTCCCACAGATTGGGTCTTCTCCGGGTCCCGCCTGCCTGCCCGCGCGCCCTCCGCTCGCCCGCCCTTCGCCCGCCCACGCCGTTTGCTCGCGCCGCTTCCCAGCTGAGTCCTGAAGCCAGAAGGCAAAGGCGAACTTCCGCGTTTGGCTTCGGGACTCAGCTGGGAAGCGGCGCTGGGGTTTCCCCACCGCCCACGCAAACTCCTCGCTGCCGCTCACCCACCCTTCGCCCGCCCACGCCGTTCGCTCGCGCCGCTTCCCAGTTGAGTCCCAAAGCCAAACGCGGAAGTTCGCCTTTGCCTTCTGGCTTCAGGACTCAGCTGGGAAGCGGCGCGAGCGAACGGCGTGGGCGGGCGAAGGGCGGGCGAGCGGCAGCGAGGAGTTTGCGTGGGCGGTGGGGAAACTCCTCGCTGATGCCCGCCGCTCGCCCTCCTGCCAGCAAGAGGGGGAAGACCCAGGGAAGCCGCCCAGCAGCTGATCTGCCCGGCGCCATCTACGCATGCGTGGCCATAGAAAAAAAAGGCGCGCATGCGCAGATGGTGTTTTGACTTCCGGGTTGAAAAATCGCCATATAGCCGTTCGCAATGATCGGGATCGCGATACCCGGGGGATCACTGTAATGGGTTTTTAATTGTTTTTAGTATTGGATTATTATAGTATGCTGTCTTGTTATCAAATCAAATCAATCAATCAATCAATCAACAAACAAACAAACAAACAAACAAACAAACCCGACCAGTTGAACCGCCGTCGTCCAACCGAGTTTCCCTGCAGGCAGACTGACCTGGATGAAATTGGCAGCGGCCAACCGGAGGCGGGCCGAGGAGTCCCCCGTCCGGGAGAGGAGGTTGGGGAAGGTCCTCTCCACACAGAAGATGGTCTCCTGCTTGCCCAGCTTATGCTTGGGGATGTACTGCGTGATGCTCATTTTCAGCAGCTTCAAGGAAGCGTGGAAGACCTGGTGCGTTTAAAGGGGGAAGCGGCAACACGGAACCATCCAGGTGAGACATTTTTTGAAAAAAATATTTTTTACTAAATTCATATACATTTTAAAAGAGAGTACATAGTTTGTAATTTCCAGTCATAATTATATTGCTCAAAAAAAATAAAGGGAACCCTTAAACAACACAATATAACTCCAAGTAAATGAAACTTCTGTGAAATCAAACTGTCCACTTAGGAAGCAACATGGATTGACAATCAATTTCACTTGCTGTTGTGCACATTCAACTTTGTACAGAATAAAGTGTTCAATGAGAATATTTCATTCATTCAGATCTAGGATGTGTTCTTTGAGTGCTCCCTGTATTTTTTTGAGCAGTGCATAATACTATAATCTCATCCAGTACAGTAATACCTCATGATACGAACTTAATTGGTGCAAGGAGGAGGTTCGTAAGACGAAACATTGTTTCCCATAGGAAACAATGTAAAGTCAATTAATCCGTGCAACCAAAAAAACCCCCGCAAAAAAACGGCTTTCGGCGACTGCTGGGAAGCCGCGCGGCTGTTTTAAAAGGTGACAGCCGGCCTGGGGGGCTTCCCAGCACCCCCCCCGAACCCGGGTTCGGGGTTTGGGGGGGTGCTGGCAAGCCCCCCAGGCCGGCTGCGACCTTTTAAAACACCCACGCCACTTCCCAGCTGTCTCCTGAAGCCGAACGCTAAAGCCGAACTTCCGCGTTCAGCTTCGGGAGACAGCTGGGAAGCGGCGCGGCTGTTTTAAAAGGTCGCAGCCGGCCTGGGGGGCTTCCCAGCAACCTCCCGAACCGAACCCGGGGTTCAGAAAAATTTTGCCTCTTCTTACGAACTTTTTTCGAGTTACGAACCGGCGTTCGGGAGGCTTCTGGGAAGCCCCGCCGCCCGGCTGTCACCTTTTAAAACAGCCGCGCGGCTTCCCAGCAGTCTCCGAACGCCGGTTCGTAACTCCAAAAAAGTTTGTAAGAAGAGGCAAAATTTTTCTGAACCCCGGATTCGTATCACGAGTTGTTCGTAAGACGAGGGGTTCGTATCTTGAGGTACCACTGTACGACTAAACCAAAATGACAACAAAAGAACAAAATGACAACAGAAAGAAAAAACACATAAAAAGGAGAGAGAAGAAATGAAAACCCAATAGCCCCTCTTCTCTTGCTGTCTTTCCTGACAGCTCACCCTTTATCTTTTCATTTATTTTATGGTTCTTAATAACAATAGCTCATTTTGGGCTTAATGTTAAGCCTATTTTCCCAACTATGTTCCTATTAGCTCTCATTGCAATATGCTCCCATTTTTCTGGCTTCTTTTGGTATGATATGAACCTTTCCTACCATATAGGTTCTATATCTATTTGACATATAACTTCCCTTTCTACAGCTTTCTAACCTTTTTTCTAACCATTCATAAAATATTATTTTACTGAAAGAGTAGTAGATCCTTGGAACAAACTTCCAGCAGACGTGGTTGGTAAATCCACAGTAACTGAATGTAAACATGCCTGGGATAAACATATATCCATTGTAAGATAAAATACAGGAAATAGTATAAGGGCAGACTAGATGGACCATGAGGTCTTTTTCTGCCGTCAGTCTTCTATGTTTCTATATACTTCATGATAGTTCGAGCCCTCCCTATCGTTTAGTTCCAATGTCATTCTGTCTAGTTCTGCCCATTCAAATATATTTTTTTAATATGATATTCCAGGTGAGTCATTTTCAAGGTTTTTAAAGGCCACCTGAAGACAACTGATTTTCCTTTTAGGGTCAGCTGGAAGGAAGCAGGGGCAGGAGAGCAGGGGATGGGGAGGAGCCTTTGGGGGAGAAACAGGTGACCGGGCCTCTCAACCTTCCAGTTTCCCACCTGGACTCACCGAAGAGACGATATCTTTGGTGGCCCTCACGACGAGGAAGATGGCCCCCCGGAGCATGTTCTTCAGCTCCTCCTTTGGCATGCTGGTGGGAGCCTCGGTCATCTTCTTGTAGATGGCCAGCAAGGAGTCCTCGCGATACGACCAGGTTTTGGAGTAGGCGCCGGCCACCTGCGGAAAGCAAGGCAGGTGGTAGGAGAGGGACGGGGCTGGAGATCAGCAACTCCACAAAAGTAGGCCTAGAATGGCTCCTGGGGGCAGGCTCCTTCCCTCACTTCTATAGGTAAAGATTCCGCTTGCACATGCTTTGCTCGTTCCCAACTCTAGGGGGCGGTGCTCATCTCCATTTCAAAGCCGAAGAAGAGCCAGCACTGTCGGAAGACGTCTCCGGGATCATGTGGCCGGAATGATTAAATACCAAAGGCGCATTTTCCCACCAAAGGCGTATCTCCGGAGGGAGTTTGTTCCAGAGGGCCAGGGCCGCCACAGAGAAGGCCCTTCCCCTAGGCCCCGCCAGGTGACATGGTCTGGAGAAGGCCGACACTGTGGGACCTGACCGTCCAGTGGGATGCACGAGGCAGAAGGCGGTCCTGAAGGTCTTCTGCTTCTTGCACCCCAGTGCATGGAGTCTTCACAATCTATTTATTACGAAACCCCTGTGAAATGGCCGTCCGACCCCCAAAGGGACCCTGACCCCCAGGTTGAGGACCGCTGATTCCAAAGGGCTCCACGTGCTGTGTTTTTGCTCCCGGGTTTCTCTCGCAACACTTATTATTATTATTATTATTATTATTATTAATAATAATAATAATAATAATTAGATTTGTATGCCGCCCCTCTCCATAGACTCGGGCGGCTAGACTCATCCCGCCACCTAAACTCTGACCGTCCCCTTACCAGAGTTTCCCCGAAGACGTCGATGGAGGCGCTGGCCTCCCGCAGGGCCTTCTCGGTCAGGGGCTCCGGGTCGCCAACCACCCCGCTCCTGGGCGTGTCCCCCAGCTCCTCCTCCGCCGTCTCGGGCTCCACCAAGGAAAAGCCCTCCTCCTGCTGCTTGCGGATGGCCGGGAGGGGCCGCTCGTCGTAAGGTAAGAACTCGACCTGGGAGGGAAAAGGCCCGGGGGGAGGGGGATCAAAGGGGGGCAGCTGTTTCATGCCCTCCAGGGTGCAGCTCCCGGGGACACACACACACAAACACACACAGCACTCTCAAGGAAGGGAAGTGGGAAGGGTTCTTGCAGAGAGCAAGAACAGCAATAGCATTGAGACTCATATACCGCTTCCTGGTGCTTTTCCAGCCCTCTCAAAGCGGTTGATAGAATCAGCACATATTGCCCCCAACAACCTGGGCCCTCCTTTGACCCGCCTTAGAGGGATGGAAAGCTGAGTCAACCTTGAGCCTACTGAGATTGGATCTTGCCAATTGCTCGCAGCCGGTGATCAGCAGAACTTGCAGGACTACACTCCAACCACTGAGGCTCTATCTCACATCTCTGCCCCTGGACACAAATCTTCCCTCCCATTCTTTCCTTCTTCTAACCTTTCCTTCCTCCCTCCCTCCCTCCCTCCCTCCTTCCCTCCCTGGCACAGTGGTTGGAGCGCAGTAGTGCAAGCTCCTTCTGCTGATCGCTGGCTGCCAGCAGTTGGCAGATCGAATCTCACCAGGTTGACTCAGCCTTCCATCCTTCCAAGGTGGGTCCAACGAGGACCCAGATTGTTAGGGGAAAGAGTGTGACTCTCTGTAAACCGCTTAGAGAGGGCTGTCAAGCACACTGAAGCGATATATAAGTGTGAAGGTTAATGCTAATGTGAAGGGCAGGATAATATTGTTGAAAAAGTTCTCCCACAAGAACTTGGTATTTGAGGAAGAAGGAAAGGAGGGTTAAAGAGAGGCAAAGGAGACAAAAGGGAAGGAAGGAAGGAGAAAAAGAGAAAGGAAAAAAGAATGGAAGAAAGAAGAGAGAGAAGGAAGGAAAGAGAGAGAAGAAAGAAAAAAGGAAGGAAGGAAGGGAAGAAAGAAGGAAGAGAGAAGGAAGGAAGAGAGAGAAGGAAGGAATGAATGAATGAATGAATGAATGAATGAAGGAAGGAAGGAAGGAAGGAAGGAAGGAAGGAAGGAAGGAAGGAAGGAAGGACCTCCCATCTCTGCCTTGGGACTTGGGCTCTCTTCCTCGGAGGGAAAGTCCAGCCTTGTCCTTATCTCCTCCCCACCACCCAACCTCCGGGTTTGGAGAAAAAGGGACAAGAGAAGAAGCAGGGAAGTGTCCACCCAAACTCACCTGGTTGATTTTGGGGAAAGTCTCCTCAGCGATGGGAGCTGCCCGGGCCAGTCCGGGAGAGAAGGCGTGCGAGGGGGCCGGCTCAGGCGAGGGGGCTTCCGGGGGGTTCTCGGGGGGCAACGAGGCAGGTCTCTCCGGCTCGGCTTTCTCCCGCCAGGTAGACAGCAGGGGCTTCTTCTGCTGGAGGGTCGTGGTGGGCTGAGCCACGGGGTCGAGGGGCAAGTCAGGGAGTCGCCGGATCTGATTGGAGGAGAGAAATTCACGCAACCGTTCATTCATTTGTCCCTTTGGCTTTTCAGAAAACCCCAGAGACATCTGGAGGCAAAGTCTCCGGAGGTTTATTTCTCTCTACACAGTAGCAAAAATTGGCTGCCCTTTGACTCCTCCACAGTCACTGGAAGTGTTTGCTGACACATCCTGTTGTGGCCAGTCCATACCTTGTGCAGCTGACCATAGATTCCGAGGACTGAGAGATGCGAGCGGGTTGGCAAGGGAAAGAAAACCAGCCTCTATGAAATGCTATCTAAACCCATATTGTGAAAGCTTGGCCACTTGGAGATGGAGGGACTTCGACTCCCAGAATTCCCCCACCAGCCATGCTTGTTTTCTCCCCTCCCTCTCCAGAGCAGGGAGACAGCAGAGAAAGGGATTAGAAGGGAGTAAGCAAGCCACAATGGGGATACACATCAAAACACGGACTGCAGTGGCTGCCAAATGGTTTCCGAATGCCATTCAAAGTGCTGGTGATGACCTTTAAAGCCCTACATGGCACGAGACCAGATTACTTACGGGACCGCATATAAGTCCCACCGGCCGGTCAGAGTCGGCCTTCTCCACGTCCCATCAGCTAGACAATGTTGCCTGGCAGGACCTATGGGAAGAGCCTTCTCTGTGAGAGCCCCGGCCCTCTGGATTCAGCTCCCACCAGAGATTTGTACCACCCCAACCTCCTTGCCTTTCGTAAGAATTTTAAAACTTATTTATGCCACCAGGCTTGGGGTCATTAGTTCCCAGCCTCTGGCCACTGAATGCCTAATATACTCGTGGTTTGTGCTTGAATGAATGATTTTTGATGTTTAACTTTTTAGAATGTTTTAAATTAACCATCTACATTAATTGGATCCAATTGTATTATCGTACATATGTTGTGAGCTGCCCCGAGTCCATGAAGAGGGGCAGCATGCAAATCAAATCAAATCAAATCAAATCAATCAATCAATCAATCAATCAATAAATAAATAAATAAATAAAAGGAATGCATTAGAATTGGGTGTTGAAGTCCACACATGTTCACATCACCAAGGTTGAGTAACTGTGGCTAATACATCACTGTGGCATATAGCGCCTATCTCCTTGTCACCTAAATTATTCTAATAGAAACATAGAAACATAGAAGATTGATGGCAGAAAAAGACCTCATGGTCCATCTAATCTGCCCTTATACTATTTTCTGTATTTTATCTTAAAATGGATATATGTTTATCCCAGGCATGTTTAAATTCAGTTACTGTGGATTTACCAACCACGTCTGCTGGAAGTTTGTTCCAAGGATCTACTACTCTTTCAGTGAAATAATATTTTCTCACGTTGCTTTTGATCTTTCCCCCAACTAACTTCAGATTGTGTCCCCTTGTTCTTGTGTTCACTTTCCTATTAAAAACACTTCCCTCCTGGACCTTATTTAACCAGGTTCTGGGAGTTGAAGTCCACACATCTTCAAGTAGCCAAATTTGATCTAAAGCAACCATGGACCTTCTAAATCCTATAAAGCCCAAACAGCTGGCTTCCAGAAGTGCCGAGGGGGGAGGCCCCACTTACGGCCAGCTCTGGGTCCAAGAGATTATGAAGCTCCAACTGCTGGTAGACCTTGAGACGATAGTCCTCCATCTGCTGCTTCTTCTCCTTGGCCAGGTCGTAGTCCTCCCTCTTGACGGCACACCGCTTCTCCACCTCATAGCGCCCTAGCCGCTCCCCGACCTGGAACGGGAGCCCCGTGCGGGGCCAGTTGGTCGTTAAGAGAGAAAAACCTCTAAAACACCAGAGCGAACGAGTCCCCGAATGTCCGGTGGACAATTACACGAGTGAATGAATGGACTGGGCATCGCTTCTTCGGCCGTTCCTCAAGTCCACATTCAAAGCCATAAATAAACTAAATCACGGTTTGTTTAAGAAACTGGGTTTCCCCAATCCAACAGCAGAGCTCTTGATCTTCAACATCCAGAAGGGAAAAAAGCCTTCTACACATTTCGGATGCGGAAGAGAACGAGAAAGGAAGGACCTCAATTAATTTAATTTAATTCATTCCATTCATAAGCCGCCCAACTTCTTTTGAACTCTGGCTGGCGAACAAACAACGCAAACAGTATAAAACAAGCAACAGTACAAAACATGATTTGTACCGCCCCGGTCTTCCGCAAGGCCTTGAGAATGTATTTCTGCCGACAGGCCTGGGAGTCATTGCAATTTTAACATCTGCCCTGGCCTATGGGTGAAGTATGATAGGATGAATGGGGACAGTTGGTTATTTAAATATATAAGGGTTTTACAATTCAACTTAAATTAGAGCCGGGGTGGCGCAGCGGGTACAGTGCTGTACTGCAGGCCACTGAAGCTGACTGTAGATCTGAAGGTCAGAGGTTCAAATCTCATCACCGGCTCAAGGTTGACTCAGCCTTCCATCCTTCCGAGGTGGGTAAAATGAGGACCCGTATTGTGGTGGGGGAGGGGCAATAGGCTGGCTCTGTTAAAAAGTGCTATTGCTAACATATTGTAAGCCGCCCTGAGACTAAGGAGAAGGGCGGCATAAAAATAGAATAAATTTAAAAAAAAATTAGATTTCTATGTGTTTGTAGTAGTGAGAATTTTAGAGAATTTTAATATTAGAAGTCTTCATATTTTGAATTTGTTTACTGTGAGCTGCCCTGAGTCACAGGAGGACGGCATAGAAATCTGATCTATCTATCTATCTATCTATCTATCTATCTATCTATCTATCTATCTATCTATCTATCTATCAATCAATCAACAGCATAAAACAATATAACAATATAAAATCCCTCAACATTCATTCAATAAACACATTCCCTCCTTCTGGCCGGAGCTGAGTGGCAGAGCTCAATGGCCCAAGGCCTGTTGGCAGAGCCAGGTTTTCAAGGCCTTTTGGAGGGTAGAGGGGGCGGTATGAATCTCTGGGGGTGGCCAGAGCCACCCCAGAGAAGGCCCTCCCCCGTGCTCCCGCCGGTCGGCATTGTTTGGCTGACGGGACCCGGAGAAGGCCGACCCTGTGGGCCTGAGAGCAGCCGAGTCCCTTTCCACAAGCATGCTCCTCCCCCCTGCCGGCTTGGCCACACCAGCACCGCTACCTTCTGCAGATCCGCGATGGCCTGCTTCAGCTTCTTGGCGTGGTCGTAGTGCTCCATGTGCACGGCCTCGTGCTTCTTCTCGTCCAGCTTGCGGATGATCTGGGCCACCTCCGGATCCTGGTACATGTCAAAAGCCAGATCGTCCAGCGGAGAAATGGCGTCGGGCTTCCTGGAATGAAGGGGGAGAGTGGCAGTTTGGGACGGTGCTCCAGGCCCACGCTGGGCAGGCGGGGGTGGGGAGGGAGGAAGGGAAGGGAAACGGCCGTTCTCACCCAGAGTAGCTTCCCTCGAGGAGGGCCGAGTCGTCCAAATTGCTCCCAAGGTAGTGGTCGATGAGCTTCTCCCTGTCAGACTGGATAAAACAAATTAATAATAATAATAATAATAATAATAATAATAATAATAATAATATATTAGATTTGTATGCCACCCCTCTCAGCAAGAAGAAAGAACTTTTGACAAAAATGGACACAATGCAGGCGAATGAAAGCAACCCTGAAATGCAGGCAGCCCTTGACCCTTTGGAGTTACGACGACACTGAAAAAAAGTGATTCACAACCATTTTCGCACTTATAACCAGTGATGGGCTCCTACGGGTACGGTCAGGTACGCAGAACCGGTAGAAAAAAGTTTTTCTTTTTTCCCCTTCTGGGCTCTGGGTATGTTCTTCCTATCGCAGTCAAAGAGGTTGAATGTGTATGTAATTGTGCATACTTGTGTATGTGTACATACACGTACAGTTTATATAGTAGATAATGTATATTTTTGTGTGCCTGCATGTAATATGTATGTATACATATGGCATATATACTTGGGGAAAAGGAATCCTCAATCTTATTGTATTGGCAGTTCTGTGTTAGCAAAAACTTCAGAAGAAAAGGATTTAAGGGTAGTGATTTCTGACAGTCTCAAAATGGGTGAACAGTGCAGTCAGGCGGTAGGGAAAGCAAGTAGGATGCTTGGCTGCATAGCTAGACGTATAACAAGCAGGAAGAGGGAGATTATGATCCCGCTATATAGAGTGCTGGTGAGACCACATTTGGAATAATACTGTGCTCAGTTCTGGAGACCTCACCTACAAAAAGATATTGACAAAATTGAACGGGTCCAAAGACGGGCTACAAGAATGGTGGAAGGTCTTAAGCATAAAAGGTATCAGGAAAGACTTAATGAACTCAATCTGTATAGTCTGGAGGACAGAAGAAAAAGGGGGGACATGATCAATACATTTAAATATGTTAAAGGGTTAAATAAGGTCCAGGAGGGAAGTGTTTTTAATAGGAAAGTGAACACAAGAACAAGGGGACACAATGGGAAGTTAGTTGGGGGAAAGATCAGAAGCAACATGAGAAAATATTATTTTACTGAAAGAGTAGTAGATGCTTGGGACAAACTTCCAGCAGATGTGGTAGATAAATCCACAGTAACTGAATTTAAACATGCCTGGGATAAACATATATCCATCCTAAGATAAAATACAGAAAATAGTATAAGGGCAGACTAGATGGACCAGGAGGTCTTTTTCTGCCATCAGTCTTCTATGTTTCTATGTTTCTTTATACATAGAATTAAAGAGCATATTTTGGATGTTCCGTCATAGTCAATAGAGAAGGAAATTGTATCTCTTGGAGGCGGGGAGAGGCCAGGCACCCTAACCCTAACACTTGATGTGAGTGAGGTCACTTTGGTCATCTTTAAGCCCCCCTCTGATCGTCAACCCACTCCCATCTGGTCACTTGACTGGCAAGCCACACCCACAAAACAAGCCACACCCACAGCATGGTAGTAAAAAAAAAATTTGCAGCCCATCACTGCTTATAACCATCGCAGCATCCCATGGTTGTGTGGACAAAATTCAAACTGTACACTTGTATCAAGGACTACCTGCAGACCGTTGCTCCTTGAGTTACGTCCGTAATGCAGTCTGCCTATCACAGTCGCAACTTAGGACGGTTGCAAATCTTTGTTTAATTGGGGGCAAACAGGAAAAGACCCTCTTTGCATTTTGTTTTCCCTCCTGCAAAATTCCCGGGACGCACCTGGCTGTTCTCATGGCTCAAATCTGCAGGTTCTCCAATGATGTTTATTGCCACAAGAGCAACCTGGAAAAACAAGAGGGAGGAAAGAGAGAGAGAGTGGAGCTTCTGAGATCCTTCAAAAGCCGTTTGGGAGCCGTCTTGACGTCTTATTTATTTTGGTTTCAAGAAAATGAGAGAAGAATCCAATAGGCCACAGAAACAAAGTTAGCTACCGTATTTTTCGGACTATAAAGCCACCTGATTATAAGACACACCTAAGTTTTGAAGAGGAAAACAACAACAAAAGCTCTTGTCCTGTGTGTGCCCCCCCCCCCCATTTCTAGGTCTTTTTTCTGGACCTTTTCCAGCTTTTTTTCTGCCCGTTTTCAAGGCTTTTTCTGAGCTGTTTTTGAGTGTTTTTTCTGTCTGTTTTTAGAGCCTTTTTCTGGCCCATCTTTTGGAAAGAAGCAACCCGAAAAGAACCCTCAGAAACAGGGAAAAAGGGCTTGAAAATGGCCCAAACAAAGCCTAAAAATGGGCTGGAAAACGACTTGAAAACAGTTTGGCAAAAGCCTAAAAAACAGTCCAAAAGAGGCCTGGAAAAGGTTGAAAAAAGCCCTAAAACAGGGCAGGCAGGAGCCAAAAAACTACTGGTGGCTGGGCAGGGCTTTGGTCTATAAGATGCACAGATATTTTAACCCCCTTTTTGGGAAACAAAAAAAGTGCATCTTATAATCCGGAAAATACAGCGCATTGTTTTTAATTATCCATGTAGGAAATTCAACTATTACATCCTACATTATTTATTTTTTATTAATAATAAACTTAATAATTTGTATTTTTTTCAGGCAAGTTATGGCCCCTATAGACAGGATCTCTCTGGCCATTCAAAATCAGAATATTACTATCAACCTCAATGATTTTTACACTGTGTTCCCTTCAATTAGTGCTTCCAAACCCATTGGACTTTAGCTCCCAATTCCCTGTCACCAATGCATTATTTCTGATGTGTATCCCACTGTGTCCTCTCTTATAATCCCTTCCCTGCAATCTCTCTGCTCTGTTGGGCGGTGGAAGGACAAGCATGGCAGGCTGGGGAATTCTGGGAGTTGAAGTCAACACATCTCGAAGTTGCTGAGGTTTGGAAACATTGATCTAAAGGGGCCCAGTTTTTACCTGGCTGTACAGGTTGTACTGATTGGCGTAGTTTTTGTGGAAAGTCAACTTTAGATATTGGCCAACTGCATCCACATAGACTGATTTTAATTCCCGGGCCCTGTAGCCGGTCTTTTCGTTATCGGAAAGGGAGACATAACTGTAGAGGAGGGGAAAAAAGAGAGATTTAATGTAGATTATATTTTACCTGTATTATGAACATTTTGGTGCTGATGGACGTTCAATATTTTATGTTTTAAGAAAAAGATGTCTGGAATGAATTAGTGAGCTGCCAATAGGTCTGTTCTGGGTCCTATTCTTTTTAATATGTTTGTTAGTGACATAGGGGAAGGTTTGGTAGAGAAGGTTTGCCTATTTGCCAATGACTCTAAAGTGTGCAATAGGGTTGATATTCCTGGAGGCGTCTGTAATATGGTAAATGATTTAGCTTTACTAGATAAATGGTCAAAGCAATGGAAACTGCAGTTTAATGTTTCCAAATGTAAAATAATGCACTTGGGGAAAAGGAATCCTCAATCTGAGTATTGTATTGGCAGTTCTGTGTTAGCAAATACTTCAGAAGAAAAGGATTTAGGGGTAGTGATTTCTGGGTGAACAGTGCAGTCAGGCAGTAGGGAAAGCAAGTAGGATGCTTGGCTGCATAGCTAGAGGTATAACAAGCAGGAAGAGGGAGATTATGATCCTGCTATATAGAATGCTGGTGAGACCACATTTGGAATACTGTGTTCAGTTCTGGAGACCTCACCTACAAAAAGATATTGACAAAATTGAACGGGTCCAAAGACGGGCTACAAGAATGGTGGAAGGTCTTAAGCATAAAACGTATCAGGAAAGACTTAATGAACTCAATCTGTATAGTCTGGAGGACAGAAGGAAAAGGGGGGACATGATCGAAACATTTAAATATATTAAAGGGTTAAATAAGGTCCAGGAGGGAAGTGTTTTTAATAGGAAAGTGATCACAAGAACAAGGGGACACAATCTGAAGTTAGTTGGGGGAAAGATCAAAAGCAACATGAGAAAATATTATTTTACTGAAAGAGTAGTAGATCCTTGGAACAAACTTCCAGCAGACGTGGTAGATAAATCCACAGTAACTGAATTTAAACATGCCTGGGATAAACATATATCCATCCTAAGATAAAATACAGAAAATAGTATAAGGGCAGACTAGATGGACCATGAGGTCTTTTTCTGCCGTCAGACTTCTATGTTTCTATGTGTGTTGTAGGTTATTGCCGATTATTGCAACGATACAGAAAACCTATCTTGTCAATAAAAAGCATCTCACTATTCTGTCTTATTTAAGTCTAAAACTTATACTTTCTGTGTATTTAGGGAAAAGAGTAAAATGTGGGTTAACTATCCATGTCTATAAGAATATGGAATGCCCTCTGTGGGTAGGATAGGATCAAACCTATGTGCGCAACCCACCCCTTTGATTAGAAATCATGTCTTTGTATCTGTGATTTCTACAGTGTGTGTTGGACGGGGCCTCCATCTTTTTCATAGACCCACCCCAAATCTCAAATTATTGTCTTGAAATCCTAAGCTATCCACAAATTCTCTCAAATTCCTAAGGGAAGGAGAATAAGCAAAGGGTCAGCCAGGCATTCACAAACACGTCTTTTAGGATCTGTGGCTGCTTATCTGGAATTGCGCCTTGCTTTTACAGTTGGTCCGAATCGGAATCAGCCAGAGGGCTGGGCAAATGCCATGTGCCCACTGACCACCTATTTCTGCTGACTGATCCCTTGAGGGCAGGAAAACCGACAAATGTCAGGGAAGGGAAAGCTCACCCAAGTCTCTGGAACTGCTCTGTTTTATAGGGTGCAAAATAATCAGGCAGGTTTTCACTGATATAGAACTCAATTTTGCTGGAGATCATATATTGGTGAGCCAGGAGCTGCAATTTTCGAATTCTGCACCTTTCCACCATCTGGAGGACTATTTCTTGGGGGTACTGGCAGAGTCTGAAAATAAAGAAGATTTCTTTGATTCCCCATGCCAGGGTTGGAATGGAGGGAATATTTTATTACACTCAGTGACCAGGGGAAAGGAAGTGACAAAGGAAGGAAGGAAGGAAGGGAGAAAGAAAGGAAGATAAAAAGAGAGGGAGTGAAGGAGGAAAGGTAGAAAAAGAGTGGAAAGGGAGAGAAGAGAGAGAAGGAAGGAGAAAGGGACAGAAGAAAAAAAAGCAAGGAAAATAAATTGTCATGTCTCTATAAAGCTAAGCTCTCTGAATATCCCTAATTCAATGTGGATAAGTTTAACATGACATAAAATACTCTAGCCATAGGACTCTAAAAACCTAGAAAATTAACATAAATGCATGAAACGTATGATTTATGAGAAAACTTTCTTGGCTGACTGTTTTACAATCCTGGGCTTGAATTACGACCTTTTCACAATTCTGTTTTCCTAACAGTGGAGATGAAAGACATGCTAAACTTTTTAAAAGGTCTCTGACTGAGAAATTGTATTTTTTTCTAGTTGCTTTATTGTCCGGGGAAATAATCTTTTTTTGAACAGTGGAAAACAGAAGGGCTGCATATAAATTTATTTAATTGTTCAATTTCTTTAAATACAAGAAAACATTCTGGATTCTTGCAAGACTCCCCCAAGAGCACATTAAATATCTAGAATATCTTAGGACCTGACCTTGGCGACCTCCATCCGTTGACCGTTGGCGCGTGAACCATCAGTTCCTTGGCACTGAAGCCGTCCTCATGTCCGGATGAACTTATAACCATAAACCCAATCTTATGTGGCATCCTGCCCTCTTGTGCTAACTGGGAAGAAAGAACAGCCAGCTTTTTACAAAAGAAGCAGCTTCTCGCCATTAAAGATTACAGAGTTTTAATATCTTATATCTTATATAAGAAACGCCTTATGGTTAGTATGGGAGAAAGTTAAGAGAACAATATTTAAAGATACCAGTCTGGCTTTTGATGACGGAAGCACTAATACATACAAATATTGTTAACATGGGAAATATTGTCAGGTATAAAGATATTTTGAAAAAGATACTAAATTATACGGTTTTTATATGAAGTTGACAGAATTAGATAAGATAATTAACAGGAACAGGAGAGAGGATGATAAAATGACTTCTCCAAGATGGTGCCGACAACAACAGCCTTGGTGAAATACTGTCCAAATGGTTTCTTTGAACTTATCTTTTCTTTTATGAACGTGAAGAGCATATGCAATAAAGACAAATTTCTTGTGCGTCCACTCACACTTGGCCAATAAAATTCTATTCTATCCTAAATACATAAATATGAAAATATATAAATATAAATACATATGTATGGGAACATATTTTTTGCTGATGAGTGAAAAGGAAAGGAGACTAGTTATAGATCTGTTTGGAGCTTATCAACCATATGACACTGGTTATTTTATATTAATGTTTTTAAATTGATTTTTAAATTTTATTATTAGATTTGTAATATGTTGTATTATTGCTATGTTGTGAGCCGCCCCGAGTCTTTGGAGAAGGGCGGCATACAAATCTAATAAATAATAATAATAATAATAATAATAATAATAATAATAATAAGTCGGCATATGTTTCTCTCTCTGAGCACAAAGAGAAAATATCTGCTGCCCACTCCGCCTAGGCGTCAGGAAGGGGATTCAGCCAGTAAAGGCTCAACTCCATCCAGGAGCTCCAAGAAACATTTGTTTGATTTCTGTAGCTGTCTCTCTCGATGTTAATTCTGGGTAACTACAGTACAGGAATGGAACACATTTTGCTTGTCCAGTGTTAGCACGCACAAATGTTTTGCATGTGTTGGAATGGCGTGGTTTTTTTTCGCATGTACTGTGTTTGCATGCCCATGCTTTGCATAGGTTGGATTGGCACGTTTTGCACGCACAGCAGTTTTGCATGCATATGAGATTGACATGTTTTGCATGTTCTGGGCTTGCATGCATGTACCCCCTCACCGCCCAGCCCACCTGGAATCGATCCGTCCGTCGTGGCAGGCGGGGGCGGCCTCTTCTGCTCGCGCGTCCTTCACCACCATGAAGACGACTGCGGGGAGGGGGCCAAAAAAGGGGAGGGGGCGCACAGCTCACCTTGACTGGCTCCTCTCGGGTCCGGCGATGCTCCCCTCCCCCCATCCCGATTATAATAGTATATGTTATATATATATAATACTATCAATCCCAATGATAGTAACGCGACCCCCCCGGTCTATTAGCCCCCCCCGCTGCCATCTAGTCGCGGGCAGTCCCACTGGCCCTCGCTCTCAGGAGAGGCTCCGCCCCTTTCCCTCCCGCCCCAAGAGAGCCCCCCTAACCCCCCCGTTGGGGAGGGGCGGCCAAGAGAAGGGGAGCCCCCCCGCCCCATCTGCCCCCCTCGCCTCCTACTTTATTCCGGCTCCATCACCAGGGCCTCTGTTCCCTTAGCAACCGCTGCGGCACCACTGCGCAGGCGCGAGCGCGGCGGCACAGTGGCGGGCCGGCGTGGAGGGGAAGCGAATGGGACGCCGGCGGCGGCGTTCTTCCGTGCGTGCGCCGCCGCCGCCGCGGATTGGCTACCTCCGGACCAATCATGGTGTAGGGAAGCGCCGGGCGCGGTTTCAAGATGGCGCCTAAGGCCTTCAAAGTGCGGGCTGGGCCCGGAGGGCGCAAATACGGGCTGGCAGCTGGGAGCCTGGCGGAGCTGCTGCGGAAGGCCTCCCGGCTGGAGGTGGGCAGGCGGGAGGAGAGGCGGCGGCGGGGGAGGGGGGTGATGGCCGACCGACTGGTGCAGGGGTAGGCAAAGTTGGCTATTATGACTTGTGGACTTCAACTCCCAGAATTCCTGAGCCAATCATGCTAGCACAGGAATTCTGGGAGTTGAAGTCCACATGTCATAGAAGAGCCAGCTTTGCCTAACCCCTGGACTGGCCGGAGCGTCTCTGTCCGACTAACGGTTCCCTTGACGGGCTTTTCCGCTTCCCTGCAGCCGCCCGTGGTCGAGGGCTGCCGGCTGGGCTTCTACGAGGACGGCGTCCAAGTCAGCGAGGAGGATTTCCCTGACCTGCCCGAGGACGACGAGCTGATCCTGCTCCGCCCCGGGGAGGAATGGAACGGGTGTAAGTCGGGGGGGGGGGGGGCACACACCAATGACACACCCATGACACATGAAACACGCACACACAAACACACCGGAGCTCCTCTTCCAACCAGCCCCAAATAGAGTTGGTTTCTAGCCCTGTTAGGAATTTGGGGGGAAAAAAACTTTTATCTTAGTGAGGACTAGCGTCTTGTCTGTCTGCAAACACCACTCTGAGGACTAGCAACTTGGACACACTACAAAATGTGCAAACCTCAGAGTCTTAATTCAATATACAGATGCATAAATACACACATATTTATACAGTATGTATTCTCCTTTCCTTTTCATTATCAGCAAAAATATGTTAACACTTATAGATTATATTTGTTGGCTATAAAAAGTTTATTTGCATTGGAATATGGCCCCAGTGGGGCCGAGAAGCAATTCAATTCAATTTATTAGATTTGTATGCCGCCCCTCTCCGAGGACTCGGAGCGGCTCACAAGAGGACAATACACAATGCTTCTCTCATGTTTGGGTATAGCAGGGTGATTTGACAGGGGAAATATTTATACATCAACTAATCAGCATACATCAATTACCCCACTGACTCACCAGGAAGTTTCAACACAGCGTGCAGCTGCTGAGCCAGCACACAACACCCACTCACCCACCCACCAGTATTTAGAGAGAGAGAGAGAGAGAGGGAGAGAGATTGCCATTAAAGCTAATCATCTGCAAGAATGAATAACCCTTGGTTTTCTTGTGTTTTTCTCTGGGAAGACGTCAGTGAAATCGAGCGCTTCCTGAGCACTTTTTCCAGCTGTTCCTCTCACATGGTCCAGGAAGCTCAGAGGCTGCTGTCAGGTGAAGAGGCTCCCATGAGGTGCAAATTGCTGTCTGACCTGATTCAGAATCTCAGTGAAAATATTTCTGCAGAAAGCAGACAGGATGACGAGAGGTGGTTTGAAGGTCAGTTCTGAGCCAATGTCTTGTCTGGTCTGTGGGTGAAAATGCTCAGGATGTCGAGAGTTTTGGGAAACGCAGCCTTAAGGACTGGAAACTTGACAATCTCACTTAGATTTGGAATGTGGCTCCAAGACGCTTTTTGGGGGAAAGCAGAGGACTGATAGATTCTTTTCCTACCATTCCTAGGGGTTGAATCTCGGTTTAAGACCAAGTCCAGTTATATGCGCCACAGTTGTGAAAGCAGAATCCGTGGATACATGAAAGAGGTAACGTGGCTTGCAAAACTCCCTACTCAGTCTTTATCTTGACCTTAAATTTTTGGAGGCAAAGTCTGCCTCTGCCATACCTACCGTATTACCCAACCATTGTTTAGGATGATTAGGTATTCGGCAAATCATTGATTGACCCTTTCCTCGTTGCTTGAACCGATTAGCACTTAACAGTCAAACAAGTTGCTTATTTTTGCATGATTACTTTGTAGCCAATTACTATCTCATTTATTAAATAAAAAAAAAGAAAAGCTTAAAATTCAAAGTGAAGCACAGTTTGATACACACGCTGCACTAAAATATATTTCATATTTGTAATTCTTTCCATATTGTGCTCTTAATTACATGGAAACGAGTGTACTTTTTATGGACTGCAAAAGGCTACCTGATAATATAGACACAGATCTTTTAAAGCTGCTTTGGGATTTTCTTTCTTTTATGTTATGGGCAAGGCAAACTCTATAATTCCCTGCATTTTTGCCGTCCTATTTCATACTTTGGTTTCACCATTATGCCTTGCCCATAACATAAAAGAACATATTCAGGGTTTGAATTAGCATTTAATCTATCAGGTTTCAGTTTGGTTTGTTAAAAAAAAAAACACTCTGAAGTTTGCTTTTGGGAAAGGAACATTGATTATCTTTGAATAATATTTATAAATAAGACATTTAAAACTTGCGTTTCTCCCTCCAAAGGTTGGGGGTTACATTTCTGACTTCCCTCCCACCCTTAAAAGGAAACTCGGTGAGATCGCTGCAGCTATGGTGGAGAAACTGAAGTTGGAGAAATACAACAGCTTTTATTTTGACCGGAATGAACAGACCCGGCGCCCCCTCTGCACCTCGGAAGGCTGGTTCTCTTGCCAAGTAAGTAGTAAGAAAATCAAAGCAAACTGTAAAAGCAAAGGCGTTGAACATTTTTATTTTCCTTCTTTTAGTGGCATCGACTGGTTCACACTTTCCAAAGTTGAACCTTCGGCCAGGCACTGCAGGACGCGTGGGGAGAGAGGGAGGGTCTTTCAGGTCGGTGCCCACAGGCACAGGGGTGTTCACACTGGCTTTACAGAGAAGCCAGCTATCCCAACCTACAGCGGCCATGCCAAAATAAAACCTACAGGTAGTTCTCAACTTAACACCAATTCATTTAAAGGGTCCTAAGTTCCTTTTTGCAGTGCTGTCGGTCCTTCGGTCACTGAATGAATTGTTGTAATAATAATAATAATAATAATAATAATAATAATAATAATAATAATAACAACAACAACAACAACAATAACAACAACAATAACAACAACAACAGAGTTGGAAGGGACCTTCGGTCACTGAATGAATTGTAATAATAATAATAATAATGAATTGTAATAATAATAATAATAATAATAATAACAACAACAACAACAATAACAACAACAGAGTTGGAAGGGACCTTGGAGGTCTTCCAGTCCAACCCCCTGCTTAAGCAAGAAACCCTATACTACTTCAGACAGATGGTTATCCAACATCTGCTTAAAAACTTCCAGTGTTGGAGCCTTCACAACTTCTGGAGGCAAGCTGTTTCACTGATCAACTGTTCTGACTGTCAGGAAATGTCTCCTTAGTTCTAAGTTACTTCTCTCCTTGTTTAGTTTCCACCCATTGCTTCTTGTCCTACTCTCAGGTGCTTTGGAGAATAGCTTGACTCCCTCTTCTTTGGGGCAACCCTGAGATGCTGGAAGGCTGCTATCACGTCTCCCCTGCTCCTTCTTTTCATCAAAGTAGCCATGCCCAGTTCCTGCAACCGTTCTTCCTATGTTTTAGCCTCCAGCCCCCTGATCCTCTTTGTGGCTCTTTTCTGCACTTTTTCTAGAGTCTCAACATCCTTTTTGCATCGCGGCGACCAAAACTGAATGCCGCATTCCAAGTGTGGCCTTACTAAGGCCTTATACAGGGATATTAACCCTTCACGTGATCTTGATTCTATCCCTCTGTTGATGCCCCGAGTCCTTGGAGAGGGGCAGCATAAAAGTCCAATTAATAAATAATAAATAAATAATGCAGCCTTGTAAGTTGGGGACTACTTGGATTCACCTTGGTTGTGTCCCTTGGCTACAGGGCCCTTTTGACACCGACGACTGCTCCCGGAGACACTCCATCAACCCTTACGGGAACAAAGAAAGCCGGATTCTGTTCAGCACGTGGAACCTCGACCACATGTAAGTCCCACCCTGTTCGGTCAGTATATTTGGCCTCTCCTGACGATGGACCGTGTGTAAACCCAAAAATATTCCTTGAATTTTAAATTCCGTGGACCTCCCTACCTGGCTGAGCAACTGGCTGCTGTATGTAGGGAGGTGGAAGAATTTCAAAATAAAAAGCAGTATCATTTATTAAAAGCGTATGCCACCTGTTAGCAATTCTGGACAGTTTATTAGCAGTCTTCAGTTTATGACAACTTGCTTAGCGGCAGTTTAAAGTTGCAACAGTCCTTGAAAATCGTACAGGTAGGTCCTTGACTTAACAATTGTTTGTTTAATGACCCAAATTAGAACAGCACTGGAAAAAGTGACTTAACGACAGTTTTCCACACTTTTGACTGTTGCAGCATCGTGATCAAAATCCACAAACGTCCTGTGAGGACATCGCAGCCTTTTGAGGGGGTCCACAGGTTGAGAACCACTGATTTAAAATATGAAAATAATTATGTAGCAAAGATATATACTTTTTTTTTTTTAAAAAAGGCTAGACTAACTCAAGAAGGGAAGTTGAATAGCTTTGCTTTGGCCGGAAAAGGACTCCAGGTGACAGCGCAGTTTACCTTCGGACCTACCTTAGCCTCCTGTTCCCTGTTCCTCAACTATCTAAGGCAGGGTTTTTCAACCAGTGTGCTGTGGCACACTAGTGTGCCGCGAGACATGGTCAGGTGTGCCGCGAAGCTCAGAGAGAGAAAGAAAGAAAGAGAGAGAGAAAGAAAGAGAAAGAAAGAAAGCAAGAGAGAAAGAAAGCAAGAGAGAGAGCAAGAGAGAGAAAGAAAGCAAGAGAGAGAGAAAGAGAGGGAGGGAAGGAGAGAGAGAGAAAGATATAGAGGGAGGTAAGGAGGGAGAGAAAGAGAGCAAAAAAGAGAGGAGGGATGGAGAGAGAGAAAGAAAGAGGAAGGAAGGGGGAGAGAGAGAATTTTTTTGTCCAAACTTTTTTTAGCCCCCCCCCCGCCCCGCTCAATGTGCCCCAGGGTTTCGTAAATGTAAAAAATGTGCCGCGGCTCAAAAAAGGTTGAAAATCACTGATCTAAGGCTTAGGTAATTATTATCTCTGGGACCACCTTCTGCCGCACGAATCCCAGCGACCAGTTAGGTCCCACAGAGTGGGCCTTCTCCGTCAACTAAACAATATCGTTTGGCGGGACCCAGGGGAAGAGCCTTCTCTGTGGCGGCCCCGGCCCTCTGGAACCAACTCCCCCCAGAGATTAGAGTAGCCCCCGCCCTTCTTGCCTTTCGTAAGCTCCTTAAAACCCACCTCTGCCGTCAGGCATGGGGGAACTGAGATATTCTTTCCCCCTAGGCTTCTACAATTTATGTATTTTATGTTTGTATGTATGATTGGTTTTTAAAATAAGGGTTTTTAGCTGTTTTAGTATTGGATTGTTGCATGTTGTTTTTACCACTGTTGTTAGCCGCCCCGAGTCTACGGAGAGGGGTGGCATACAAATCCAATAAATAGATAGATAGATAGATAGATAGATAGATAGATAGATAGATAGATAGATAGTTGAGGAACAGGGAACAGGAGGCTGAGTGACTTATTGCTGAGGGTCTTCCATTCTTGAAACAACAGCAGCCAAGCCATTTCTGTAGCCACTTTATTCTGAATTTTCCTGGCCTCACGGAACATTGATTTGGCACTAGTCCTCAAGATTTTACAAACAGCCCTGGAATAATACTAAGGATGTTGAAAACACTTAGCCTTCTTTTCTGTTTCAGAATTGAGAAGAAACGGGTGGTCCTGCCCACCTTAGTCGAGGCCGTGAAAGACTGCAACGGGAAGAAAATTGACTGGGAATATTTTTACCAGCTCCTGTTCACCAGGGAGAATTTGAAACTGGTGCACATTGTGTGCCACAAGAAAACGGTCCACAATCTCGTTTGCAACCCCCAAAAAATCTACCATAAACAAAAGGCAGGCCGGAAGAATAAGCACCCGGTTCAATTGTCGAAAATGAAAAAAAAGACCAGCGCCAAACTTTCTAAAAATGAGGACAACAAACCCCCCACCCCACCCCCCACCCCGCCCCATAGCTGAGAAGGAACCCACTTAACGGCTGTGCCATTTGCTTAATGATAACTGCCAAAGAGGTGTCGAATCAAATTTGTTTGGCCATTTTTGTTTTTTAAATGATTGCTTTTTAAACACCATTCCATATTTTTTTTAAAAAAGATTTAAGAATAGATTATATAAATTATAAATTCTATTACTTATCTAAGTGATGAAAGCAGTTCCTTTCATTCACCGTGATTATTTTGTGGTGTCAATCTAAGGCAGCAAAATCTTGTGAACATTTGTATCTTTTTTTTTTAAAAAAATACCCATTTCTTGAGCTCTAAAATAGATCCTTTTATTCATAGGGACAGATGTGCCCAAACAGGGAGGGCCCACATACCTGCCATCGTTTTATTTAAAACCCATCCAACATTTATGTTCACAGAACGTAATAAACCCGGCTTTAATGTGTGCAGTCCACAGCTCAGCCAAATTTTACAAACTTCAAAACAGCTCTGAACGAACTCAGAATATGGTTTTAAAAATGAGCTTTCAGATAAGGAGAGAAGTGATAAAGCCTGGGGGGAAAGAAGCATACAGAATAACAAGAGTTGGAAAGGACCTCAGAGGTCATCTAATCCAACCCCCTGCTCCAGCAGGGGTCTCTATTCCAATCCTGGTCAAATCTTTATTTTGAAGACGGCACCCACAACTTCTGGGTGGGTCTGTTGTCGCTCCCTTGAGTCCAAGGGCTCTTGTCAACATGGTCGTTGTAGTGGGCGCTGTGACCCATGGGCTTTGCCAGAAACTGACACCTTGGTTTTCCGAGTAGCCCAAACGCTGGTTCTTGCTGAAGAATACAAACTCTAGAAGATTCTACAACAGCGAGGGACATTTTAAAGTCTTCAAGCCATCTGGAAAAGGAAAAAATTCACCCGGGATTGGTTCTCGCTGGCCTTCAAACCCCCTTCGGTGAGAATCGCCAACCTTCAGACTGCCTCGTCTCCACTCTCCTCCTCTTCCTCTTTGGCGATGAAATGCATTCTTCGGAACTCCCGCCGGCTGGTGTTGGTCCGTGAGAAGGAGGCCGGTGGGAGGTCCTAGAAGAAAGAGACCCCACCTTCAGACCTAGTAGCCCTCAATTGGCATGGTCTTCAATTCCCCCAGATTATTTACGGGACCGTCTTCTGCCTCATATGTCTCCGGGTTTCGTCAGCCAAGCAATGTCGGCTGGTGGAACCGCGGGGAAGAGCCTTCTCTGTGGTGGCCCCGGTCCTCTGGAACCAACTTCTCCCCTGAAGATTCATACTGCCCCCACTCTCGCCTTCTGAAAGGCATTGAAAACACACTTAATGCTGGAAGGCCTGAGGGCCGTTTTCTGTTCGGGCCAGTGATATAAATGAGGGATGATTGATTGTTTTATACGGGATTTTATTTAGAAACATAGAAACATAGAAGATTGACGGCAGAAAAAAAATCTCCTGGTCCATTTAGTCTTCCCTGATACTATTTCCTGTATTTTATCTTAGGATGGATCTATGTTTATCCCAGGAATGTTTCAATTCAGTTCCTGTGGATTCACCAACCACGTCTGCTGGACGTTTGTTCCAAGGATTGATTACTCTTTCAGGAAAATAATATATATTTTTATATAATATAATTTTTTTACTTGTTTTTACTCTATGCATCGGAATATTTTAATCCTTGTTACTCTTTTATTGCTGTAAACCGCCTTGAGTCCGTAAATAAATAAAATTCAGAGAATGAACGGTTGAGTCCGTCCTTCCGTTGCCAGGGGCCTTCTTATCCGTCTTACCCACCTGCCCAACGCTGCAGACTCCCAGAATCCCCCCAGCCAGCCTCACAAAAGGCCAACTGCATCCCCCCCCCTTACCTGCGTGAACGCCACGCTTCCAAAGAACCGGTCCATCGGCAGCGGCTGGTTACTGTCCTCGTTCAAGAAAATGCTGTTGTCCGGCTCGCTGGCTTGGCCGGACGCCTGCCCCGGCTCCCTCTGCAAAGCGTTGGAGGCGCCAGCCGTGCAGGCCTTCCCTCCTTCCTCTGGTTCCTCCTCCTCTTCCTCTCCCTCTGCCTTCCGTGACAGGTGAGGCTGGGTGGCCTCAGAGGCCCCGGGTCCCGCGTTCTCCTCGGCTACATCTTGGGGGTCTTTGGAAGGGCCCTCCTCGCCCTGCAGCCTCAACTCGAGGGCTTCCGCAGCCAGCCCCAGCTGAGCTCCTGCTTTCTGCTTGGCCCCCCGTTTCCTTTCGCACCTCGGCTTCTTGGAGGGACTCTTGGTGGTCCCATTGCGCGAAGGACCCTGTGGGGGGAGGAGGAGGAAGGAAGCCCGTTAGAAGACCCAGGAGGTAAGGAGACATCCCATACCCGTGAGAAGTTGTGGGTGCTCCATCATTGAGGGTCTTCAAGGAGAGGCTGGACAGCCACTGGTCCAGAGTGGGTGTAGGGAAGATCCTGCTTCACAGGGGTTGGACTAGACTAGAGGACCTTCAAGGTCCCTTCAAACGCCTTATCATTCAGCATTCTGTTCAATTGCCGATGGGATGGCTAGAAAATCAGGACTGGACTTAGAATAGCAATAGCATTTAGACTTATACACCGCTTCCCAGTGCTTTTTAAGCAGTTGACAGAATCAGCCTCTTGCCCCCAACAATCTGGGTCCTCATTTGACCACCCCCTCGGAAGGATGCATAGATGGATGGATGGATGGATGGAAGGAAGGAAGGAAGGAAAGAATAGCAATTGCATGTAGACTTATATACCGCTTCCTAATGCTTTTCCAGCCCTCTCTAAGTGGTTGACAGAATCAGCCTCTTGCCCCCAACAATCTGGGTCCTCACTTCACCCACCTGGGAAGGACGGAAGGCTGAGTCAACCTTGAGCTGGTGGTGAGATTTGAACTGCTGAACTGCAGCCAGCAGAAGCAGCTTGCAGTGCTGCACTCTAACCACTGCACTACCCGGGCTCTTTGGAGGCCAGCCTGATGCCCTTCATAGGTCCCAAAATGCAGGACGGGGAAGCCTGCCTCGCCATTGCTGGTGTCCATTCACATTAGCACATGCTTATCAGTAATTCATACAGTACTAGACTTCCTGAACCTGGGCCGATTTTATTCAGGGTTAGCTAATAGTGATGGAAATATCGACTTACATATGCAAAAGGATGTTTTAGGGTGCTACTAATGTACATGGTGGAAAGAATACATAATATGACTTATAATTAAAAAAATAAAAAAATAGAATTACAGTATACTAGAATTGTTATTGATTTATATTATTTAAATTAGTTATACTAGTGTTTATATAGATAAATGCATAACTATATAATTTAAATATATAATAAACAAAATATATAAAGTTAAGTTAAAATATATAAAATACACAAACTTATATATAATATTTTATGTTTATATATATAAAATGCATAATATCCTTAATGATAAGGACAATTTTAATATTTAATTACATAGGTGTGTATACAATTGCACTATATGTATATGTGGGTTTGTATTTAATACACACATAATTATTAAGTAAACCTTATCATTAGCCATGCATTTAAACAGTTAGCATGTATTTGCATAAATTAGCATACGCCCCCCCTCCCCCCGTAGTTCCTACACGCTTGATTCGTGAAGACCCGTATGCAAATCGCAGCTAGAGGCCCCGCCCCCTGCCTATCCCACTCACCCGCCGGGCCCGCATGGAAGAAGCCGCAGGACCCCCACCACCCAAGTTCCCTCACTCTCCGCCGGCACTTCCGCCTCCCGCGGCGCCCCTTTTCCGGTAAAATTGCCGAATTAAAATGAAGAACGGGGGAACACCCACTTCCGTCGTTGCCTGGCAACAGGGCCTCCTCCTTTCCCGGCGGGACTTCATCCTTGCCTTGAGCACCGTCGCCATCTTTCTTTTGGGCGCCTTTATATGACAGCCCCTTCAAACCTAGAAACTCCTTAACTCTGAAGCTTTTTTCAGGTTTTTTTGAATTCCACCTCACCTTTTCGTCGCCTAAGGATTAGAGTGAGGTGCTACACTGCCTTCAGCGCTGTTTCCTAAGAATTTTAAACAGTAGGCCAGGGTTGAGGTAATAACCGCCATCTTTAGAGAGGGCAAGCCCCACTTTTCCTCCAGGATGGAACGTAGATGTATGCAACTTCTAGAAGAACGTGCCTGCCTCGAGTTTAAGAGTTCAAACGGCCCTTTTGGCATAAATGGTCCAAATTTCCAACCTTTGCGACGGATTTAATCTATTGGCATTCCTCTGACTTTGTGTGTGTGTGTGTGTGTGTGTGTGCGTGTGTGCGGAGTCTTAAGAATCTGGAATCTTGTTGCAAATTGTAATTAAAAGCAAAATGAAACCAAATGCAAAATGTATAACAGACTTTTCCTCAAGGGTTTGCTTGCCTTAAACCTTTCCTGAACTGCAAATTGTAAAAAGAAAATTGCAAAAAAGAAAAAAAAACCATAATCATGGATTAAAAGCAGTCCTTGACTTACGATCGCGATTGGGACTGGGATGTAATTTGCTAGGCGATCTGGTCATTATATGAGTCACACCCAATCTTTCTACCCTTTCTCCCAAGAATCATAAATGCTAGTCAGTTGCCAAGCACCTGCATCGCAATCACTCAAGACTATCACTCAAGACTAGGAGGGGACGTTGCAGTGGTCGTAAGTGTGGGGACCGGTTGCAAGTCATTGTTCCAGCCCCAAACTTTGAATTTTTGCTAAACAGACGGTTATGAATCAAGAGCCTGCCTTTGTGCTCTTTAAACTCCTCCAATTGGTCTACCAATTTGCTATTTGGGCCCCCTTCCACTCTGCTGGGTTGTTGTCGACTTCTTGTAAGCCACAACCCCCCCCCCCCCTTTGTGCAAACCATCCCCCTCTCCTGGTGGTTACATTGGCACAGTTGTGATATTTTTGTGTTGAGCGAAATCAATAAAAATGCTATTAGAAAGGATTTGTTTTGCCTTCCAAAACTCTTGATAGAAATTGCTGAATCCTCTTTTACAAGCAAAGGGGAAGGGGGGAGGGAATATTTTTTTAAAAAAATCTTAAGGTATGACATCATCTTCTCCCTTGTGAAATGTTTATGACTGAGAGATGCTCTTAAAAAGCTGGAAAAGACAAAAATAAAATAAAAATAAAAACCCTGAAGGGAACAAACAAATGCAAACTGGCCCGTCGTCCAACATCAGCCTAGACTTGGTTCAATTGCAAGTTGAAGGATGAAAATATGGCTCTTATTTTACAGAGAAAATAAAATAAAATAAACTTTTCAGAGGTCTTCAAGTCCAACCTTTGCTTAACCATGAGACCACCTAGGCCAGAGGAAGGCAAAGTTGGCTCTTCTATGACATGCAGACTTCAACTCCCAGAATTCCTGAGCTAGCATGACTGGCTCAGGAATTCTGGGAGTTGAAGTCCACAAGTCATAGAAGAGCCAACTTTGCCTTCCTCTGGCCTAGACCATTCCGGACAAATGGCTGCTGTCCAGTGTCTTCGGAGCCTTGAAGAGAAACTACTGAAAGTAGAAAACTTTGTGCGTTTGCCGAGAACGATGATGGGAAGCCGGAAGGCTGTCATATCTCTTTTGACCAGCAGGGTGCAGCCATGGCTCAGGAATGAAATGGCTCAAGGTCCTTTTCCCCTAGTTTAACCTAGCCTTCATTCCTCCTTTGCCTCTCCCCATCTTAGACAAGCCAGCATTTCATCTTGGCTAAAGAAAACCACCACGAGGAGAGAAGAATGCAGGAACTGATAGACGGAAGCCTGTCTATCCTTCCTTCCTTCCTTCCTTCCTTCCTTCCTTCCTTCCTTCCTTCCTTCCTTCCTTCCTTCCTTCCTTCCTTCCTTGTATGTCTGTCTGATCTATCTATCTATCTATCTATCTATCTATCTATCTATCTATCTATCTATCTATCTATCTATCTATCTATCTATCTATCTATCTATCTATCTATCTATCTATCTATCTATCTATCTATCTATCTATCATCTATCATCTCTCTCTCTCTTTTGGGATCCCATTTGTTGGGGGTTAAGGGAAAGGGGGGTTTGCCTTCTCTTTCTGCTCAAGATCCCAATGGACAATTGGGGGGGCCACTGTGGGACACAGAATGCTGGACTCGATGGGCTTTGGCCTGATTCAGCAGGGCTCTTCTTAGGTTCTTATGCTTCCATTCTCCCTCCCTTTCTTCTCTCCTTCCTACCTTCTTCCCTTTCCATTTCATTTCCTGTTTTATTCCCTCCCTCCCTCCCTCTCTTTCTTTCCCCCTTTTACCTCCTTTCTCTTCTTCCCCTCCCTCTCCCTTTCCTCTCCTCCAGCTCTCGCCCCACTATCAGGAGGTTGTGAGTTTAATAATAATAATAATAATAATAATAATAATAATAATAATAGTAACATCATGCAGTCCTATGTGCTTGGGAAGCGCCCGACTGGTGATGAAATATGAAATTCGGCATAGTGATCTCATTTGCTGAGTTGTATTGACATAATAATAATAATAATAATAATAATAATAATAATAACAACAACAGCAACAACAGCAGCAGCAACAACAGCAACAACAACAGAATTGGAAGGGACCTTGGAGGTCTTCTAGCCCAAACCCCTGCTTAGGCAGGAAATCCTACACCACTTCAGAGAGATGGTTATCCAACATCTTCTTAAAAACCTAAAAATGATCTTAGGCAGAGGCAGCAGATGTAGGGTTTCCTGTATGGGCCGGGGGGTTAGCAATAGCAATAGCATTTAGACTGATATACAGCTTCTTCACAATGCTTTTACAGCCCTCTCTAAGTGGTTGACAGAATTAGCCTCTTGCCCCCAACAGTCTGGGTCCTCATTTGACCCACCTCCGAAGGACGGAAGGCTGAGTTGACCTGGAGCCCGTGGTGAGGTCTGAACTGCTGAACTACAGCTGGCAGTCAGCAGGACTGCACTCTAACCATTGCGCCACCCCAGCTTTTGGGTTGGACTAGATGATCTGCAAGGTCCCTTCCAACTCTGTTCATCTAACCTAATCCCTTAACCTAATTCCAACCTCTCCCCCTATTGAGAGAGGTCACAATAACTCCTTACGGGAGAGCCTCTTTCAGACAAATATAGAATTTCGGCCTGCCTTTCCCTGCAGGAGGAACCTCTCTTAGGAGCCACTTAAAAGGGTTTTTCAAAAGGGAGCCTCCTTCTTTGGCACCTGGACAATCAAGAAGACACACAGGAGGCAGGTCAGGTCGCTGGAAGAACTCCGGTGCAATGAAAGCCCCCAAGTTTTGGAGCCTGCCTAATTTCCCAGGTTCTCCTTTGCTGGCTCCTCTGTTTGCCAAGTGCCAATTTACAAAAGAAGAAGAAGAAGGAGGAGGAGGAGAAAGAGGAAGAAGAAGAGGAAAAAGAAGGAGAGGAAGAAGAAGAAGAGGAAGAAGAGGAAAAGAAGAAGAGGGAGAGGAAGAATTAGGAGAGGGAGATGATGAGGAGGAGGAAGAGGAAGAAGAACAAGAGGAAAAGAAGAAGAGGAGGAGGAAGAAGAAGAACAAGAAGAGGAAGAGGAAAAAGAAGAAGAGGAAAAGAAGAAGAGGAAGAAGGAGAAAAGAAGAAGAAGAAGAAGAGGAAGAAGAAGAAGAAAGAAGAGGAAGAGGAAGAATTAGGAGGAGAGGGAGATGATGAGGAGGAGGAGGAGGAAGAAGAACAAGAGAAGAAGAAGAAGAGGAGGAGGAGGAAGAAGAAGAGGAAAAAGAAGAGGAAAAGAAGAAGAGGAAGAAGGAGAAAAGAAGAAGAAGAAGAAGAAGGAGAAGAAGAAGAAGAAGAAGAAGAAGAAGAAGAAGAAGAAGAAGAAGAAGAAGAAGAAGAAGAAGAAGAAGCAAAGCCCTCTGCATTATTGATGGGCCATTTCTTTGGGGAGTTGGATGCTTCTCACACCCCTATACGTTGTGCAAACAGCGCCTGGGTCTTTCAGCGCTGGGCAAGGCGCCTGTTTTACAGTCGCCTCATGAAAAATGAAGAGCCGGGGCTGATTTTGGCAAGTGAAAATGATTTAACCCTGTGTAAAAGCAATGAATCTTTGATGCCGGAGTTTATTAAATTTCTACAAGCATCAAGCTCAAATGCAATGCTGTGAACGGATTTTCTCGAGCCAGTAAAAAGTTGGAGGGATGGTAGATTCAGGGATTTGCAGGTCATCCTCAACTTACAACCACAACGGAGCCTCCCCCCCAATTCCTGTCACTAAGTGAGACATTAACAGAGTGACTTTGGTAAATCACTTCGGTCCGGTTTATGATCATTGCAGCATCCTCAAAGGTCGCTTGACTCAAAGTTATGATGGTCACCATTGTTAGTATACTGTATGTAACTATGTTGGGGTGTTGCAATACAAAAGCTAACAATGTAAGTTTACGACTGTACCTTTAAGGGTCATTTGCTGGTTGGCCACAAGAGGGAGCCAACGCTGTTCCTCTTGGGGGAGTGTATACTAGAGAGATTTATATTTGCTGCGTGTGTATATTTTGCTGTGTGCCATAACCTGGTTTGTAAACCATTATTAGGATTATATGTGTGTGATATTGGACTGTGTAACTACTATTGTTTATTTGCCTATTTGTATCTGAGTCTTCGGAGAGGGGCAGCATACAAATCTAATAAATAAATAAATAAATAAACAAACAAACAAACAAACAAATAAATAAATAAAAATATTGTTCTATGTTGTAGAACAGAATTGACTCACCCACATTGCTGCAGTTACTCTGCTTAAAGTTTGTTGAAGGTTTATTATATTACCTAGACAAGCGAAGTCACTCAACAACCATGTGACGAGCTGAACAGCTGCTGTGATTCACTTAACAACCGTGCCAAAAAAGGTCACAAAATGGGGCAAAACTGTCTCGCTTACCAACGGAAATTTTGGGCTGAAATTTCAATCAACGACTGCTGTCCATGCCGGTTGCCAGGAACCCGAATTTTGATTACGTGGCCGTAGGGAAGTCCATGATGGTTGTAAGTGCGAGAATTGGCTGTAAGTGTGAGGACCAGTTGCACATCGCTTCCCTCCCCCCCAATGCTATACATTTGAACCGTCATTAGAAGAATCGTCAAGGGCTGCCTGCAATGACCTGGGATTAGGTTCACAAACTTCGGCAAGTTTTTAATCACCTTGAGATGTTTCCAAGGTGGGTATGGAGGTATGGAGGGAGGAGGAAGGCTGACACCTGATGCCAATCTATATCCCCCCCCATCCGCCCTAAACAGGGGGTTGGACTAGAAGACCTCCAAGGTCCCTTCCAACTCTGTTTTTTTGTTGTGGTTCTTCTTCTTCTTCTTCTTCTTCTTCTTCTTCTTCTTCTTCTTCTTCTTCTTCTTCTTCTTCTTCTTCTTCCTTCTTCCTTCTTCTTCTTCTTCTTCCTTCTTCCTTCTTCTTCCTCCTCCTCCTTCTTCTTCCTTCTTGTTCTTGTTCTTCTTTTTCTTCTTCTTCCTTCTTCTTCCTCCTCCCTCCTCCTTCTTCTTCCTTCTTCTTCCTTCTTGTTCTTCTTGTTCTTCTTCTTTTTCTTCTTCTTCTTCTTCCTTCTTCTTCTTCCTCCTCCTCCTCCTCCTCCTCCTCCTCCTTCTTCTTCCTTCTTCTTCCTTCTTGTTCTTGTTCTTCTTTTTCTTTTTCTTCTTCTTCTTCTTCCTTCTTCTTCCTTCTTCTTCTTCTCCTCCTCCTATTCTTACTCCTAATCCTCTTCCTCCTTCTTCTTCCTCCTCCTCCTCTTCTTTGAAACATAAAAAGATAGAAGAGTGACGGCAGAAAAAGACCTCCTGGTCCATCTACTCTGCCCTTCTACTATTTCCTGTATTTTATCTTAGGATGGATCTATGTTTATCCCAGGCATGTTTAGATTCAGTGACTGTGGATTGACCAACCACGTCTGCTGGAAGTTTGTTCCAAGCATCTACTCCTCTTTCCGTCAAATAATATTTCCTCCCGTTGCTTCTGATCTTTTCCCCCAACTCACCTCAGATTGGGGCCCCTTGTCCTTGGGTTCACTTTCCTATTAAAAACACTTCCTTCCTGAACCTTATTGAACCCTTGAACATATTTCAATGCTTTGATCGTGTCCCCCCCTTTCCCTTCTGTCCTCCAGACCAGGGTTTCCCAACCTTGGCAACTTGAAGATATCTGGACTTCAACTCCCAGAATTCCCCAGCCAGCATTTGCTGGCTGGGGAATTCTGGGAGTTGAAGTCCAAATATCTTTGAGTTGCCAAGGTTGGGAAACACTGCTCCAGACTATACGGATTGAGTTCATGAAGTTAATTTTCCTCCTCCTGTTCTTCCTCCTTCTCCTCCTTCTTGTCATCATCATCATCATCATCATCATCATCATCATCATCATCATCATCAATTTCCCCCACAAAAGAACTTGCTGAAGCCAATTTGGAGCCCCCAATATAAAAATAATCACACTTGCTCAGTCCAGATGGCTGAGGTTATAAATTTCATTCTGTTTTTATTTTTATTTCGCCCCTACCCCTTCAGGTTATATACCACCCCCGTCCTTTTTTTCTCTGCCATTTGAAGTAATGGCTTCCTTCATCTTGCTTCCCATAATATATAACGCCTCGTGTTGCTGCAATGGGATTGCCAAGCTCATTTGTCACACAAACCTTGCTCGCGCGGTGCCTGTGTGAGTGTGTGTTGTGCTTCTGTTTTTTCGTGCAGAGCCATCGAGCAGCATTCAAACCTCCCTCTAATTGCAACCGTCAAAATATCACATTTTGCGGCTCAGATCCCAGGTTTTCCTTTCGACACGGAGATATTTTGCCACGGAAATATATCAGATGAAAGCAGGGGGGGGGGAGACTTGGGGAGGAAGGGTCCAGCCCTCCTCTGGATGCCCCCAACTTAAAACAAATTGCTGCCTTCTGGAAGGAGCGGGTTTCCCACTCCGTGTCTAGGGCAGGCGGGGCCAGGGGGGCATAAAACCGGTGCCAGGCCCCTCTCTCCCAATTAAAATGGATGTGATCGATCTCTGGAGTCGGAGGAGATGGTTGGCAGTTAATAAACGGCTGTGTGTTTCCTTTCCTGAAATTATTTTTTTTGGGGTGGGAAAAAAATGAGGAAAAGACTTGCTTAAAAGTTTGATGGCTTATTTCTCCCTGGCTGGGGGGCTTTAGGGATTGTTTGCCTTCTAAATGGAGGGACGGTCCACCATTTCCTCCTCAAGGTGTCCAAGAGGCCGTGGATGGATCGATTGTTTTGTTCAAACTATACTTTCCTAATAAGTGACAACCTTTTTTCCCTCTCCCCGCCTCCGCCTTTCCACAAACCCCATCCCCTTCTAGCACTGATGATGTAACCTACTTGGGTAATGAGACGTCTGGAAGAAAACTAGAAAACTTAGAGAGCACCAAGGACCCCACAGTCCTTTTTCTCCTCCTCCTCCTGCTCCTTTACCATTTCAAAACATATTCCACCTATGAGATTTCATTGAAATCTTCTTCTTCCTCCTCCTCCTCCTCCTCCTCCTCCTCCTCCTCCTCCTCCTCCTCCTCCTCCACCCTTCTCCTCTCTGTAAACCGTACTACCTTTCAACACTGATGATGTTATCTAATTTGGTAATAAAATGTCTGCAAGATTCAGGGAGCACCATGGAATCCACAATCCTTCTCCTTCTCCTCCACTTCTTCCTCCCTCCTCCTTCTTTTTCCTCTTCCTAATCCCTCCTCCTCATCCTCTTCTTGCTCATTCCCTTCCTCCCTCCTTGTTCCTCCTTCTCCCTCCTCCTCTCCTCCTCTCCTTCCTCCATCTTCATCCTCCCCCTTCTCCTCCACTTCCATCCCTCCTCCTCCTCCCTACCTCCCTCCTCCTCCTCCATCATATAATAATAATAATAATAATAATAATAATAATAATAATAATAATATCCATCCATCCATCCATCCATCCATCCATCCATCCATCCATCCATCCATCCATCCATCTATCTATCTATCTATCTATCTATCTATCTATCTTATTTATTAGATTTGTATGCTGCCCCTCTCCGTAGACTCGGCTCGGCTCACAGCAATAACAAAACAATGAATGACAAATCTAATATTTAAGTAACTAAAAACCCCTTATTAAAAAAGCAAAGCATACATACAAACATACCATGGATATCTCAATTCCCCATGCCTGACGACAGAGGTGGGTGGTTAATAATAATAATAATAATAATAATAATAATAATAATAATAATAATTTATTAGATTTGTATGCCGCCCCTCTCCGAAGACTTGGGGCGGCTCACAACAATAGTGCAATACATTACAAATCTAATATTAAAATTTAAAAAGTCAATTAAAGAACATTAATATAAAATAATCATTTAGTTTGTTTAGCGACCATTTAAAGTCACAGTGGCACTGAAGAGGCTTGTGACCATTTTACACACTGCAGTGTGTGTAAAGAACTGCAGTGATTCCCTGAACAGCTCTGGGGAGAGGAGTCGTAAGATGGGGCAAAACTCACTTTGCAAACTTCTCACTTAGCGACTTAGATTGAGGGGGACCCCTGATGGCTGGAGGGGGGGAGATCTTCCCAGGCTGCTGGAGTGAGGTTTCTGCAGGGTTTTGATTAAGCTGCCTTGCAAAGAGAAGAGGCCCATTTTGGAGACCCGGCGTGCCAAAAGGACCGTTGCATATTGCAATGACGTTCTCACTTCGAAGGTCTCCAGATGGGGAGTTTAAGGCCAGGCCTTAAACAGGACACCTTCTCCAAGATTCTGTTTTTATCCCCCGAAAGTGCTTCTCTGGCCCCAAATCTCCAGAAACAGCCACCACCGAGAACCTATTTAAAAATGTATTTTTTTTAAAAAAAAAAAAAGTCTTCCCAAAATAGACCGCGGTGCAAATAGGTTGCAGCTGATGAATAAGGGAATCCTCGCCAGTAATCACTTCAGCAAGAGGTCACTAATGGATTTCAACCGAGATTCGGTCGGACAAACTGTTTCAGCTATAAAAGCTTTCCGTTCGAGGCTCCGGGTCAAAAAACCACTCCTTTGGGGTTCTTCGTTCCCCTGTCCTTAAAAACCGGCCCAGGGCTTTTAAATTCTCCATTTAATTCTGAGCTTCTTTGTCTCTGCGGTGAACCCTGTACCAGAAATTCTGGGGTTGGTTTCTGATCTGACTGGTCTTGGATTTTAAATTCCTGGGCAATTCAGGAACACAGTTTCGTAGTTTTCTGCAACAATAGACCCAGGATATCTTTATCCTAGATTTGCCAGGGAGAATTACAACTACATCGCCTTAAACACGACCTTAGCATAGCCCATAAAATCAGCTGCTACCACGTCTTTCCTGCCAACGACTACTTCAGCTTCAACCACAACAACACAGGGGCACAAAACAGATACAAACTCAAAGTAAACCACTCCAAACTCGACTGCAGGAAATACGACTTTAGTAACAGAGTAGTTGATGCATGGAACTCACTACCGGACACTGTAGTATCATCACCTAACCCCCAAATCTTTACCCTTAGACTGTCCACTGTTAACCTCTCCCGATTCCTAAGAGGTCAGTGAGTGGCGTGCATAAGTGCACTAGCATGTCTTCCATCTCCTGTCCGAATGTTTCTCTCTTACTAGCATCATGTATATAAACATTGTTATGTCTTTGTATACTACCAATATGTACTTGACAAAAATAAATAAGCAAATACATAAGTAAAAAAGTAAGTAAATAAGTAAATAAATAAGGAAGGAAGGAAGAGATAAAAGAAAGAGAGAGAGAAAGAAAGAGGAGGAAAGAAAGAGAGAGAAAGAAAGAAAGAGAGAGAAAGAGAGAAAAAGAAAGAAAGAGAAAGAGAGAGAGAAAGAAAGAAAGAGAGAAAAAGAAAGAGAGAGAGAAAGAGAGAGAGAAAGAGAGAGAAAGAAAGAAAGAAAGATAGAGAGAAAGAAAGAAAGAGAGAAAGAAAGAAAGAAAGAAAGAGAGAGAAAGAAAAGAAAGAAAGAGAGAAAGAGAGAGAAAAAGAAAGAAAGAAAGAAAGAAAGAAAGGTTGTTTGTTGGGGGTTTTAAGGGCAACTGGGTTGCTTCTTTCTTCAGAAAAATCTGCTGCTCCTTTGGAAAGTTGTCACTTTCTATTATGTCGATTCCCTTCCCGGCTCTGCTGGCTTCCTCCCGCTCTCCCTGGAACAATTTGCTAGATCCTAAATAAAACTCATCACTTCCATGATCCCCGATAAATCTTCATTACCATCCACTTCGGTGGCTGCTCTGAGCGTTTCTCCTCTGCCTTCGTCAGCCCCAAATTGGCTGTTTACTTGTGCTCGGATTGAGAAGTTAATATTTTATCCCTCGTAAATGCTAAACCCCCCTGGATTTTATTCTCAAAAGAACGAGGGAGGGGAAACACATCCCACCAGGAATTGTAGGTAGTCCTCAAAATATGACCGTTTGTTTAGTGGCCAGCAATTCCATTCACAACAGTCCCTTTAGTGATGGTTCAAA
The DNA here is from genome assembly GCF_031021105.1 of Erythrolamprus reginae. NCBI lineage: Eukaryota > Metazoa > Chordata > Lepidosauria > Squamata > Dipsadidae > Erythrolamprus > Erythrolamprus reginae. The sequence continues at coordinate 15,590,093 of NC_091957.1, forward strand.
GTTACAACGGCAGTGAAAAAGTTAAAAGTTTTTGCACTTAACGACCTCTGCAGCATCCTCACAGCCATGGGGTCAAAATTCAGACATTTGGAGGCTGACTCATATTTAGAAGCATAGAAGATTGACGGCAGAAAAAGACCTCCTGGTCCATCTAGGCTGCCCTTCTACTATTTCCTGTATTTTATCTGAGGATGGATCTATGTTTATCCCAGGCATATTTCAATTCAGTTCCTGTGGATTGACCAACCACGTCTTCTGGAAGTTTGTTCCAAGCATCTACTCCTCTTTTAGTGAAATAACATTTTCTCATGTTGCTTCTGATTTCCCCCCCAACTAACCTCAGATGGTGCCCCCTTGTTCTTGGGTTCACTTTTCTATGAAAAACACTTCCCTCTTGAACCTTATTTAACCCTTTAAGAGATTTAAATATTTCGATCGTGTCCCCCCTTTCCCTTCTGTCCTCCAGACTAGACAGATGGAGTTCATGAAGTCTTTCCTGATCAGTTTTATGCTTAAGACCTCCCACCGTTTTTGGAGCCCGTCTTTGGACCCCTTCAATTTGATCCATCTCTTTTTGTAGGTGAGGTCTCCAGAACTGGACACAGTATTATTCCAAATATAGTCTCATCAGCACTCTATACAGCGGGATCACAATCTATTTATGACGGTTGCAATTTCCCAGGGCCAGGCGGTCTCCTTTTGCGACCCTCCAACCAGCAAAGTCAATGGGGAAGCAGCCCTGAGTCCCATGGGGTTGGGCGGCATAGAAGTCTATTACCTTAATTTAAATTTAGATTCTTAATTAGTTAATTGGATTATATTATGTATTGTATATGAGCCGCCTCGAGTCTTCGGACAAGGGCAGCATAGAAATCAAATCAAATCAAATCAAATCAAATCAAGTCAATCAAAAAATAAAATAATAAATAAAATAAAATAATAAAATAAAATAAAAATAAATTAAAATAAAATTTCACTTAATAACCATGTGACTATCTCAACCACTGCAGTGATTCACTTAACAACTGTGGCGAGAAAGGCCGTCACATGGAACAAAGCCCCCTGAACAAATTTCTCACTTCACAGAGTAAATTTTGACCTCAGTTACGGTCATAAGTGAAAGACTCCTGTATATTTAGAAAAAAAAATACTCCCCCCCCAAATATCTACAGCCCCCAATGAGAAGCCCCTGAGAGGAGCCCCCCCCCCCCACTACATCCTTGCCAGCTCACCACCCTGGATGGAGGCTGCCTCTGGGGGTCTCTTTAGCGGGCAGGAGCCCCCTGTTTTCGGGGGGATTTGGCTGCTGCAGCAGGAAAGTCAGAGCGCATTTGAGTCAGCTCCTTTGAGCCTAACGCTTGCTGACTCTAAACACACTTGTGTCGTTTTCTTAACAACGAGACAGAAGGGGCTTGCCACGGCCTATTTCCCCAGCTTGGTTTGACTTCCCAACACAGAAGTCTCCTCTTCAAGGACCGACCTGGGGGAGGTTTTGCTCAGCTGCTCCTGGAATCTATCAAAATATCTTTCCTTCCTTCCTTCCTTCCTTCCTTCCTTCCTTCCTTCCTTCCTTCCTTCCTTCCTTCCTTTCCTTCCTTTTCATTCATCATTGCATTCATCCCTTCCAACTCTGTTGTTGTTGCTGTATTATTATTATTATTATTATTATTATTATTATTATTATTATTATCTTCCCTCCCTCCGTCTCTCCTTCCTTCCTTCCTTCCTTCCTTCCTTCCTTCCTTCCTTCCTTCCTTCCTTCCTTCCTTCCTTCCTTCCTCTGTTGTTTCCCTGTAGATGTTTTATGATCAAACAAGGTAACCTCATCAGTGCAAACCCCACTGCCTTCCGGCACTGATGATGTTACGTAGCTGGGTCATGAAACGTCTGCGAAACCCCCCCCGCCTTGAAGCTCAGAAAACACCAAGGACCCCACCCGTCTCTTCCATTGTTTTGCCTCTTGCCCTGCCATTGGATGCTTGGGAAATAGGTTGACCCCCACCTCCTTCTTTGTGGCAGTCCCTAAAATATAGCATGGTACTTTCAGATACGATGCATCTAACACTGACAATGTTACCTGGCTGGGTCACGAGATGTCTGCAAGGCAACCACCAAGCTCAGAGTCCTATAGGTCTCTTCCCTTCTCTCCTCACTACTACTACTACTACTACTACTACTTCTTCTTCTTCTTCCTCCTCTTTTCTTCTTTTTCTTCTTCTTCCTCTTCTTCTCTTCCTCTTCCTCCTCTTCTTCTTCCTCTTCTTCTTCTTCCTCCTCTTCCTCTTCTTCTTCTTCTTCCTCTTCCTCTTCTTCCTCTCCTCCTCTCCTCCTTCCTTTC